>NC_091283.1:664000114-664339400 GCF_032444005.1 Ranitomeya imitator
AGAGTGTTGGTCACACGTGAGCACGGGTTGTTACGATTACAGGGACACGAAAAATGTCTGTGTTATTTGCTGACTTGTGATGTTTATTTCTATTTGGTAAACTACCATACATTAAAAATTATGCTTTTGTTATTGCTTATTTTGTTGAAGGTTGTGGGTTTGAATCCTGGTGAGACCAGATTACAAGAAAAGAAGATAATTGTTTAATTAATTAACAACTTTCCGACATCGGGCATAATAGAACGCCAATATCGGACTCCACCTGTTTGGTGCATGCTCCGGCACTGAGCATGCACTTTTCCTTTCCGTTATATTCAGCTGACATGTGCTTGCAACAGCTGCAGGTGGAATTGCGATCCACCCGCGGCTGTTAGCTAGTGGCACTTTAAGTGCAAGCCCCCCTGCCTCTAGTCATATACTCACCCTTCGCTGTCTTCACCGTTTTTCGGCATGGAAGTCAGAAGCTATGTTACAAGCTCTCAATGCAAGTCTATGAATGCCAGAATGAGCCCAGAACGAGACTCTCAGACTTGTAATGAGAAGTAACCTCTGCACAGCTCCATGAAACAATAGAGCTGACCGGCAGGTCACTTTTCACCCGAGACCGATGAGAGCAACACTGGAAAAAGATGAAGGCAGTGGCAGGTGATTATCAGACAGGGTGCAGGGAACTAACATAAAAAGCACCACTTCAGCGGTGCAATAAAAAAAAACACTGGACTGGTACCTTAATGTAAGTGTGTGCAGAGCATAGAGATGTCGGCTCCACCCCCTGAGAAGGATCTATGGTGCAATAAACACTGCCTGAGAAAAGACATCATCCTGGGTGAGTAAAAAGCAGGACATGGCCCTGACCTGTCGGGACAGCGGGACAGCTCCCTCAATTCGGGACAATCCAGCTCGATCTGGTGTGATAATTATGCCTTTTGTCTTTTTATTGGTGATTACCATAAATATATATGGGGTCCATGTTCTATCACTGTATGGGCTCCTCTCCATGCACTGTAGCTACTAGCTGAGTTACATAGCCATCACCCAACAAAAAGTGATACAATCAGAGTAGCAATTTCAAGTCTTAAAGATAACAGCCACATGCACACTGAGTGATGTGACTGCAGGGTGCCAATCAGCTGCCACGACAGTTGGGGGAACTTTTGAGGTTCCCCATGTAAGATTTCCTATGAACACCAGCCTGCGGATGGGCTTTATAGAAGATCATCAATTTCACAATACCCTGGAATACTATTGTATCACATTGTATTGCACAAGCAATGATGAGACTGCAACTTCAAGTCACCTAAGGGGACTAATTAATGATGATAACACATTATACATTTTTAAATAAAAATATATATAAAAAGTTTAAAATACAAAAATCATCCCCATTGCCTAAATGAAAATAGCATAATGTAAAAACTAAACAAGCTAACATATTTGGTATGGTTCTTTGCTTAATTGCCTAACCTAATAAAACAATTTACTGGATATGATGAACGATAAAGCTGAAAACAAAACATCGAACAGCTAACATTACCATTTTCCTGGTCCTTGCAATTTCCTCAAAAAATAAAACAAAAAAGCAATCAAAATGTCACACATGCACCAAAATGGTAACAAAAAAAAGTTCACCCGAAGCACGAAAAACAAACCCTCATACACCTCCATCGAAGGAAAAATTGTAAAATTTATGGATCTCAGAAAATGGCCAATTTTTTTTTTTTTTGCAAAATTCTGACTTTTTTCATCGCTAAATAATATAAATATAAATAAAAATAAATAACTAACCAAGTTTGATATTGGTGTAATTGTACTGAGCTGGATGATCCTATTACCAGGGTTTTTTTTGTAGCACAATAAATGACCTAAAACAATCACAGAATTGCATTTTTTCAACACTTAACAGCACTTGAATTTTTTTCTCTTTTTTTTCATTAACAAAAGGTCCTCATTATATTTATGTTGATGGAAGCAAAAAAGGGGAAGAGGAAAAATGAAAGAACAAAAATGAAAAATTGACCAGTTCCTCATCTCCCTAAAAAAATCCAATAAGTTATCTTCTGGCTCTGCCCGGGTTTAACACAATTCTGCAACGATATAAATAAATCTTTACAAAGTATGGGCCTAATGTCGCAAGACCTGAGCCCCCAGGATGTCTTACTTTCCCTCCCTTCCACTACTTTTAAACCAGGGAAGCATGGTCTGCTTCCCATTCTAGTTGCAGCTGCTAAACATCTGATCTCTACACACTGGAGGCAATTAACTCCCCCTACGCTAAAAGAATGGATCTCCAAGGTCCAGGACATCCTTCGCCTAGAAGAACTATCTAGTTGGGAAACTCGTTCCCATGAGAAATTTCTAAATTCTTGGCTTCCCTGGATCGAATTTTCCACCCACTCTGGTGGACCTGCCTCCCCCCCCCCCCTTTGAGAGTTGTCTCTACTGCTATAGATATGTCTCGCCATGCGTGGTTTCTGTTTCTCCTTCTCCTTGCGGGTTCTGGGATGCGTCGCCGTGACCGAGCCCCCCCCCCTTCCAAAACGGGCTGTTTTTTGTTTCATCGCATGACCTGCCTCATGTTCGAGCCTTCTGTCCTTCCTCACCTCTTGAAACGACTTAATTGCTTTTGTTTAACTCCTACCATCATATCCTATAGCCTTCATCTATTTTATATGTGGAATACCACATTTTTAGGCTATCCTTTTTTGGCCTGAACCAGTTCGTTTATGTTTTACTATGCTCACTAATTTTCCTTCCAGCAATACCCGGTTGGATTTCCTGTAATTTTTAGTGCTTTATTATCTCCTGAATCAACATTTGTTTGGGATTCATATGTGAGCTTTTCTGTTTATTAATATTTGTTTATGTTATTTGAAAACTTTAAATAAAGAATTTAAAAAAAAAAAAAATCCAATAAGAACTGATCAAAATATTGTGTGTTGTGTGAAAACTATCAGCTCATCACACAAAAAACAAGCATTCACACAGCTCAATTGATGGAAACGTAAATGAAAACGGTACAGGTCTTGGGATATGGCAGCTCAAACCAAAGTTTTTGTTTTTTTTTTACAAATTTCTAAAAAAAAATTCTCCTATATTGTAAGAAAACTGCATATGTTTGGTTTTGCTGTAACTATATTGACTTGAAGAATCATAGTCACAGTAACTTTTAAGGCCGGGACCACACTTGCGAGTTCAATGCGAGAAACTCGCATGAGTCTCTCGCATCAATACCCGACACTGCACTCGGGACTGGAGGGTTCAGCTGCATAGAAATACATGCAGCCGCAAGCGCCATTCACAAGAGCCGGCGGCATTGCCGGGACTTGATGCGAGAGACTCGTGCAAGTTTCTCGCATTGAACTCGCAAGTGACCCGGGCTTTACACAAATTGTATGCGTTTAAAACAAAGTAAAAAAAAAATTGCGGAATTGCATTTTTGTTTAATTTCATCAGACTTGGAACTGTTTTCCCGTTTTCCAGTATGCTGAATGGTAAAATGAATGAGGTCATTCAAAACTACAACTCGTCCCAGAGAAAAACAGACCATGATACAGCTATGTGGTCGGAAAAATAACAAAGTTATGGCTCTTGAAAGTAGGGGGAGAAAAGTGCAAAAATGTAAACTAGCTGCAGAGCGAAGAGGTAACTATTACTATGTGCGATGCAGAGAGACAGAAAGAAGCCTTCTCCAATATCCTACACCTATACCCTGTAATACCAGAACAAGCTGCCCAAGATGGTAACAGTTTACATTGAGGATCTGCTTAGGCTCTGGTCACAATGCTTGCTGAATATTTTGAGTGCATAAACCTGTACCATATCCATGGATAATTTTTGGACCGCTAATGACTAGTGATGAGCGAGTGTACTCGTTGCTCGGATTTTCCCAAGCACATCGGGTGACCTCCGAGTATTTATGACTGCTCGGAGATTTAGTTTTCATCGCGGCAGCTGAATGATATACAGATACTAGCCTGCTTGATTACAAGTGGGGATTCCCTAGCAACCAGGCAACCCCCACATGTACTCAGCCTGGCTAATACCTGTAAATCATTCAGCTGCCGTGATGAAAACTAAATCTCCGAGCAGTCATAAATACTCGGAGGTCACCCGAGCGTGCTCGGGAAACCCCAAGCAACGAGTACACTCGCTCATCACTACTAATGACATGTGTCCATCTGATATCACAGGTATTTCTAGAATGATATGATCCATTGTCACGGATAAGTGACCGGTGACTCACTCTTCATCAGTCTCTTTCATCTTCCAGTCCATCACAAATCCAATGAAAGGACAGGTGAAAAGACACAGCAGCTGTAGAGCCCCAAACACGGACGAGTAAAATCCCACTGCAGGAAGAGAGAATCTGGTGTTACACAGCCTGGTGCTTTATCAAGTAGAGGTAGAAACAGGATTGAATTCAGTTTATGACATCTCTGCAAATTAATTCAAATGGCCAGTTGAGTAAAATATTAAAGTAGTTGTATAATCATGACAACATTTCTTCACGTGCCATACTGGGGCACATAATCATACCACAGCAAGGATCAAGCTGGAGCGAGAAGATGCTAATCAAAGGGAATCTGTCACTCAATGCATGTTGTCCAAGCCATGGGCAACATGAATCAGAACCTGACTGTGAAAACAGCCAGGGTTTTTTTTCTCTGAAGTGCTCCAGAGTTTCAGAGAAAACATAGTTGAGGGAATATAGGGAGAAACTAGTCAGGTGCCGCCACCAGGCCCCGCTCCAGGTGATTGACAGATCTCTGCCACATACATAGGATGAAACCTGTCACTCAACTAGAGCGCTAAGGGGAGAATCTGGAACACAGTCCATAGCTGGCTTTTCAAACCATGAAGCATTCAGGAAAAAAATATATACCTGGCTGCAATTGTGCAGATAGGCTCTGATTCACGCCATCTATGATTTGGGTGACATGAAGCAAGGGACAGGTTTCCTTTAATTTCTTTGAAAAGTCACTATTTATTACTACAAATCCCATGTAGCTGCATCTGCAGTGAAAATGATCTACTGCTTGCAACTTTACTTGTAAATATCAAATGTTTGCAGGCGATGTCAAAAGCGAGACCTAAAATAATCTTTTATTTTGAAATAAGACAGCCACATTAAAAAATCTTACAACTAAGTATTAAACTGAATGCCAATTATGATTATATCCAACCAAGAATAGATCGGTGATGGTCCAATACTCTTGGAAATGTCAACAATCAGCGTTTTGACGGGGCTGTGACTGCTGCAGCCTCTGCAATACATTACAGTACAATGATTTACAGCCTTCTCCCATTCACTTGAACTATACATTTGCCCAGGGGTTGTCCGGGCTAAAACCACAAGTCTGCAGTCACTCTATATGGACTTGTGAATTCTCACATTGTGCGCACTGGGCGCTGTGGGGACTCTCCGGTGCCGGGAGCAGCAGTCATGTGACCACAATCCGACCAGACCATTTCCGGCCTCACTCAATACCCTTGCATTGAGTGAGGTTGCGCCCATGTACTCGGAATGTGGCTGGGGTGTTTGCATATGACACACTTGAATTGGGTGCCTTATATACAATCAATGTGTTTAATGTACAGAAAATACAAGTGATGTGCTTAATATTTGGCACATCGCCACTACTTGTAATCATTCATTTTTTAATATGGCTCTGCAAATTTGGAAATACAATCATTCAATCATTGCCTGCCTTATAACTTTCCTCTGGTGTGAAAAATCTGTGTATCAACATTTCCTGTAATAGACATTTTCTACGATCACTAACTACAAAAAATAAAGATATGCACATTTCTAAATAAGACATTACCTGTATTTTCTGCTTCCAATTTCAGATTTTCAGCTACTAAAATTAAAAACAAACATAAATTTGTAATGCGTCTTCCACCTGAATATTCATTTTTTTCTCTACTTTAATTTGTTACAATTAATGGTACAAATTTGCTATAATTTACAATTGTGCTCAAAAGTTTACATACTGCGGCAGTATTTTAGCTTTCTTGGCCTTTTCTCAGAGAATATGAATGATAACACCAAAACTTTTTCTCCACTCATGGTTAGTGGTTGGGTGAAGCCATTTATTGTCAAACTACTGGGTTTTCTCTTTTAAATCATAATGACAACCCAAAACATCCAAATGACCCTGATCAAAAAGTTCACATACCCCGATTTTGCTCCCTCTAACATCAATGACAGCTTGAAATCTTTTGTGGTAGTGAAGGATTAGGTTCTTTATTTTCTCAGATTGTAGAGCTGCCCACTCTTCTTGGCAAAAAGCCTCCAGTTCCTGTAAATTCCTGGGCTGTCTAGCATGAACTGTGAGCTTGAGATCTCCCCAGAGTGGCTCAATGATACTGAGGTCAGGAGACTGAGATGGCCACTCCAGAACCTTCGCTTTGTTCTGCTGTAGCCAATGACTGGTCATTGTTATGTCCCTGTTTGTGTGGCGCTGCACTGTTTTGCACTTTAGTCTTTAACAAATTTTTGGTTATTAATTATATTTAACATTAAGGCTGTGTGCACACGTTGCGGATTTTTCACGTTTTTTCATGTTTTTCGCTACAAAAACGCATAAAAACGCATACATTATGCATCCCATCATTTAGAATGCATTCCACAATGATGCACATGATGTGTTTTTTTCCGCGAAAAAAAACGCATCGCGGTAAAAAACGCAGCATGTTCATTAATTTTGCGGATTTTTCATTTTGCATTGGGAAGGAAGCTCCGGAAAAAAACGCACAAAAAAGTGTCAAAATCGCGCAAAAAAAAGTGAAAAAAAACAAAAAACGCATGCGGATTTCTTGCAGAAAATGTCCGGTTTTGCTCAGGAAATTTCTGCAAGAAATCCTGAACGTGTGCACACAGCCTAAAAGTTAAATTTTATATTACCACTCTTGCTATTATCCTACTGACCCCTAGTGGTACATTTCCTACCCGTTGCTTATTGCATTTTTTTGTACCATACAGTTACATATATGGTAGTTGTATAATATGATTAAAAAACACATGTCCAAGTTCAACTAAGGGCTGTGATAAAGGAAAGAATTCTAGGTACAACCATATTGCATTAACCATTTTGCCCTAAATAAGCACATTTTCTCGATTAATCAACTGGACCAACATTCAGAACAATACATTTACCTATTTATCTTATTTTCTTCTTAACCCCACAGTGGCAGACCAAATTTGACCTTAGTGACCGGGCCCAATTTTTTTAAATCTGACAAGTGTCACTTTATATAGTAATAACTCCGGAATGCTATATATCCCTTTGATTCTGAGATTGTTTTTTCGTGACACATTGTACTATATAAGTACATCAAAGAAAGGACACAGCACAAGAAACATGATAATCTGGGATGGAAGGGTGAAGTACTCCTATCCATTTGGTACACTGCATAAATCACCAAAAATCGTTCCCGTGTCTACCTTTGCAAGCAGCCGAGCGAGTCAACCCCTCACAGTACATCTTAGTACTTTTCAACCACACAGGGTTTCCTGTTAAATTCTGTGACCGAATAGGGACTTTTTTTGTACATGTCCTTCACTACTTGTAGACTCATTCGTTACAGCGGATTGTTAATATTAAGTTTTGAGTTTCTTGTGAAGGTAATGGTTTTGTACTATCGGTTGGTTTGGCTCGCTGATCCTACACACCTTCCTCTTTGACCGTTTTCATGTTTTTAGATGCATGTGCTATACTGTATATAAATAAACTTTTTTTGGTTCGTACAACAATGATTTATGCTTACTCCAATTTCTTCAGTGTACCACGTTGCACTTTATACCAGCTTTGTAAATTTAGGTTCATACGTTTTGTGTTTATTGGTGAAAACTTATTTCAATTAATTTGCAATTTTCAAACTTTTCATGTTTCAATTATTAAACCAGTTAATAATGGTGTGAAAAAAATAATAAATAAAAAATAACATCTATATGTTTACTTTACCTCTGCATAATTTTTCAATGTAATTTTATTTTGTTAGGATGTCATTTTTTTCAAGAAATGTACAAAACCTGTTTATTTAGGGACCTATTCAGAGTTAAATGGACCTCTGCGACCAAGGTCATAACACCCCTGGCTAGCACATAAAGCCTTCATCATGACACTCTATGGATCGCAAACAATATGTGTGAAATATGGTGCTGGACAGTGGGTTCCCCAGGCTTGACAGTATCCTACAAACAACTGGGGAAGGGCAAAGGAAGGTCAGAAGTAATCAGGACAAGGATGGTGCAAAAGGGGTAAACTCACACGGGGGCCCAATTGCTGATGTAGTCTGTGATGAAAAGGGGGACTTGAGTTGGAATGAATGATATACGGTTGAAATGTGAAGATGAGAGGGACGAACTTTGGAAGGTTGGACATTAGCAAGTGGGAAATGAAAAGAACAAGTGTGGACCTGGTGGGAGTCAGTCAACTGCCCATAATTGAACCAGGGGACTTCCGCTCAGACGATGACCTGTTTATTACTCAGCATACCAAAAAATGGCTAAATCATAAATGGCTGAATCAATTCCAAGATATGATGCTAAGCAATTGTAATAGTCAAAAACAATGTGAACAAATCTTTATTATATTTACACAAGTCACAACGTAAATAAAATAAACTAAAATTTGAACCCATGATAGGTAAAGATAGGCATCATCACCAGAGGGAAAGCTCAGTGCTGTGCTATCATGATTAGAATAGATACAGAATATCACCTGGATACATGCTTAATGCAGAATCACATAATAAGAATGGTAACTAATGGGTTCTATCAAAATAAATGTGCAAAAGTGCAAAGTAATAATGCAACTGAGTATATAATAAGTAACATTAGAATTTACATCAGTACAAACTGCATAATCATATGTTCAGCCCAAATAATATAAGTTATTGATCAAAAATATAGTGTGGCCTTGACTGCAGTATCTATAAATGAACAAAAGAGGGCAGCACACCATAAAAAGTGCAATGTGCTAGAGCCGCAGTATATATTGATGATACACCAGAAGGTAAAAGCAGCTTAACCTTGTCACGCCGAAGCCCATTTTCATTTTTGTGTTTCTGTTTTTTGCTCCCCTGCTTCCCAGAGCCATAACTTTTTTATTTTTCCATCAATATGGCCATGTGAGGGCTTTTTTTTTGCGGTACAAGTTGTACTTTTGAACACCACCATTGGTTTTCCCAGAATGTGTACTGTAAAATGGGAAAAAAATGGGAAAGTACATTGAAATTGCAAAAAAAAAGTGCGAGCCACAACTGATTTTTATTTTTTCATGTTCACCTAATACTGACCTGCCATTATGATTCTCCAGGTCATTCCGAGTTTGTAGATACCAAACATGTCAGGGTTTTTTTATATATATATATGTAAGCGGTAAAAAAAAATTGTGATCTGGGGTTGGGTGAGGGCTTCTTTTTTGGGCGCCGGGCTGACATTTTAAATGATGCCATTTTGGTGCAGATACAATATTTAGATCGCCCGTTATTGTATTTTAATTGCGGCAACCAAAAAAACTTAATTCTGGGGTTTTGAGTTTTGTTTTGCTATGCCGCTTACCGATCGTATTAATTATTTTTATAGCTTTATAGATCGGGTGATTCTGAATGCGATGATACCAAATATGTGTATTTTTTAAAATTATTTTATTTTGAATGGGGCAAATGGCGGGTGATTTGAACTTTTTTTTTAAATGTTTTACATTTTTTTAAAAACTTTTTTTTACTTTTCACTTGTTACAATAGTGTCCATGGGAGACTAGAAGCTGCAATCTTCTGATCGCTTCTGCAACACACAGGCGATGATCAGATCGCTTGTATGAAGCAGTAATGCTCACTGGCTATGAGCGCTGACCACTGTGGGCTCAGCCTCGGGACTCACATCAAAGGGAGGGACAAGACAGAAGGTGAAGGTGTTAAAGGGACACTGTCACCTGAATTTGGAGGGAACAATCTTCAGCCATGGAGGCGGGGTTTTGGGGTTTTTGATTCACCCTTTCCTTACCCGCTGGCTGCATGCTGGCTGCAATATTGGATTGAAATTCATTCTCTGTCCTCCATAGTACACGCCTGCACAAGGCAAGATTGCCTTGTGCAGGCATGTACTACGGAGGACAAAGAATGAACTTCAATCCAATATTGCAGCCAGCATGCAGCCACCGGGTAAGGAAAGGGTGAATCAAACACCCGAAAACCCCGCCTCCACGGCTGAAGATTGTTCCCTCCAAATTCAGGTGACAGTGTCCCTTTAAATGTGGACAGGGCAACTGTCATAAAGTGCTAAGAGGTAGAAAGTGCAATGTAGTAGACAAATACCCAGACATTGTTTTTGATGGTGTCAGCAGCTGTCAGAGGTATCAGCCAGACACTCTCATTACTAATCCTGTAAGTAAAGAGTTAAATAATTACATACTTTATTTGAAATAAAACAGACACACTCTTTAATCATTTACATTAACCCAATAAAGTCGCCCCAGGTCCAACGGTAAACTAAGGGTTAAATCAATATCCCACATTGTCACCAGTCTATGTAGGAGCTTTCACAGAAGGAACCTACATATGCTGTAACCAAACTGCAACTGGCAGAACTCAGCTCGCACTGCGATACCTGGCGGCGGTGATGCGCATGGGGTTATTAGGGCTTATACTCCTCTGCGAGAAAAACGGACAAGAGAAATCCAATGAAAGAAAATCAGACCGGACTCTGATCAATGTTGATCTACGAGTCCCTATGCATCTGCAATTTTTTTCTCATCTGAATTCGGACTGACAAAATCACAGCATGCTGCGATTGTCCTCATATATCACATATCATATCGTATATCAAAACCCATCTCTTCAAACAAGCCTACCACATCAACTACTCAGTAAACTAACTTTGCCCTGTTCCCTCCTTCCAAATATTATTCTGAATCTGCACCCTACTATTCATCTGTCTCCACACCCTCCATGCACACGATAACTGCACTTGATACTTGACTCTTGCACTTAAACACAGGGGCTGATGACCGGATCATGCAGCTTTATATGAAAATCCCTATTTATTATAATTGCCAGACCTGAAATAACAAGCACTTTTCACCTACTGTGTCCCCCCATTTCCTTGTAGATTGTAAGCTTGCGAGCAGGGACCTCACCCCTAATGTCACTGTTTAAATTGTCTTAACTTGTACTGAATTTATTGTCTGTACATGTCCCCACTTAATTGTAAAGTGCTGCGGAATATGTTGGCGCTATATAAATAAAAATTATTATTATTATTATATATTGGAGGAGACTCACTAATGCAAATCAATGGGTGCGACAGAAAAAACAAGGTGGCTTACGGACCATGCGAGTGCTGTCCGATTTTTACACACCCATGTCCTTGAAAACCAGACATTTCATCTCACTGACGGCACTGCTGAGTGACAACTTTCTCACGCAGTGGTGGTGCCGTAAGTGAGGTCACAGGGACTCATCAGCTGAACTTTCCCACCGCAGCTCACCGCTACACACTGCAGGAGTGATTACACGCTCCTCTCAGTGTGTAGCAGGCTGCCAGGTAGAGCAGTCACATCAGCTGATGTGACTGCTCTACAAGTGATCCGAATTATCGCAGGAGATTATGGATTACGGCGGATAGGTGAGGGATATGGTAGTTTATTATTTTTTCTCTTTTCCAGGTGACATGAGCATCGGGAATTAGGCATTAAGGTGAGTATGGGTGTTTTTTTATTTTCTACAGGAGACAAGGGCTTCAGAGATTAGGTGTAAGGTGCATATATACTGTGGTTTTTATTTTTATTTCAATATTTACTTGTTATACCTTTTTAATTTTTTTTACTTTGAGCACAGGTGCCGGCTGATGACTACGCCCATCAACTGTCGCCTGCCCTCACTGTAATCAGTGATAGCAGGTGTCGACTGATGGCAGTAGTAGTCTCTCATCTGGCAACGCCTGTTACCTGCGGTAAGTTTTTTACCGCGGGACACACTGACATCTGACAGCATGACACCGCAGCGCTCTGACTGCCGGTATTTCTCGCACTGTCACACAGATGACAGCGTGGGAAATACCATGGAAGTCCGTAAAAATGGAATCAAAAACTCAGAAAATCTGCAAACATTTTTATACCTGCATTTTTGCTGCTTATTTACCTGACACAATTGAAGTCAATGGGTGAAAAAAGCAGAAAAATACGCACAAAGAATTGACATGCTCTGGATTTAAGAGCAGCACAAATCCTGAAAGGAAAATTACTGATCATGTGCATGGCACTTCCAAGATTCTTATTGACTTGGCTGGCATAAGGATTCCCTAGCGTTTTTG
Organism: Ranitomeya imitator; assembly: GCF_032444005.1. Taxonomy (NCBI): domain Eukaryota; kingdom Metazoa; phylum Chordata; class Amphibia; order Anura; family Dendrobatidae; genus Ranitomeya; species Ranitomeya imitator. The sequence goes on from NC_091283.1 coordinate 664,012,434, forward strand.
GGCCAATTCCGTGTGGAAAAACACAACAAAAACACACCGTGTGAACACAGCCTAAATGTGCTTCCCCTCTGTTGTGACTCCAACCCTGGTTTAAAGCCGCTCCATGTAAAACTCATCAAAAGACAAAATTGCACCCCCTCTGTCTGGGGAGAGAGGTTCAATCTCCAGAGGCAACAAGGTTTTCTTTACCATGAGAACTATTATTCTGGGGAATAGTCTACCTGTTCACAACAAGAACCATGTGATGATTTAAGAAAAGGCCTAGATGAATTATTAAAAGAAAACAACATAAATATTTATGCAGACGTATAAAATTATTGTCCTGAACGTGGATTCAGTCGATCGACACTAGTGACCAGTAGAGACCATTTTAGAGCTTATTCATGGCATTATGGTTGTATCTTTTCCTCTTCCCTGCATTCAGTATACAATTTCCACCCTTAGTTAAGCTTTCACATACAGTGCCATGTAAAAGTTTTGGCGCCTCTTGTAAAAATTACTGTTATTGTGAACAGTTAAGCGAGTTAAAGTTGAAATGATCTCTAAAAGGACTAAAGTTAAAGTTGACATATTAACTTTGTATTTTAGGCAAAAAAAATTGTAGTTTTTAACATTTTAAAAACTACAAAAAGGAAAAATGGGCGGATGCAAAACTTTTGGCACCCTGCATGGTTAATACCTAGTAGCACCCCCTTTTGAAAGTATCACAGCTTGTACAAACTTTTTGTAGCCAGAAATTTGTCTTTCAATTCTTATTTGAGGGATTTTCGTCCATTCTTCAGTGGGAAATGTATATATTTTCCTCACTTATACAGCACCATTAATTCCACAGTGCTTTACAGACGTTATTGGCTCTGTCCCCATTGGGGCTTACAATCTAATTTCACTATCAGTATGTCTTTGGAGATAGGGCAGAGATTTGTCTTAGGGCAGCACGGTGGCTCAGTGGATAGCACTGCAGCCTTGCAGCGCTGGGGTCCTGGGTTCGAATCCCACCCAGGACAACATCTGCAAAGAGTTTGTATGTTCTCTCCGTGTTTGCGTGGGTTTCCTCCGGGTACTCCGGTTTCCTCCCACATTCCAAAGACATACTGATAGGGAATCTAGATTGTGAGCCCCATTGGGGACAGTAATGATAATGTGTGCAAAACTGTAAAGCGCTGCGGAATATGTTAGCGCTATATAAAAATAAAGATTATTATTATTATTATTATTACTTCCAGTTCTGTGAGATTCCTGGGCCATCTTGCATGCACTACTATTTTGAGGTCTAGCCACAGATTTGCAATGATGTTCAGATCAGGGGACAGCAAAGGGTCATTATAAACCCTCCAGTTTGCGCTTTTGAGGTAGTCTATTGAGGATTTTGAAATGTATTTAGGATCACTGTCCATTTATAGAAGCCATCCTCTTCATTCAACTTCAGCTTTTTTACAGATTGTGTTATGTTTGCATCAAGAATTTGTTGAAATTTCATTGAATCTATTCTTCTCTCTACCAGTGAAATGTTCCCAGTGCCATTGGCTGCAACACAACCCCAAAGCATGATTGATCCATCCCCATGCTTAATGGTTGGCGGGATGTTCTTTTCCTGAAATTCTGTGCCCTTTTTACTTCACACATACATTTGACCAGTTTGGCCAAATACTTCTATTTTAACCTCTTCGGTCCACAGGACTCGTTTCCAAAAACATCAGTATTGCTTAGATGCTCCTTTGCATACTTCTGATGCTGAATTTTATGGTGAGGATGCAGGAGAGGTCTTCTTCTGATGACTCTTCCATATTTGTGCAGGTGTCTGTGAACAGTAGAACAATGTACCACAACTTCAGAGTCTGCTAAATCTTTCTGAAGGTCTTTTCCAGTCAAGCGGGGGTACACCTGTTAACTGCCATTTCTCAGCTACATTTCAAACTAAGCAAAGGGCAACTTGAAAATGCTTTGCTATCTTTTAATACCACTCTACTGCTTTGTGGGCCTCCACCATTTTCAAAGAGTCTGGGTTTTTATAAAGCTGGGAAATTTGCATCACCTGGCCTTTCATAACGATGACAGTAAACAAAGTTCAAAATAACTTGGCACTCAAAAGGTTTTATGAAAAAAAATTGTGCTAATTTATTATGCATCCAATTAATCCTTGTTTAACATTTTTGTTCAAAACCGGACCTTCATCAGAACAATCTTTATCAAGTGAAAAAATTTTTTTTTACAACATGTGAACAAAGAGAAAACATGAAGAAAGAAATTAAATTACATGTCAATCAATGCACAAAAATCATACATGGTTGAAAAGTCACATCAATTGTCTGGATGCATAATAAATGAACACAACCTTTTTCATAAAGCCTTTTGAGTGCCAAGTTATTTTGAACATTTGATACAACGGGCCGGACACCCTACTTGAGCACCAACGTTTGCACCACACAGAGTGCCGTGTTTTTTCATGTGACATTTATGACAGTAAAAAGCCATAGCTCTAACAGGCTAATTAAGGTCTGAAACTTTGGTCAAAGTTGTCTGAGTGCACAAATCTCCAAAGGTGCCTAAATTTTTGCATCGGCCCCTTTTCCTTTTTGTATTTTTTAAAATGTAAAAATTGACAACATATTTTTTGCCTAAAATATAAAGGAAATGTGTCATCTTTAACTTTAGGCCTTTTAGAGATCATTTCATCTTCACCTCACAATAACAGTAATTTTGACTAGGGGTGCCCAAACTTTTACATGCCCTTGTATTTCCTATTTCAATCATACTTGCAACTAGCGTCAATAATTTAATAATTTCGATGCTAAAGTAAATGTATTATATTTGCGATATGCCTAGTCTCCATGCTCATATATTAGACTGGTTTTGTCAACATTAAATACATACTAACCATTATCTTGTGTGCCAAGCACCAAATATTCTATCATCCTGTTCATTGATGCCATGAAGAAAATTATACGAAGCTGAGTCATCATCATAGTAATAACGGAGAAGAGGAAAATGGGAGAACGTGCGTTCTGTAGGAATGTGGTAGAAGATCCTGCGTAAGCAACAAATTAATATTTCAATTTATGCCATATTCTGTAGATACAGGTATTAATTTATTTAAAATGGGGGCTCTAATATAGCTCATAATGATCAAAATCCATACATATGACAAAACATAACATTTTATGCTTGAAGGTAAGGACACAGTCCATCTGCCCTATAATTTTTTTTAATGCTTCAACCAATTTCGACTTAGCACTCCTTACCAGACCGCGATTTTGTTTCCTATTACTATACGTGTGATGGGCACTTTGTTGACCTACAGAATACATCTTCATAGTTGACAGGGCTCAAAATATACTTTATCATATGTTGTATTCTTACCGCTATTTTTTGCAGGTTTTGACAAGTCTTCATTGGATAAATGCTGCTCCTCAGGATCGCCTTTCCTACTTAACCGCTGACCAACAGTGGTCACGTGGGTGTAAAATTGATCTCCAGTGACTTTGTGGTCTAGTGCAAGAGTGCGTAGTGTGACCTTTTTCCTGTGAGATCATCAGAGAATCAATTACAAGGCATGTCTGAGATGTTTCATGTTGGTCAATGTCACTTCACAAGCTTTCATTTTCAGGCAGAATTGTTCCGTCATATATTCCCTTCCAAGCCTTTTGAAACTGGGCCACAGTTCAGAATGGAGCTGCACCATTATCTTCTGTGGTACAATTAACTCTAGCTGTCAATAAAGAGCACTGTTCAGTCATTACACACTCACGTAAAGGCAGACTCTTCTGGAGAAGGGATGGATTCCTTGGGCCAGTTGATCAGACAGTTGAGAAAAATCAGGCAGGCCAAACTAGACCAGCCCAACATAATACCCACGAACGATACTCCCGCTTCATATATAAGCTGCAGAAAGTAGGGAAAGAAAGGATAAGGATGAAAGAGGATGACTATGATTAGTGCACGTTATACAGAACTAGCCTTTATTTGCACGAGTCTAATGATACCATAGAAGGGCATATGTATACATTTTTCATTGATATTTCCCTCACTTTTATGATCCTTTTCTTGGTTTTGGCAAGAAATCAGTAAAATTCTTTAGTACTTCTTAATGCACAAGTTGCATATTCCTACAATGGATATTTTCAGATTTTTTTCCTACAACTGGAACTAGACCCCACCAGAACGAATGCCCTTTTACACACCATATGGATTGAAAAGATGATTTTATCATTTGTTTGACCACCATCTGTAGGGATCTGCTGCCAAGTTCATCTTGCCTTGAGTAAGGGTAGTATAAACTAGTATCAGAGACCATGATGGGATTGCTGGGACACTTCAATTGTTCTAGCAGTATTTCATAAAATCACTTGTTATTACCAACAGAGGGGGTCAATCACTTGAGTCCTCTTAGACTTGGGGCTACATGACGACTTTGGTCATGACCAGCCAAGTGTCCAAAGATTGCTATTTGTTGCTGCTACATTGCAGTGCAATACAAGTTAAGGGGGTCACATTGAGACCCCCAGGGTACTGTGACCAGCAGAAGCAAGTTGCAGAAAGTCTAACCACGTCATTCATTTGTATTGCGCTGAGATGTAGCAGCAATACATAGTGAACTTTTGACGACAGAGATATATATTATAGCCCTAGCCCTAATGAGTGCACTGGAGCTCTTGATATTAAGCAGCTGCCATTTTGTCTCTCCACCAGCTATTGATTAATAGCTTTCTCCCTAAGCACTGTGTAGAGCGAAAGCTGTCAATCACCCGTGCTCAGCTCCAGGTACAATGGCATGACGTTTGGTGTGTAATCCAGGAATATCTCCTGATGCATGACTATTGAGTCTATAGTCTTCACTAAGAAACATAAGTCAGAAGAGTGTCCTTTTGGTATATGTTCTGCTTCAGCTATATTGATACGCAAAGTAGAGGTTTTTTTTTAGAAAACACTATTGAAATAAATAATAATAATAATAATAATAATTTTTATTTATATAGCGCCAACATATTCCGCAGCGCTTTACAAATTATAGAGGGGACTTGTACAGACAATAGACATTACAGCATAACAGAAATACAGTTCAAAACAGATACCAGGAGGAGTGAGGGCCCTGCTCGCAAGCTTACAAACTATGGGGAAAAGGGGAGACACGAGAGGTGGATGGTAACAATTGCTTTAGTTATTCGGACCAGCTATAGTGTAAGGCTCAGGTGTTCATGTAAAGCTGCATGAACCAGTATGTAGCAGTACAGACACAGAGGGCTAATACTGCATAAAGTGTATGAGAACATGATGCGAGGAACCTTTTTTTTTTTATTATAAATAGGCCACACAGGGATCGTTAGGTTAATGCATTGAGGCGGTAGGCCAGTCTGAACAAATGAGTTTTTAGGGTACGCTTAAAACTGTGGGGATTGGGGATTTATCGTATTAACCTAGGTAGTGCATTCCAAAGAATCGGCACAGCACGTGTAAAGTCTTGGAGACGGGAGTGGGAGGTTCTGATTATTGAGGATGCTAACCTGAGGTCATTAGCGGAGCGGAGGGCACGGGTAGGGTGGTAGACTGATACCAGGGAGGAGATGTAGGGTGGTGCTGATCCATGGAGTGCTTTGTGGATGAGGGTAGTGGTTTTGTACTGGATTCTGGAGTGGATGGGTAGCCAGTGTAATGACTAGCACAGGGTAGAGGCATTGGTGTAACGGTTGGTGAGGAATATGATCCTGGCTGCAGCATTCAGGACAGATTGGAGCGGGGAGAGTTTTGCAAGAGGGAGGCCGATTAGTAGAGAGTTACAATAGTCCAGACGAGAATGAATAAGTGAAACAGTCAGAGTTTTTGCAGAGTCGAAAGTAAGAAAAGGGCGAATTCTAGAAATGTTTTTGAGATGCAGGTAAGAAGAGCGAGCCAGTGATCGGATGTAGGGGGTGAATGAAAGGTCAGAATCAAGGATGACCCCAAGGCAGCGGGCATGTTGCTTTGGAGTAATGGTGGAACCGCACACGGAGATGGCAATGTCAGGCAAAGGTAGGTTAGTAGAGGGAGAGAACACGAGGAGTTCAGTTTTTCACAGGTTTAGTTTCAGATAGAGGGAGGACATGATGTTAGAGACAGCGGTAAGACAATCACTGGTGTTTTCTAAAAAGGTCGGTGTGATATCAGGAGCAGAAGTGTATAATTGGGTGTCGTCAGCATAGAGATGGTACTGGAAACCAAATCTACTGATTGTTTGTCCAATAGGGGCAGTATACAACGAGAAGAGTAGGGGGCCTAGGACTGATCCTTGAGGAACCCCAACAGTAAGGGGAAGGTGAGAGGAGGAGGAACCAGCAAAACATACAGTGAAGGATCGGTCAGAGAGATAGGAGGAGAACCAGGAGAGAACGGTGTCCTTGAGGCCGATGGAGTGGAGCATAGTGAGGAGGAGCTGATGATCCACAGTGTCGAATGCTGCAGAGAGATCCAAGAGAATTAGCATGGAGTAGTGACCATTAGATTTAGCTGTTAGTAGGTCATTAGAGACTTTAGTGAGGGCAGTTCCAGTAGAATGTAAAGAGCGGAAGCCAGATTGAAGAGGGTCGAGAAGAGAGTTATCTGAGAGATAGCGGGTAAGACGGGAGTGGACCAGGCGTTCGAGGAGTTTAGAGATGAAGGGAAGATTAGAGACAGGTCTATAATTAGCGGCACAGTTTTGATCGAGGGATGGTTTTTTAAGTAATGGATGTATGATGGCATGCTTAAATGAGGAGGGAAAAATACCGGAAGTGAGGGAAAGGTTGAATATTTTTGTTAGGTGAGAGGTGACAGCCGGGGAAAGGGACTGGAGGAGATGTGACGGAATGGGGTCACTGGTGCAAGTGGTCGGGCGAGAAGATGCAAGGAGCCTGCTTACTTCTTCTGTAACTGCTTCAAAGTCAGAGAGTGAACTAGATGCAGTGGGGGAGGGAGGACAGTGCATGGTATGAAGAGATTGGGAGATGATTTCCTGTTGAATGTGGTCAATTTTTTCTTTGAAGTAATTGGCCAGATCATCAGCACGGAGATCCGTGGTTGGGGCCTGCTCTCTTGGGTTGAGTAGGGACTGGAACGTGTCAAAGAGACGTTTAGGGTTATTGGACAGGGAGGTGATGAGGGTGTTGAAGTAGGTTTGTTTGGAGAGGTGAAGGGCAGAATTGTATGTCTTTAGCATGAACTTATAATGGATGAAATCTTCGGGTAGATTAGATTTTCTCCACAGACGTTCTGCGCACCTGGAGCACCGCTGCAGGAAACGTGTTTGCAGCGTGTGCCACGGTTGTTGCCGTCTGTGCCGAGTTGTTTTATGTATAGGAGGAGCAGCTTCATCCAGAGCACTTTGCAGGGTTTCATTGTAATGCTTCGATGCAGAATCAGGACATGAGATGGAGGAGATAGGGGCCAATGAGGACTGCAAGTTCTTCATAAGTTTCTGGGTGTTAATGGCCTGTATGTTTCTATAAGTGTGGAAAGTGGGGGTGACCTGAGCGGGATGGCAGTTCTTGATAGAGAATGAAAGAAGGTTGTGGTCAGAGAGCGGGAGAGGGGAGTTTGTGAAATCATCCACTGAGCAAAGTCGGGAGAAGATCAAGTCAAGGGAGTTTCCTTTCATGATCCCAATGGCAGGGGATCACTAAAGGACAAGCACAGATACAAACAAGCTCTAGGGCGATGGAACCTGAGCTGACCGCGACCCTGAACCTAACACACAAATAAAAGTAGCCGGGGAACGTGCCTACGATGATCCTAGACGTCTCGCTCCAGCCGAAGATCTAACTTCCCCTATTAGAAGAAACACAGACCTCTCTTGCCTCCAGAGAAACACCCCACAGAAATAGCAGCCCCCCACATATAATGACGGTGAAATGAGAGGAAAGCACATACGCAGTATGAAAACAGTTTCAGCAAAATGAGGCCCGCTAAAGCTAGATAGCAGAGGATACAAAAGTGATCTGCGCGGTCAGCGAAAAACCCTTCAAAAAACCATCCTGAAATTACTTGAACTCATGTGCCAACTCATGGTACATGAGGAGCAATTTCAGCCCACTAGAGCAACCAGCAGCAAAGAATCAAATATCTGCAGGCTGGACTAAAAACCAAATAAAGCAAAACACCAAAACAGGAAAATCCAAACTTAGCTTGACCAGAAGGTTCTAGGAGCAGGGAGCAGAGGTAACAAGACACACTGGATACATTGATAACCGGCGAGGAAATGCCAGCAAAGCCAGGTTAAATAGGAAACTCCCATATCCTGATGGAACAGGTGGAACCCAGAGACCCAGGAAAGACAAGTCACCCAGTACCATCAGTAACCACCAGAGGGAGCCCAAAAACAGAACTCACAACAGTTTCCATCTTCATTTGTTGGAGAGTTAGTATGCTGCGAGAGGCCAAAAGAGGAGGATAGAGATAAAAGGTGAGAAGCAGATGGGGAGAGGGGAGAGACAATGGGGATGTTGAAATCACCCATGATAAGGGTGGGGGTGTCACAGGAGAGAAAGTGTGGAAGCCAGGTGGCAAAGTGATCCAGGAACTGATGAGAAGGGCCGGGAGGACGATACACCACCGCCACTCGCATGGAGAAGGGGACGTAGAGTCTGACCACATGGACCTCAAAGGAAGGGAAGACAAGTGAGGGTACTTGGGGGATAACTTGGAAAGTACATTTGGGTGAAAGGAGCAGGCCAACGCCTCCACCTGCTCTGTTGTCTGATCTTGGGGTATGAGAAAAGTGTAGTCCACCGTATGAAAGAGCAGCAGCAGCGGTGGTGTCTGACTGCTGGATCCGGGTTTCAGTAAGAGCCAGGAGATTAAGAGAATTAGAAAGGAAGAAGTCATGAATGAATAAAGAATGAGAATGGCTGTTAATGGGCTTACTGTACATTTGGCCATCAGTTTAAAACTGCCCTCAACCTCACCATTTTATGCTACAATCACAGCTTTATAGCCATAAGTGGCCAATTAAAATAAAATCCCACTAGATCCTAAAGGAAGAGAGATGAAATTGCTAGAAACCCCCTAGTTGTCTAAGTTATTTTGCTTTAAAAGGGTATAGTTCTTCTGTTTAGCAGTATCTTATGTATCCATGGTCATGGCCAGCATCGTGCTCCCATCGTGATGGCCACGCTTGGGTAACTAAGGTGTATATTATCATCGATGGCCAGGTTTTCAGGAGCGTGAATACCTAGAGCATGAGCAGTAACTCCCCATACAGCCACTTCAGTCATATGTTATAGTGTATGCATTCTAGCCACAAAGGCATCCTGTGACACTATGACAAGTGCATCACATAGTAATAGTGTACTGTTTGCAGGAGCAGTGCACTGCTGTCACACACCAAGGCACTCAGAGATTTTGTGCAACAAAGATATATTCACATTTATGTACAAATCGGTAGCTAGGGCCGCAGGCGCAATTTTTTTGTGAAAATAGATAATGTCACTTCCTCCTTCCCCCTGTCACCTCCCAAATCTTCCTGTCACCACTACTCTCTGTCACCACAGCTCTTCTCCTGTTACCACTGCTCTCCTGTCACCATGACTCCTGTCACCACTATTCTCCTCCTATCACCATCGGTCTCCTGTCGCCAACGCTCCTCTCATATCACCACTGCTCTATCTCCATGGCTCTCCTTCTGTCATCATTGCTCCTGTCAGCACTGCTCTCCTACTATCACCACTGCTCTATCTCCATGGCTCTCCTTCTGTTACCAACGCTCCTCTCGTATCACCACTGCTCTATCTCCATGGCTCTCCTTCTGTCATCATTGCTCCTGTCAGCACTGCTCTCCTACTATCACCACTGCTCTATCTCCATGACTCTCCTTCTGTTACCAACGCTCCTCTCGTATCACCAGTGCTCTATCTCCATGGCTCTCCTTCTGTTACCAACGTTCCTCTCGTATCACCACTGCTCTATCTCCATGGCTCTCCTTCTGTCATCATTGCTCCTGTCAGCACTGCTCTCCTACTATCACCACTGCTCTATCTCCATGACTCTCCTTCTGTTACCAACGCTTCTCTCGTATCACCAGTGCTCTATCTCCATGGCTCTCCTTCTGTTACCAACGCTCCTCTCGTATCACCACTGCTCTATCTGCATGAGTCTCCTTCTGTCATCATGGCTCCTGTCACCACTGCTCTCCTACTATCACCACTGCTCTATCTCCATGGCTCTCCTTCTGTTACCAACACTCCTCTCGTATCACCACTGCTCTATCTCCATGGCTCTCCTTCTGTCATCATTGCTCCTGTCAGCACTGCTCTCCTACTATCACCACTGCTCTATCTCCATGACTCTCCTTCTGTTACCAACGCTCCTCTCGTATCACCAGTGCTCTATCTCCATGGCTCTCCTTCTGTTACCAACGCTCCTCTCGTATCACCACTGCTCTATCTCCATGGCTCTCCTTCTGTCATCATGGCTCCTGTCACCACTGCTCTCCTACTATCACCACTGCTCTATCTCCATGGCCCTCCTTCTGTTGCCAACGCTCCTCTCATATCACCACTGCTCTATCTCCATGGCTCTTCTTCTGTTATCATGGCTCCTATCATCACTGCTCTCCTACTATCACCACTGCTCTTTCTCCATGGCTCTTCTTCTGTCACCATGGCTCCTGTTACCACTGCTCTCCTACTATCACCACTGCTCTATCTCCATGGCTCTTCTTCTGTCACCATTAGTGTTGAGCATTCCGATACCGCAAGTATCGGGTATCGGAATCGGAAGTTCCCAGAATTCAAACTGAACGCAGCAGCCAATGAGGAATGATTGGAAGTGTGGGCACATCCTGTTTAGCATGGTGGGCATGTAAGTACTGGCAAGGCTGGGATTGGCTGCTGAAATGATGTCACTCTGCACTATAAAAAACGCTGCCGCCATTTTGCGCTCACTCTGCTGTGATTTCAGTTAGGGACAGGACGCTGTGTTCTAACTGAGGGCCAGTCGAGCTAGCTAATTGCTTTATTTTCCTTTCCAAAGGCTAATTTAGCAAAACGCTGTGTGTTCTTCACTGTTCACCTTGCTCTTGCCTTGCAGCGCTGTTTTAACAGCGTTCTGCAAGGTCTCTGTGTGTGTGTGTGTGTGTGCAGCTCACTCTGTAGTCTGTGTGCAGCCATATACCCGGTTGTATTCAGCTCAGGGGGGGTTCACACTGCCTCACACAGTTGTCCTTTTTTGCTCTTAGTGCAGCCTGCTGCACATTTTTTCTCAAATTTCCTATTAGTGTTTTTCCACCAGTCTCCAGCTCTATTGTGGAAAAACACTACATAGGATAACCTAGAGGGGGGTTTTTGGGCCTTGCAGCGCTGTTTACGGCTGTCTGCACGGTCTCCGTGTGAGCCCAGCTCGCCCTGTAGTCTGTGTGCAGCCATAGCCGGTTGGATTCAGCTCAGGGTTCGTTACTGGCTCATACCTTGAGAAAAATTTTACTTTTTTTCAAATAGTGCAGCCTGTTTAAAATTTGAAAAAAAAAAATTCCTATTAGTGTCTTTCCACTCGTATCCAGCTAAATAGTGGAAAAACACTATATAGGATAACCTAGAGGAGGGTTTTTTGGCCTTGCAGCGCCGTTTACGGCTGTCTGCACGGTCTCCGTGTGAGCCCAGCTCGCCCTGTAGTCTGTGTGCAGCCATAGCCGGTTGCATTCAGCTCAGGGTTCGTTACTGGCTCATACCTAGAGAAAAATTTTACTTTTTTTCAAATAGTGCAGCCTGTTTAAAATTTGAAAAAAAAAAATTCCTATTAGTGTCTTTCCACTCGTATCCAGCTAAATAGTGGAAAAACACTATATAGGATAACCTAGAGGAGGGTTTTTTGGCCTTGCAGCGCCGTTTACGGCTGTCTGCACGGTCTCTGTGTGAGCGCAGCTCGCCCTGTAGTCTGTGTGCAGCCATAGTCGGTTGGATTCAGCTCAGGGTGCGTTACTGCCTCATACCTTGAAAAACAATTTCCTTTTTTTCAAATAGTGCAGCCAGTTTAAAATTTGAAAAAAAAAATTCCTATTAGTGTCTTTCCACTCGTATCCAGCTAAATAGTGGAAAAACACTATATAGGATAACCTAGAGGAGGGTTTTTTGGCCTTGCAGCGCCGTTTACGGCTGTCTGCACGGTCTCTGTGTGAGCGCAGCTCGCCCTGTAGTCTGTGTGCAGCCATAGTCGGTTGGATTCAGCTCAGGGTGCGTTACTGCCTCATACCTTGAAAAACAATTTCCTTTTTTTCAAATAGTGCAGCCAGTTTAAAATTTGAAAAAAAAAATTCCTATTAGTGTCTTTCCACTCGTATCCAGCTAAATAGTGGAAAAACACTACATAGGATAACCTAGAGGAGGTTTTTTTGGCCTTGCAGCGCCGTTTACGGCTGTCTGCACGGTCTCCGTGTGAGCCCAGCTCGCCCTGTAGTCTGTGTGCAGCCATAGCCGGTTGGATTCAGCTCAGGGTTCGTTACTGGCTCATACCTTGAGAAAAATTTTACTTTTTTTCAAATAGTGCAGCCTGTTTAAAATTTGAAAAAAAAAATTCCTATTAGTGTCTTTCCACTCGTATCCAGCTAAATAGTGGAAAAACACTATATAGGATAACCTAGAGGAGGGTTTTTTGGCCTTGCAGCGCCGTTTACGGCTGTCTGCACGGTCTCTGTGTGAGCGCAGCTCGCCCTGTAGTCTGTGTGCAGCCATAGCCGGTTGGATTCAGCTCAGGGTGCGTTACTGCCTCATACCTTGAAAAACAATTTCCTTTTTTTCAAATAGTGCAGCCAGTTTAAAATTTGAAAAAAAAAATTCCTATTAGTGTCTTTCCACTCGTATCCAGCTAAATAGTGGAAAAACACTATATAGGATAACCGAGAGGAGGGTTTTTTGGCCTTGCAGCGCCGTTTACGGCTGTCTGCACGGTCTCCGTGTGATTTAAACTAGCTCTGTAGCCCGATCTGCACCAAAAAAAAAGTTAAGTTCACCAAACACAACTTAACACTTGTGTAGGCCACATTTGAAAAATAATAAAGTTTAGTCCACAATTTACAACATTAGTGTTTCTTACACCTGTTAGGAGGAGCATTTCAGGAATAAGCACACTAAGGCCTTAGTACTTTTCTGCTTATCTTTATCTGTCAACCAAGATGAAGAGGGCAGGGAGTAAGGCACGTGGGCGTGGGCGCGGAGCAGGGAGAGGAGCAGGGAGAGGACGTGGTGATTCTGTGCCTGCTGCGGGCGCCGGTGACTCGTCGTCACTCAGTTTCAGCAGGGAACAGTCCTTCATGCGCAGCTTTGTCGGAGAGCGCCGTGCACCGCTGCTGCGTGAAGACCAAATTGAAGCCGTTGTCGGGTGGATGGCAGCTAACGCCTCGGCATCGACTTCAGTTAGTGCCACATCCTCTCAGGCACAGACCACTGGAGAGCAGCCATCTGTCTCTTCACCACCTGCCAAATTGGCCAGGCAGTCAGAGAGCCCAGGACAGGAGCCGTCTCTACTTCTGTTCTCTGAATCTCTTGGCTTGGAAACAGGGGGCCAGCCAAGCAGCATTGGAGAAATGGAAGAAGAGGCAGTGTGCAGTGATGCCCAACAGCTTTTTCTCTCTGACTCTGAAGAGGCAGGTGGGCCAGTGCCTCCGGTGACCACAGCGCAGTACGCATCTGATGATGAAACTCAGGTGCCGCTTTCTGGTGCATACTGTGCTGCTGAGACTACCCAGGAGGAGCAGTTGGTGGTGGTAGTGGAGATGATGAGGTCCTTGACCCATCGTGGCGTGAGGAACAGGAAGGTGGTGGGAGCAGCTCAGAGGAAGAGCTTCCTCTTACGGGCCAAAGAGGGAGAGGGAGGGGGAAGACTGCGGAGCCTGTAGCCTCCACTTTGGCACCCGTTAGGAGCCTGTCTCTTTCCAAAGCCAAAAAGGGCGCTCCCAAGACTTGCAGTGCCTGGTCCTTTTTTGACACAGTTGCAGATGACATTTGTTTTGTCAAATGCAAGCTGTGTCATCAGAAAGTAAAAAGAGGGAAAAATGTCAGCAACCTCAATACCACAAATATGTGGAAACATGTGCGGACCAGGCACGCGGTGGAGTTACAGAAACACAGTGAAGACGTAGGCCAACCAACAGCGGCAGCTACCACCTCTTCATCTCGTGTTGCCTCTTCCTCCACTGTTGTCCAGAGACCTAGTGTAATTCCACCCACAGCACCACCTTCCCAGTCATCCTCACACTCCCAGTCTACTCTACAGCCATCGGTAGTACAGGCATGGGAGAAAAGGCGGGCATTCTCGGCCAACCACCCCCGAGCACAGGCTCTGAATGCAGGCATTGCCAAACTGTTGTCCCTGGAAATGCTCTCGTTCAGGCTGGTGGAGACTGACAGCTTCCGTGACTTGATGGCATTGGCAGTCCCACAGTACAAGGTGCCCAGCCGCTTTTACTTCAGCAGGCAGGCTGTCCCTGCCCTGCACAGGCATGTTGAGGCAAACATAAAACATGCGCTACTGAACGCCGTCAGTAGCAAGGTCCACCTCACCACCGATGCGTGGACCAGTCAGCATGGACAGGGGCGATATGTTTCCCTCACTGCCCATTGGGTTAATGTTGTTGAGCCAGGTACAGATCGTGCGAGTGGCGCAGGACGTGTCCTGCCCACTCCAAGGATTGCAGGAATCCAGTCTGTACGCATCGACTCCTCCTCTTACACCAGTTCCTCTGATTCCTCTCTGCAGGATCCGTCACAGTCCACCTCCACATGGACCCGTGAACGTTTACCTATGACCGACATGAGCACAGCCGTGGCCAAACGTCAGCAGGCCGTCTTGAAACTAGTTTCATTGGGGCATCGAAGCCACACAGCGCAGGAGCTCTGGAATGCCATCAAGCAGGAGAGCGATGTGTGGCTACTGCCAGCGAATCTCCAGCCAGGCATGGTAGTGTGTGACAATGGCCGAAATCTGGTGGCAGCTTTGGCCCTTGGCAACCTCACTCACATCCCATGTCTGGCACATGTGCTCAATTTGGTTGTGCAGAGTTTTCTGAGGGACTATCCGGATCTTGATGCCCTGCTGCACAAGGTCCGCCTAGAGTGTGCTCATTTGCGGCGTTCCAGCTTGGCCAGATCCCGCATTGCTGCTCTGCAGCGCCGATTCCGCCTTCCGGAACACCGCATCATATGTGACCTACCTACCCAGTGGAATTCCACGTTACATATGTTGGAGCGGTTGTGTGAGCAGCAGCAAGCAGTTATGGAGTACCAGCTGCATCAGGCGCAAAGAAGTCGCAGTCAGCGCCGATCAGACTTCACAACCACAGAGTGGGCCACTATGAAGGACGTCTGCCAGGTTTTGCGTCCTTTTGATTATTCCACGCGGATGGCAAGTGCAGATGATGCACTAGTCACCATGACTGTCCCCCTTATCTGCCTGCTTCAGCAAACTTTGCAAGGGTTAAGGGATGATGTGGTGGAAGAGGTGGAGGATGAGGAGTCACCTTTGCCATCAGCTTCTGGAGAGTCAGCGCCACGTGGTTCCTCACAAAGGGGTACGCAGGGGCCAATTTGTGAGGAGGATGAGGAGGAGTCAATGGAGGAGGAAGAGCTCCGTCCAGAGGAGGGAGCGACACAATTGTCCAGTGGTCAGTGTGTACAGCGAGGGTGGGGTGATGACGAGCGGGCAGAGATCATGTCTCAAGCAGGGGACAGCGTTTCTGGGCCAGTTGGCACTCTGCAGCACATGGTGGATTTCATGCTGCAGTGCATGAGAAACGACCGCCGCATCGACCACATTCTCAACATGCCTGATTATTGGGTGTTCACCCTCCTCGATCCTCGCTACCGGGACAACGTCCAAAACCTCATCCCTGCGTTGACCCGGGAGCGTAAATTGCGGGAGTACCACGACACACTGGTGAATTCCATCATCTTCTCCTGTCCAACTGAGAGGAGTGCTGCTAGTGCTTTACAAAGCAGCTCAGTGCGTCGAGGCAGTGGGGGAGGCTCTGCCCAAAGAGGGAGCAGAAGCAGTGCCTCTGCCCAAGGCAAGCCCAGTATGGCACAACTCTGGCACACTTTTGTGTGCCCGCCCCAAATGTCTACACCATCACCGGCGGCTCCAGTCAGCAGGAGGCAACGGTTCCGTCAGATGGTGACAGACTACATGGCTTGCCCTCTTACTGTACTCCCAGACGGCTCTTCCCCGTTCAAGTTTTGGGTCTCTAAGCTGGATACATGGCCAGAGCTAAGCCAGTATGCATTGGAGGTGCTGGCTTGCCCTGCGGCTAGTGTCTTATCGGAACGTGTCTTTAGTGCCGCAGGTGGTGTACTAACAGACCGTCGCATGCGATTATCCTCCGATAACGTTGACCGGCTTACTTTCCTGAAAATGAACCAGGCCTGGATCTCGCAGGAATTTGCCACTCCTCTGCCTGATTAAGTAATTGGGTGTCATCCAGGTCTCCTGCTGTGTTCATCTTTCTACCACCTGAACTGCTATTCCTGGGCTCCAACACCGCCAGTTGCGGCTCAGAAGTGCAGGCTGCACAGTAAAAACATACGACCCAGTGTTATTGGGTTTCAGTAACGTCAGCTGATCCCCAGCTGTGTAGCCGGCAATGTGTCCTGCGACCGCCACGCTGGCACAACAACCTAAATGTAAGGGAACCTGTCCCCCCCCCCTGTCGTTTGTTACTGAAAGAGCTATCTTGTGCAGCAGTAATGCTGCACAAGGAAAAGGTAGCTCTTTTTTTTAGCTCCTTGCACACGCAGAACTTAACACTTATAAAATGTGTTCACTGATACCGTTATACCATCCCGGAGCTGGGACTTTCCTTCGTAATGTGACGCAGCACAGCCGTCATTCCTACCCCCTTGGTGCCATGCGCTGCCTCCTCAGCGTTGTTTTAAGCTGTCACGGAGCCTGCGCTGTTCTGTTATCCCTTGGGCATGCCCTATTTGCGCTGCCTGTCTTCTGACATAATTTGGTGTCAGGCTGGCTGCGCCTGTGCGGCCGCGCTGCCCGAGATCCCGCCTCGCAGTGTCTTCTGATTGAGTCACACTGCGGGCCTGGGATCCATGGGCATGCGCAGTGCATATCTTCCCCTCGGGCTCTCGCTCATTTCCCTCCGCCTTCTTTAGACTGTGTGCCGTCAGCTGATCCCTAGCATGCCACGGCCGTGACACCGCACAGTCTGAAGAAGAGGGAAGGAGGGGAGTGAGAGTCGAGGTTATGCACTGTGCATGCCCATGGTTCCAAGGCCCGCAGTGGGATTACGTTAGACGAGACTGCGAGGTCGGATCTGGAGCAGCGTGGACGCACAGGCACTGACAGCCTGACACCAAATTATGTCAGAAGACAGGCAGCGCTAATTGGGCATGGCCAAGGGCTAACAGAACAGCGCAGGCTCCGTGACAGCTTAAAACAACGCTGAGGAGGCAGCGCACGGCACCAAGGGGATAGGAATGACAGCTGTGCTGTGTCCCATTACGAAGGAAATTCGCACCTCCGGAACGGTTTAACGGTATAAAGGGACACATTTTTAGTGTTTACTTCGGTGTTTGCAAGGAGCATAATTAAAAGAGCAACCTTTTCCTTTTGCATCCTTAGTGCTGCACAAGATGGCTCTTTCAGCTACAAACGTCTTGGGGGGGGGTTAAAGGTTCCCTTTCAACTTGCTCCAATCAGGCTTCGGCCTACACTCTGTTCCTCTGCTCCTCCTGCTGTCCCTGGGCTCTAACACCGCCAGTTGGTGCCTGGAAGTGCTGTGTGCACAGTCAACAGTCGCTCCTCTGTTATTGGGGTTCAGTAACGTCAGCTGATCCCCAGCTGTGTGTGCGGCAATACCTCCAATCTGCTCCTCCTGCTGTCCCTGGGCTCTAACACCGCCAGTTTGTGCCTGGAAGTGCTGTGTGCACAGTCAACAGTCGCTCCTCTGTTATTGGGGTTCAGTAACGTCAGCTGATCCCCAGCTGTGTGTGCGGCAATACCTCCAATCTGCTCCTCCTGCTGTCCCTGGGCTCTAACACCGCCAGTTTGTGCCTGGAAGTGCTGTGTGCACAGTCAACAGTCGCTCCTCTGTTATTGGGGTTCAGTAACATCAGCTGATCCCCAGCTGTGTGTGCGGCAATACCTCCAATCTGCTCCTCCTGCTGTCCCTGGGCTCTAACACCGCCAGTTGGTGCCTGGAAGTGCTGTGTGCACAGTCAACAGTCGCTCCTCTGTTATTGGGGTTCAGTAACGTCAGCTGATCCCCAGCTGTGTATCCGGCAATGTGTCATGCGACCGCCACGCTGGCACAACTAAAATGTAAGGGGACCTGTCCCCCCCCCCCCCTAGGCGTTTGTTACTGAAAGAGCCACCATGTGCAGCACTAATACTGCACAAGGGAAAGGTCGCTCTTGAAATTATGCTCCTTGCAAACGCTGAACTACACACTCATGTAATGTGTCCCCTCACACCGTCCAACCGTCCCGGAGGTGGGACTTTCCTTTGTAATGTGACGCAGCACAGCCGTCATTGCTACCCCCTTGGCACCGTGCGCTGCCTCCTTAGCGTTGTTTGATTCCGTCATGGACCCTGCGCTGTTATGTTATCCCTTGGCCATGCACAGTTTGCGCTGCCCGTCCTCTGACATCATTTGTTGTCGTCCTGGCTGCGCCTGTGCGTCCACGCTGCCCGAAATCACACCTCGCAGTGTCGTCTAATGTGATCCCACAGTGGGCCTGGTATCCATGGCCATGCGCAGTGCATGTACTAGCCTCTCACTCCCCTTCTTCACGCTTCTTCAGACTAGGCGGCGTCAGCTGATCCCTAATAGCATGCCACGGCCGTGACGCCGCACAGTCTGAAGAAGCAGGAAGGAGGTGAGTGAGAGGCGATGATATGCACTGCGCATGCCGATGGATCCCTGGCCCGCAGTGGGACTACATTAGATGACACTGCAAGGTTGGATCTCGGGCAGCTTGGACGCACAGGCACTGCCAGCCTGACACCTACATGATGTCAGAAGACGGGCACCGCTAACTGTGCATGGCCAAGGGATAACATTACAGCGCGGGCTCCGTGACAGAACCAAACAACGTTGAGGAGGTGGCGCCTGGCACCAAGGGGGTTGGAATGACGGCTGTGCTGTGTCACATTACAAAGGAAAGTCCCACTTCCGGGATGGTTTGACGGTGTGAGGGGACACATTATATGAGTGTGTACTTCAGCGTTTGCAAGGAGCATAATTTTCGGAGCCACCATTTTCCATGTGCAGTATTACTGCTGTACAAGATGGCTCTTTCAGCAACAAATGCCTGGGGGGGGGGGGGGTTAAAGGTTCCCTTTCAACTTGCTCCACTGCAGGCTTCGGCCTACACTCTGCTCCTCTTTGATTCCCTGGGTTTCAACACTGTCAGTTGCCACCTGGAAGTGTTGTCTATACAGAAAAAACACTAGGTGATGTGTCAGTGGGGTTCAGCACCGCCAGCTGTTCCCCTGCTGTGTAGTCGGCAACGTGTCCAGCACAAGCCACGCTGGCACAACAGAACAAAAGCTGCCACCAGTGCAGGCTTCGGCCTACACTCTGCTCCTCTCCTCCTCCTGCTGACCCTGGGCTCAAACACCGCCAGTTTCTGCCCGGAAGTGCTAGCTGCACAGAGAAAAACACCAGCCAATGTGTTAGTGGGGTTCAGCACCGCCAGCTGTTCCCCTGCTGTGTAGCCGGCAACGTGACCTGCAAACGCCACGCAGGCACATGAACTGAAATTGAAGGGAGCCTGCCCCCCACCCCCAGGTGTTTCTATGTATAATAGCCACCTTGTACAGCAGTACTGCTGCATTTGTACAAGGTGGCTGACTTTTTCTCCTTGCCCACGTTTAATTAAACACGTACTAAATGTGTCTCATTGAGACCATTCCACTGTCCCTGAGGTGTGACTTTCCTTTCTAATGATACGCAGCACCACCCTTGTTAGCGCTGCCCGTCTTTTGACATCATTGGTTAGCTGGCTGCGCCTGTGCGTCTGCCCTGCTCGAAACAACGCCCCTCGGTGTCTTATTTTTTTGGACAGCGAGGGTGTGATTGATGGGCATGTGCAGTGCATATGTTTGCCTGTGTTCACTCATCTCCTTCCGCCTTCTTCAGACTGGGTGTCCTCATGGCCGCGGCAGGCGATAAGGGATCAGATGAGGCCGCCCAGTCTGAAGCAGGTGTAAGGACATGTGTGAGCGTCAAACATATTTACTGAACAAGGCCACGAATCCCAGCCACGCAGTGTGATTTTTTGAAAACACACTGTGGGTCTGGGATTCATGTCCATCGCTAACCGTAACGGCCGACATGAAATGAGGTCAGAAGACAGGAAGCGCTCACAGCGCATGGCCAAGGGATCACAATAGCGCAGACTCCTGTACAGCAAATAACAACGCTCAGGAATCTGCGCACAGCAGCTAGGTGTAAATTTTTACACCTGTGCTGCATCTCCTTAAAAAGACAAGTCACGCCTCCACTACTGTTTGACAGTATAATGGGCTAAATAGTGTACGTGTTTTATTCAGCGTGTGCAAGGAGCAAAATTAAATAGAGCAACCTTTGACTTGTGCATCATTAATGCTGTTCAAGGTGTGGCTCTTGTACCTTGCAACACCTGAGGGGGGGGGTTAAAGGTAACCTTTGAAATTGGTTCAACTAGGCTTCGGCCTACACTCTGCTCCTCTACTCCTCCTGCTGACCCTGGGCTCAAACACCGCTAGTTTCTGCCCGGAACTGCTAGCTGCACAGAGAAAAACACCAGTCAATGTGTTAGTGGGGTTCAGCACCGCCAGCTGTTCCCCTGCTGTGTAGTTGGCATCGTGTCCAGCACAAGCCACGCTGGCACAACCGACCAAAAGCTGCCACCAGTGCAGGCTTCGGCCTACACTCTGCTCCTCTCCTCCTCCTGCTGACCCCGGGCTCAAACACCGCCAGTTTCTGCCCGGACATGCTAGCTGCACAGAGAAAAACACCAGTCAATGTGTTAGTGGGGTTCAGCAACGCCAGCTGTTCCCCTGCTGTGTAGTTGGCATCGTGTCCAGCACAAGCCACGCTGGCACAACCGACCAAAAGCTGCCACCAGTGCAGGCTTCGGCCTACACTTTGCTCCTCTCCTCCTCCTGCTGACCCTGGGCTCTAACATCGCCAGTTTTTGCCCGGACATGCGATCTGCACAGAGAAAAACACCAGTCAATGTGTCAGTGGGGTTCAGCAACGCCAGCTGTTCCCCTGCTGTGTAGCTTGCAACGTGACCTGCAAACGCCACGCAGGCACATGAACTGAAATTGAAGGGAGCCTGCCCCCCACCCCCAGGTGTTTCTATCTATAATAGCCACCTTGTACAGCAGTACTGCTGCATTTGTACAAGGTGGCTGACTTTTCTCCTTGCCCACGTTTAATTAAACACGTACTAAATGTGTCTCATTGAGACCATTCCACTGTCCCTGAGGTGTGACTTTCCTTTCTAATGATACGCAGCACCACCCTTGTTAGCGCTGCCCGTCTTTTGACATCATTGGTTAGCTGGCTGCGCCTGTGCGTCTGCCCTGCTCGAAACAACGCCCCTCGGTGTCTTATTTTTTTGGACAGCGAGGGTGTGATTGATGGGCATGTGCAGTGCATATGTTTGCCTGTGTTCACTCATCTCCTTCCGCCTTCTTCAGACTGGGTGTCCTCATGGCCGCGGCAGGCGATAAGGGATCAGATGAGGCCGCCCAGTCTGAAGCAGGTGTAAGGACATGTGTGAGCGTCAAACATATTTACTGAACAAGGCCACGAATCCCAGCCACGCAGTGTGATTTTTTGAAAACACACTGTGGGTCTGGGATTCATGTCCATCGCTAACCGCAACGGCCGACATGAAATGAGGTCAGAAGACAGGAAGCGCTCACAGCGCATGGCCAAGGGATCACAATAGCGCAGACTCCTGTACAGCAAATAACAACGCTCAGGAATCTGCGCACAGCAGCTAGGTGTAAATTTTTACACCTGTGCTGCATCTCCTTAAAAAGACAAGTCACGCCTCCACTACTGTTTGACAGTATAATGGGCTAAATAGTGTACGTGTTTTATTCAGCGTGTGCAAGGAGCAAAATTAAATAGAGCAACCTTTGACTTGTGCATCATTAATGCTGTTCAAGGTGTGGCTCTTGTACCTTGCAACACCTGAGGGGGGGTTAAAGGTAACCTTTGAAATTGGTTCAACTAGGCTTCGGCCTACACTCTGCTCCTCTACTCCTCCTGCTGACCCTGGGCTCAAACACCGCTAGTTTCTGCCCGGAACTGCTAGCTGCACAGAGAAAAACACCAGTCAATGTGTTAGTGGGGTTCAGCACCGCCAGCTGTTCCCCTGCTGTGTAGTTGGCATCGTGTCCAGCACAAGCCACGCTGGCACAACCGACCAAAAGCTGCCACCAGTGCAGGCTTCGGCCTACACTCTGCTCCTCTCCTCCTCCTGCTGACCCCGGGCTCAAACACCACCAGTTTCTGCCCGGACATGCTAGCTGCACAGAGAAAAACACCAGTCAATGTGTTAGTGGGGTTCAGCAACGCCAGCTTTTCCCCTGCTGTGTAGTTGGCATCGTGTCCAGCACAAGCCACGCTGGCACAACCGACCAAAAGCTGCCACCAGTGCAGGCTTCTGCCTACACTCTGCTCCTCTCCTCCTCCTGCTGACCCCGGCCTCAAACACCGCCAGTTTCTGCCCGGACATGCTAGCTGCACAGAGAAAAACACCAGCCAACGTGTTAGTGGGGATCAGTACCGCCAGCTGTTCCCCTGCTGTGTAGCTGGCAACGTGTCCTGCAAACGCCACGCAGGCACATGAACTGAAATTGAAGGGAGCCTGCCCCCCACCCCCCCAGGTGTTTCTATGTATAACAGCCACCTTGTACAGCAGTACTGCTGCATTTGTACAAGGTGGCTGACTTTTTCTCCTTGCACACGTGGAACTCAACAAGTACAAAATGTGTCTCATTAGAGACCATTACAATGTCCCTGAGGTGTGACTTTCCTTTTTAATGACACGCAGCACCCCCATTGTTAGCGCTGCCCGTCTTCTGACATCATTGGTTGGCTGGCTGTGCCTGTGCTTCCGCCCTGCCCGACACAACGCCCCCCGTTGTCTCATATATTTTGACTGCGAGGGTGTGATTGATGGGCACGAGCAGTGCATATGTTCCCCTGTCTTCACTCCCCTCCTTCCGCCTTCTTCTGACTGTGCGGCCTCATGGCCGCGGCATGCGATAAGGGATCAGCTGAGGCCGCCCAGTCTGAAGCAGGTGTAAGGACATGTGTGAGCGGCGAACATATTTACTGCACAAGGCCACGAATCCCAGCACCGCAGTGTGACTTTAGGAAAAGCCACTGTGGGTCTGGGATTTATGGCCATCGTTAACCGCACCGGCCAACATGAAATGAGGTCATGAGACGGCCTGCACTAACAGGGTATTGCCAAGGGATAACACAAGAGCGCAGTTTCCTGTACTGCAAATAACAACGGTAAGGAATCTGCGCCCAGCACCTAGGTGTAAATTTGTTCACCTGTGCTGCGTCTCCTTAAAAAGACTAGTAGTCACGCCTCCACTACTGTTTGACAGTATAATGGGCTAAATAGTGTACGTGATTTATTCAGCGTGTGCAAGGAGCAAAATTAAATAGAGCAACCTTTGACTTGTGCATCATTAATGCTGTTCAAGGTGTGGCTCTTGTACCTTGCAACACCTGAGGGGGGGGTTAAAGGTAACCTTTGAAATTGGTTCAACTAGGCTTCGGCCTACACTCTGCTCCTCTCCTCCTCCTGCTGACCCTGGGCTCAAACACCGCTAGTTTTTGCCCGGAACTGCTAGCTGCACAGAGAAAAACACCAGTCAATGTGTTAGTGGGGTTCAGCAACGCCAGCTGTTCCCCTGCTGTGTAGTCGGCATCGTGTCCAGCACAAGCCACGCTGGCACAACTGACCAAAAGCTGCCACCAGTGCAGGCTTCGGCCTACACTTTGCTCCTCTCCTCCTCCTGCTGACCCTGGGCTCAAACACCGCCAGTTTCTGCCCGGACATGCTAGCTGCACAGAGAAAAACACCAGCCAATGTGTTAGTGGGGTTCAGCACCGCCAGCTGTTCCCCTGCTGTGTAGTCGGCATCGTGTCCAGCACAAGCCACGCTGGCACAACTGACCAAAAGCTGCCACCAGTGCAGGCTTCGGCCTACACTTTGCTCCTCTCCTCCTCCTGCTGACCCTGGGCTCTAACACCGCTAGTTTTTGCCCGGAACTGCTAGCTGCACTGAGAAAAACACCAGCCAACGTGTTAGTGGGGTTCAGCACCGCCAGCTGTTCCCCTGCTGTGTAGCCGGCAACGTGTCCTGCAAACGCCACGCAGGCACATGAACTGAAATTGAAGGGAGCCTGCCCCCCACCCCCAGGTGTTTCTATGTATAACAGCCACCTTGTACAGCAGTACTGCTGCATTTGTACAAGGTGGCTGACTCAACACATACAAAATGTGTCTCATTGAGACCATTCCACTGTCCCTGAGGTGTGACTTTCCTTTCTAATGATACGCAGCACCCCCCTTGGTAGCGCTTCCTGTCTTCTGACATCATTGGTTGGCTTGTTGCGCCTGTGCGTCCGCCCTGCCTGAAACAATGCTCCTCGTTGTCTTACTTATTTTGACTGCGAGGGTGTGATTGATGGGCACGAGCAGTGCATATCTTCACCTGTCTTAACTCATCTCCTTCCGCCTTCTTCAGACTGTGCAGCCTCATGGCCGCGGCATGCGAGAAGGGATCAGCAGAGGCCGCCCAGTCTGAAGCAGGTGTAAGGACGTGTGTGAGCGGCCAAAATATTTACTGCTCAAGGCCACGAATCACAGCACCGCAGTGTGACTTTATGAAAAGGCACTGTGGGTCTGGGATTTATGGCCATCGTTAACCGCACCGGCCAACATGAAATGAGGTCATAAGACGGGCAGCTCTAACAGGGCATTGCCAAGGGATAACACAAGAGCGCAGACTCCTGTACAGCAAATAACAACGCTCAGGAAGCTGCGCCAAGCACCAAGGCGTTATTTGGGACACCTGTGCTGCGTCTCCTTAAAAAGCCAAGTCACGCATCCACTACAGTTTGACTGTAGAATGGGCTAAATTGTGTACGTCTTTCATTCAGCGTGTGCAAGTAGACAAATTAATAGAGCAACCTTTCACTTGTGCAGCATTAATACTGCACAAGGTGTGTCTCTTGTACTTTGTAACACCTGAGGGGGGGTTAAAGGTTTCCTTTGAAATTGGTTCAAATAGGCTTCGGCCTACACTCTGCTCCTCTCCTCCTCCTCCTGCTTCAACACGGGCTCTAACATCGCTAGTTTTTGCCCGCAAGTGCTAGCTGCACAGAGAAAAACACACGCCATTGTGTTAGTGGGGTTCAGCAACGCCAGCTGTTCCCCCACTGTGTAGCCGGCAAAGTGTCCTGCAAACGCAACGCAGACACAAAGCTGCCTCCAATGCAGGCTTCGGCCTACACTCTGCTCCCCCTGCTTACCCTTAGCTCCAACACCGCTAGTTGGGGCTCTAGGAAGACAATCTTTAATAGGCAACGCATCTGGGTTCCATCACCGCCAGCTGGTTCTCGGCAGTGTTCTTGTCACAGGTACTCCCTCGTGCCAAGCCTGGTTTCAGCACCGTCAGCTGTTTCCGGGTTGTGTCAAGCTCACTGAGACGCCTATGCTTGCCCCGTCGTGGTGCGGTCGGGTTAGCCAACTCCAGGGTGCCTCCAGTTTAGGAGCTTCCTATGTGGGCTGCGTGAACTGGTAGTCAAGGCTGGTTCTGTAGTGCCAGTAGGCCCAGCTCCCCCTGTAGGACTGTTGGGGTTCGGTAACTGCGGCTGCCTCGCGGCCTAGCTGTTCTCTCCTCTCCTGTGGACCTTGGGGTCCACCACCTGGTTCCAGCACCGTCAGCTGGTTCCGGGCCGAGCCTTTGGCTTATGTGCCTCCTCCTGGGTATCCGAGTTCCGCCAACGTCAGGCGGTCCTTGGTAGTGCTTTTAAGCGAGGGCACCTACAGCTTAGTAACCGGGTTCCAGCACCGCCAGCTGGTCCTCGGTAGTGCCATTGGCTCTTGCACACTGGGGCAACGCATCTGGGTTCCAGCACCGCCAGCTGGTTCTCGGCAGTGTTCTTGTCACAGGTACTCCCTCGTGCCAAGCCTGGTTTCAGCACCGTCAGCTGTTTCCGGGTTGTGTCAAGCTCACTGAGACGCCTATGCTTGCCCCGTCGTGGTGCGGTCGGGTTAGCCAACTCCAGGGTGCCTCCAGTTTAGGAGCTTCCTATGTGGGCTGCGTGAACTGGTAGTCAAGGCTGGTTCTGTAGTGCCAGTAGGCCCAGCTCCCCCTGTAGGACTGTTGGGGTTCGGTAACTGCGGCTGCCTCGCGGCCTAGCTGTTCTCTCCTCTCCTGTGGACCTTGGGGTCCACCACCTGGTTCCAGCACCGTCAGCTGGTTCCGGGCCGAGCCTTTGGCTTAGGTGCCTCCTCCTGGGTATCCGAGTTCCGCCAACGTCAGGCGGTCCTTGGTAGTGCTTTTAAGCGCGGGCACCTACAGCTTAGTAACCGGGTTCCAGCACCGCCAGCTGGTCCTCGGTCGTGCCATTGGCTCTTGCACACTGGGGCAACGCATCTGGGTTCCAGCACCGCCAGCTGGTTCTCGGCAGTGTTCTTGTCACAGGTACTCCCTCGTGCCAAGCCTGGTTTCAGCACCGTCAGCTGTTTCCGGGTTGTGTCAAGCTCACTGAGACGCCTATGCTTGCCCCGTCGTGTTGCGGTCGGGTTAGCCAACTCCAGGGTGCCTCCAGTTTAGGAGCTTCCTATGTGGGCTGCGTGAACTGGTCGTCAAGGCTGGTTCTGTAGTGCCAGTAGGCCCAGCTCCCCCTGTAGGACTGTTGGGGTTCGGTAACTGCGGCTGCCTCGGGGCCTAGCTGTTCTCTCCTCTCCTGTGGGCCTTCGGGTCCACCACCTGGTTCCAGCACCGTCAGCTGGTTCTCGGCAGTGTCTTTTGCTCTTGTACCTTCTGCTCCCCATCCTGGTTCCAGTACCGTCAGCTGGTTCCGGGCAGAGCCTTTGGCTTAGGTGCCTCCTTCTGGGTATCCAAGTTCCACCAATGTCAGGTGGTCCTTGGTAGTGCTTTCAGGCACGGGTACCTCCTGCTTAGTAACCGGGTTCCAGTAACGTCAGCTGGTCCTCGGTAGTTCCATTGGCTCTTGGACCTTCGGCTACCCATCCGGGTTCCAGTACCGTCAGCTGGTTCTCGGCAGTGTCTTTTGCTCTTGTACCTTCTGCTCCCCATCCTGGTTCCAGTAACATCAGCTGGTTCCGGGCAGAGCCTTTGGCTTAGGTGCCTCCTTCTGGGTATCCGAGTTCCGCCAACGCCAGGCGGTCCTTGGTAGTGCTTTTTAGCACAGGTACCTCCTGCTTAGTAACCGGGTTCCAGTAACGTCAGCTGGTCCTCGGTAGTTCCATAGGCTCTTGAACCTTCGGGTAGCCATCCGAGTTCCAGTTCCATCAGCTGGTTCTTGGCATTTTCTCAGCCTTCTTGTACCTTCTGCTACATTTCCAAGTTTAAGACCCTAAAGTCGACGACCTGGAAGACCACCCCGATGACGACGACCCGGAAGACCACCCCGATGACGACGACGACGACGACGGCGGAGACGACGACGGCGGAGACGACGACGGCGGAGACGAAGACGGCGGAGATGACGACACTGAAGACGACGACCCTGGAGACGACGACATGGAAGACCGAGAAGCAGAAGAACAAGAGGCTGCAGAACAAAGAGCAGAAGAACATTAAGCATAAGACTTAATATCAGAGCAAAAGATATTATCTAAATTATATGCAGAAGAAGACTAAGCAGTGTATGGGGGTGAGTCCGTTCCTCCTCGTGGTGCCCCTGGATAAAGCCTGATGCTGCAGGCCAAACTGAACGCGGACAAATGTAACTTTTGTGACTGGCAGAACGGAAGGTGTAATCTTCCAACTTTTATAGATAACAACTACGGGAATGCCTGTCACAAATGAGAATATGATGAAGAAGTAGAATAGGAAGAATAATAACAGTGGAATAAAAAGAATATGTAGAATAGGAAGAATAATAATAGTTGAATAAAATGAATATGAAGAATGTAATAAAAAAAAAAAATAGGTAGAAGATGAAGAAGAAGATGAATAAGGTGAAGAAGAAGTTGATGTCAAAGATGCTGATGATGATGAAGATGAAAGTGTGGGAAAAGTAAAAAAAAAAAAGAAAAAAAAGAAGGGGAAGGGCGTGGAATAGTGAAACATCAATATCTGACAAAATAAAAAAAAATTTACATAGTCAATATCTTTTTCACTCCGAACGTCTTTAAAAAAAAAAAATTCATGCTATTCTATTTGATTGGGCTAAACCTCATTGCCTTTAATGTCTCCGCCACCTCCCACAATACATCCTACATTATTCTTAGTTGTTTTCCTTGATGTAGAATGAACCTACAAGGAAAGAAAGGGTTTATTTTAATTCCGATATTTTGGTCCCATTGACTTGCATTGGGATCGGGTATCGGTATCGGCGATATCCGATATTTTTTGAATATCGGCCGATCCCAACCGATACCGATACTTTCCGACATCGGAAGGTATCGCTCAACACTAGTCACCATGGCTCCTGTCACCACTGCTCTCCTACTATCACCACTGCTCCTTTCCTGTCACTAGTGCTCTCCTCCTACCACCACCACTTTTCCTTGTCACCACCACTGGGGACTAGTGGGTGGTGACAGGAGAAGAATAGTGGTGACAGGAGAGGAGCGGTGTTGACAGGATGAGGTTGAGAAATGTGAATTTATGAACAATGAGCCCTACCATAGCACTGGGTGTCGAAATAAACCACTTTCATTACTGATGTTACAGAGCTACTAGCACTTTACACAGCAGTATCGGGAGTGAGCATGCTCATTGAAGTTGTGTTATGATGTTCTCAAAACATGATTAGCCTGTGACCTAACGGATTCAGGAAGGAGTAGCACAGGAAGTGCAGAAACCATGGTAGGATATAGCACTGCTTTTCATTTTTTGTTATTTCTACTTATTATTTTTAATATGCAATTGACATCTAAGTTAAAAAAACTAAATGTCAGATGAGAATACCCGTTTAACCCTGCTGTTCTGTTGGTCAAAAATGACCGACTTTGAACTTCAATATTCTTTAAAATATTCAAGATGCGGCTCTGAAACCCGTGGCCGACCGACCCATCCTCATTTAAGTCAATCAACCACAAGTTTCAGAACCGCATCTTGAACACCCCAAAAAATACCAAAGTTTAAAATAGGTCTCCCCAGACCGAACAGAACAGCAGGGTTAAGCATTGACAAAAGTATATTTTTTTATCAACTCACCTTTAGGACAGGGAAAGTGATGGCAGATGATGCATATGATCCAATCATTAAAGACATCATAGTAGATCGCAGGCTTCCAAACATGTTAGGTAACTGAAACAAGGCAATTGGCAGGCATTAATGTATTTATTTTTGCTGTGTATCTATGTGCTGTACTTCAGCAGTCCTTTGGAAAGTTTTTTTCTTTGGTTCATATAAATGACTGTTGTAATACAAATATTTGCTTATGGTGGGTGTCGGCCGGCAGTAATGTTACTAGTGAAGCTCATGAATTAGCAGTATTATCATACACACACCAGGTCTCAAGTACATGACTGTATTACAGACATGTACCACCTGTAACAGTTCAATAATATGGGACCCACGTAGTCTACGGACCCCTACTGTACATGTCTATAGGTTTTTTTCCATCAGATTACACATGAAACCAAAATAAAACAAATTGTGGCAGGCTTCATTGGACACTATATTTAAGGATATCCTTTCCCAAAGCAGAACTGTATAGAGGCACCACATAGTGTAGGCTCAGCAGCTGGGACGCCATTGCTTCCATGCAGACCTCATAATAAAACAGAAACCCAATAATGAACAGACATTTTATAGTCTAATCAGCTTTTATTATTTCTGGCAATCTCATTGATCAGCTATTATTAGCATTGGCAGTGATTTAATGCGAAGCAGCCACTGCTGGGTACTTCAGATCAGCTCCTATTATCTTGGGCACTATCATTGATCAACTGTTATTAGCATTGGCAGTGATTTAATGTGTAGCGGCCACTGCTGGGTACTGCAGATCAGCTCCTTTTATCTTGGGCACTCTCATTGATCAGCTGCTATTAGGATTGGCAGTGATTTAATGTGTAGCGGCCACTGCTGGGTACTGCAGATCAGCTCCTATTATTTTGGGCACTCTCATTGATCAGCTGTTATTAGCATTGGCAGTGATTTTATGTGTAACGGCCACTGCTGGGTACTGCAGATCATATCCTATTTGAGAGCATAAGGCTGCTGTCACACTAGCAGTATTTGGTCAGTATTTTACATCAGTATTTCTTAGCCAAAACCAGGAGTGGGTGATAAATACAGAAGTGGTGACATGTTTCTATTATACTTTTACTCTAATTGTTCCACTCCTGGTTTTGGCTACAAATACTGATGTAAAATACTGACCAAATACTGATAGTGTGACGGCAGCCTAAGAACTGCAGTTCTCGACAGGACAGTAGCTGCTACTCATTGGATGAAGCTTTGCTGTTTAGCTTCATTCATTTATTTACATCCAGCCTTCATGGCTGGAAAATAATGATATCTGCTCAGTGGGGATATTTACTAGAACTGAGCTATTCAACTCCGTTCAGTTATTACATCTGCCCCCCACAGGAGATAACATATGCTCAAAGGAGGTGCCGAAGAGAAAAGGAGCTGATCAGTAGCTCTGAATAGTGACTGCTGCAGATTGATCGGATTGTGCCGTTCAGCTTGATTCAACGCTGCCGCTGAAGGGTGGGCATGCTGGGTGTGTGCCCTACATTTATGTGACATTGTTGACCTACTTTAATAACATATCATCAATGTTATATGTCCGGACAACCCCTTTAAGAATGCTATTAGACATTTGCAAACAATCCACAGTTACAACACACAGATTACCGCCAATCGCCATGCTGTGCATGTCATTAGGAGTAATCCACATGTGACTACGCTGTCTGGCCACACATATACATCACAGGTAAGGGTTTGTTTAATATTTTTAAAGAGAAATGTGATCTAACTGAATTAAAAAAATGTCTGCACATAGGAAGAGACCTGTTAATATGGGGTAGTTAATCGGTGAAGGGAGAAGCCGGCTAGGGGCAGCTTCAGAACTTCAGACTATATTTTCTCTGAAATGCTGGAATGGTGAGACTAACACTTGTCTGTGCAGTCGGCCAGCAAGGCTGCGATTCAAGCTGCCTGTAGTTTGGGCAGCAAGAATCCACTGACATATTTCCTTTAATATTAATGCAGAAAATAAAGTACATTTGCATTTTCATAAAAAGCATTGGTTTTACATAAAATGTAAAAAAAAATTTAATATGTATTTCTGTAAATAAGAAAGGTAAGGTGTAATAATTATTTAAACAATATATGTTCCATTTACTTTATTATTATTATTATAATTAATAGATGGTGGCCCGATTCTAACGCATCGGGTATTCTAGAATATGTATGTATATATCAGCCACATAGTATATAGCACAGGCCACGACATATTCTTGAATACCCGATGCGTTAATACAGGCCACGCAGTATATAACAGTGGCCATGCAGTATATAACACAGCCCTAACAGTATATAACACAGCCCACGCAGTATATAACACTGCCCACCTGGTATATAGCAGCCATGTAGTATATAATGCAGCCCACGCAGTATATAACATTGCCCACATCGTATATAACACTGCCCACGTAGTACATAGCAGCCAGGTAGTATATAACGCAGCCCATGCAGTATGTAACACAGCCCACATAGTATATAGCAATGTGGGCACTATATGCGTGGTTAAAAAAGACTTAAAATAAAAAAAAAACATATACTCACCTTCCGTAGGTCCCTTTTAGTCCTGGCGGCTGTGTGCGGTGCACGCGCAGCTTCCGGTCCCAGGGTTGGTATGAACGCAGGACCTGTGATGACGTCACGGTCACATGACCGTAACGTCATGGCAGGTCCTTCCCGCATAGCATCCTTGGCACCGGAACCTGCCGCTTGCACTGCCGAAGACAGCACGCACTTCGGAGGGTGAGAATAACCTTTTTTTTTATTATTATTATTTGTAACATTAGATCTTTTTATTATTGATGCTGCATACACAGCATCAATAGTAAAAAGTTGGTCACACAGGGTTAATAGCTGCGTTAATGGAGTGCGTTACACCGCGGCATAACGCGGCCCATTAACTCTGCCATTAACCCTGTGTGAGGGCTGACTGAAGGGGAGTATGGAGCGGGCACTGACTGCGGGGAGGAAGGAGCGGCCATTTTGCCGCCGGACTGTGCCCGTCGCTGATTGGTCGTGGCAAATGGTCGTGGGCGTTTTGCCACGACCAATCAGCGACTTGGATTTCCATGACAGACAGAGGCCGCGACCAATGAATATCCGTGACAGACAGACAGAAGGACAGACGGACGTGACCCTTAGACAATTATATAGTAGATATCACTATTTACATAGCATCATTGATTCCATGGTGCTGTACATGAGAAGTGGCTATGTGACACCCCAGGAATCCGGTTTTCACAGTGGTATTGCCTGCCTCTCGGGGAGGGTGATGCCATGCCTGGAAGATAGAAGGGATCCACTTAACAGGTAACACTTATATACAACACTTTTCTGACTCCAGGCCAGAGAGGGGAGCTCTAGACCCGGTTTCAGGGTAGCTTCTCTATAAGTTCTGGTCTAGAGGAGGAGTTAGAGGGTAGTCTGTGTGAGACAGTGAAGGGAGAGGTAGCACGAGAGGAGAGAAACTGGGAGTGGAGCTGCGATTGAGCTCACCCCCAAGATTAAGTGCAAGAAACCGGTCTGAGGTTGTGTGGGAACTGTATGCCCCACAGCAGAAACTGAAGGGCAGGAGATTTCAGGTCTCCTGGCCATACTTACACCCGAAGGCACAGCAGAAGATTAGAGCCCCAAGTCACCACGAGAGAGGGACACCTGTAAAAAGGCTCGAGCTGCCTGCCATGCGGGTAGCATTCCACCTGAGGGACAGACTGAGAGAGGGACTTGAGGAAAACTAAAGTATCAAGAACCTAGAATTCAGCGCAGAAAGGAAGGCTTCCAACCCCATCTGGCTAGGGGGATTCCAAACAGTTTCCAGGATGCCCGGATTTCAAAGATCAACTGTAATCTGTGTACCTGAACTTCATCAGTGAAAGGTAAAGAGACTGCAACCTTGTGTCCTCCAAGTCTTTCCTGCACCTCAACATCTATCATCCCTTACCAACTGCAGCGGGAGCCCTGGGGACTAAGCTCTACCTGTGGGGTGCTATACCAACTCTGCTGCAATACCATCAGCCCCAGTGGACCCCTTTAAGCAGCGTCGGCCATCCCTGGCTGAGTACCACAGGTGGCGTCATGAACATTAGACTTTATTATTATCCACTACACCTTTTCCCCTTTTATTGGACTCCCAGGGCCATGGACCGGGTCACCGCTGCTGTGACACATCCCCTTTAAGGACTGTGCCGACCCGATACCAAGTAACCCATGGTCCTAGCGGGCGCTCCAGTTACATACAAATTACAGATATCACTTACAGTAAGCAAACTAACAATCACAGACTTATATAGAGGGGAGAGGACCCTGCCCTTCCGGGCTTACATTCTACAGGATGGTGGGGAAGGAGAAAGCAGGTTGGGGAGGTTTAGGAGGTTACTTCTGTGGAGAACTATAAAGAGAATTTGTGGACAGGTTTTTGCTATCCCATCAGATAGCAGCATGGTATTGGTGGCAAAGTACAATAATTCCAGTAATGTATCACTAACTGGGCTGCTTGCTGTAGTTTTGATATAAGCAGAGTTTTATCAGCAGGAGATTATCAGTAGAGGACTAGGAAACCTGTTGTGAGGTAATCGTCCATACCAGGACCTCTATTTATCACCACCCCCACTACTGATTGGCAGCTTTCTGTCTATGCACTGTGTACATAGAAAGCTGCCAATCAGTGGTCTGGGTGGAGTTATGCAGAACTCAGCATTCAGAGTACTGCTAGATCTGCAGCAGATAAAACAGTGATTTTATAAAAACTGTAGCAAGCAGCCAGTCGGTGATACATTGCTGGAATCAGTTAAAGCACCACTGCAGTGTTTTTTTTTAGTGCCGGAGTGTCCCTAACCCTAATCTTATACTTACCCGCTGCCATGTTCTCCTTTTATCAGCACTGCTCTGGCACCATCTTGTGACCACAATTTCTGACTGACGTAGGCTGGGTTCACACTGCGTTGTGTGAACCCGTTTAACGGACTACGTTACACAGCGGCATAACGCGGTGTAACGTAGTCCGTTAACGCCGCCATTACAAGCAATGGCGAGCGCATCGCTAGCGCACGCCCACAATGGGCGTGCGCTAGTGATGCGCCGTCATTGAGTGACGGACCCGAGACGCCGCCTGCAGTGTTTCCGGTTCCGTCACTGCTAGCGCGCCGCTAGCGCAGATGGAGCTAGCAGAAGCTCCATCTGTGCTAGCGCTGTGCAAGTGCCAGCACTTGCGTTAGTGCAGTCCGTTTAACGGATATGTTGAACGCACTGCACTAACGTAGTGTGAACCAAGCCTTACTGGAAGTCATAATTAATGGTCACTCACAACGGCTCAATGTAAATCTGTCGGAGGCAGAACGAGGTTCTCATAGACTTGAAAAGTGACCTCTGGTGCGCTTCAGGAAACATTGGAGCAGCCGGCAGGTCACAACCTGCTGAAGATAGACAGAAGCAGGGCTGATAAATGGTGAAGTTGGCGGCAGGTAAGTATTAGCCCAGATTCAGGGACCTTAGATTAGAAGAACCACTCCAGCGCTGCAATAAAGAAACACTGGAGCGGTGCTTTAATTGTACTCATACAGGGGAAATTCTCTGGAATTTTTAGCAAGCAGTATCTCAGCAGCCGCACCTCTGATGCATGTTACATGTGTGCCAACTGATAACTGGGGTCGTGAAAGGAGCGGGGGCCCTTAATAACTTGTAAGCAGCAGCCATAATGGGAAGCTTGGGCATCTACTCCACACCATTATGTAGCCATACATAAGTAGCTAATACTTAGAAGATGCTGTTCTGTGGTCTGAACATCCAGCCCATAGAAAGCCACCTCATGACCATGAAGCTCGCGTGTCCCTCCTTCCTATCAACTTTACTACTGACAACTGAGAGGAAAATGTTTGTTTTGCAGTTAGTTTCTTCAGTTGATATACACCCACGAGAAGTCGGCTTTCATGCCAGTTATTGCAGCACCACCCTAAGGGGCTTGCTCTATACATCAAGAAAGCTGAAGGAAACACCTGCCACCAGGGCTGGAAAAACCAGTTGTGAAACAAGTTCCTAAACACTAATCTTATAGTGCCAGGAGCACTGAAGGGTTCTGATGTAAAGGAATTGGCAGAGGTTTCACATTATTGTAAAATTCCCGCTCTATCCGCAGAAAAGCAGAACTAATGTATAACCTGTGGAGAGCTGGAATATAGGATCCCCGTCCTACACAAACACTGTACAATGGTTAGCGATCCTTGTGGGAGTGTGTGATGTAATACAGCAAAAGAGCCACAGTCTGCTCCCATGTCCTGATGTGTTGGAAGCATGCTCTTTTATTGTCATGGCTTAAGTTCCTTAATTACCGCCAAAATGTCTTTTTACTGCAGTCATTAAAGGGGCCGTATTACTCAGTGCCGTTTTATACGATGTGAGTAATAAGTAGATAGATAATGATTAGTGCCTAACAACAGGCAATCACTGCAGGTGTTGCGGCTCTAGAACAGCTGGGAGACATGCAGCCGCAGAGGCTCAAACATAGTAATCGAGCACACCGAAGATACTCGGTTAGCACATGAGCATGCTCAGATAGCATAATAATAATAAAGATGGGTGAAAATGCAGCACGTGTCCGCTGCATACTACAACTGACATTTGCTGCAAGGGGTTTCACTTTGCGTTAGCCCTTTAACCCCCTAGATGCCACTGTCAAGAGAAGCGGCATGCAGAAGGTTTACAGAGTGAGGGTACTTACTTTATTTTTAAACCTATTGGTATCTAGCGAACGCAGGATCCTAATGGTTGTCATAGTAAGTAAGGACCATGGGTGAACTGTAAAGGTATGATGCATTGCAGTACAGAAGGAATTTAGATGGAAGCCCCAAAGTAAGTGTTCAGCGTAGAGTGCCGGATAATTGTGAAATAAACCTTAAAAGTGATCAAAAATGTACTTGAAAATGCTACTAATGGAAATAAGCCCCCACACAGGTCCATCATCAGTCAGTGGAAAAATAGGGGGCTTCCACAACCAAGTGGCTCAGATGATCTGGAAAAGTGACAGGGTTCCACCCATTCTCCCCTCAACTAAAATCCAGAGGTTCCCCCTCCCTTCTGAGCCCCACGATTTACCTAACCCGCCGTTAGAGTCGACATGTATAGCAAGGGTGGCAACGGGAAGGATCTACTTAACAATTTATGGGATTAGTATCTCCCAAAACACAAAGTGGGCACAATGTTTTGGGAACTAAGCTGGTATATTTGGAATTTTCAGTTTGCAACATCCACTCCATGCCATGAAAATATTTATGGGGCCAAAATAGTCACCATGTAAGGCCAGTCTCACACGTCCAGATAATTCCGGTACCGGAAAAATCGGTACCGGAATTATCCGTGTCCGTGTGCTTACGTTGAACATCAGTGTGGCACACATGCGGCAGCCGTGAGCCGCCTGTGTGCCGACTGAGGACCACACGGACCGTGCAGGAGACAGCGCTAGAGTTAACGCTGTTCCCTGCGTGCGGTGCTGAAGTCGGTATTCATCCCTTCTTCCCAGCAGTAATGAATATCTGGCTCTACCCCTATGGGAGGTGGAGCCGCATATTCATCACTGTAATGTGCGGCACCACGTGACCGCTCATACAGGACAAGCAGCGACGCTGAAAGGATGTAAGCGCCGATGGAGCTGGGTAAGTATTTTAATGCCAGCGGGAGGGCGCACAGGGGGTGGGAGGGGGCAGATTTCCGGCAACTTTATTTTAAAAACAAAAATAAATTTAAAAAAAAGATTATTCATTCCTTCTTTCCAGCAAACGCTGCTGGAGAGAAGAAATAAATGGGGCTTCAGCACCACACGCGGGGGGGGACAGCGCTTACAGTAGCGCTGTCTCCTGCACAGCACACGGACTGCACATGGACAACATCCGTGTGCGGTACGTGTTTTACAGGGACCCATTGACTTTAATGGGTCCGTGTGATCCGTGCGCTCCCACGAACACTGACATGTCTCCGTGTTTTCCAAACGGACACACGGTCCGTGAAAACACGCTGACATGTGCAGAGACACATTGATTTTAATGTGTCTATGTGAGCCAGTGTCTCCGGTATGTGAGGAAACTGTCACCTCACGTACCGGAGCCACTGACGTGTGAAACCGGCCTAACATGGTGCTGGGCGTTAGCCATGTGCGAGGCACTCGTCTGTGGCTTCCCGGGACAATACATGAGAGTGGAGGTCCTGGCTGGGTCTGTGGACTTGTGCTGTGAGGGAATTACGCCTGTGCATGCCACATGTAATGTTGTTTCAGATTTGCCAGTACCAGATGTTTTGCAGTTCAATGAGGGATATGATTATTCAAAAGTAAACTGTTTACTGAGCGGCAACAAGGGATCGTGGGTACATGGTCTTATGAACATTTCCTTTACAACTCAAAGCATTTTCCACACAGTTTCTTTCCGTCGTAATCTATAGTGTCCTCTATGGCCACTGTTTCTCACTAATTCATCACAATCCTGCTTTAACACTACAGTCCTGATTAACAAGTGTAATTTACTTATTCTGTGGTTCTGCGTCCTCTTTTCTCTTTAAGGTGGCAGAACTGCTCACTTTGGACCTTTAGGTCCCCTCACTATACACTCCATGCCATATCTGACACTGCCAGGAAATTGTCACTTTCCCTGTAACCTACAGTAAATACTCCCACTCTGGGCTAGTCCCAGACATTAACTCTAACTATTCCTATAGTCAAACTACACTAACTAAAGCACATCAAAACTCACATTATATCACGTTGCATAATATTACATATTACATTTCACTTTACAGCACAAAACAGTAAACTTGTTTCTTCAGGGGAAAATATGAGAAGCTTGTCTATATCCTTATAACTACACCTATATATAAATTCATTGAGGGGTGTAATTTCTAAAATAAGTTTACTTTGGTGTTTTTCTTCTATTCTGGCACCCAAGAGGACTTCAAATAGCACCTGCAAACTATTCCAGCAAAATCAGTGCTCCAAAAGTGAAATGGCACTCATACCACCTGAGCCCTGCCGTGTAACCAAACAGTAGATTCCAACAACATATGAGGTATAACTGTGGCGCCCCTGGGGTCCAGTCACCACAGAGTACTGCACCTCATCCAAAGGTGTGGTATGCCACTCTCAGGTAAGGAGGGGGCACGGCACAGAACCCTACACCTGCATCCTACACTAGACACTTCAGTCAGGGCACCTGGGAGTACCCTAGGGGAGGAAGGCCTCATCCCAGTCTGGATAGGAAAGGGTGTTGGAGGAGTGGGTGGGGTATGTAGTGTAGGGGAGGAGCTTAGTAAGCAAGAGTCAGGAAAGATCTAGAAAGTTAGTTGGTTGGTGATGAGTGGAGTGGAGCTGAGCAGATGTGAGGGTCTGCAGCTCCTGTCAGACAGAAAGGCGTTCCCAGAGAAAGGGAGCTGAAGGAAAGTGAAGCTAAAGAAAGGAGAGATTGAAGGTGTCCGAGAGGCACAGGTAGTGAGAAGTCCATCCGTGGGGCTCGCATTCACGCTGATCATAGTCAGGAGAAGAGGCCAGGTCAGAGCCAGGTGCCCGGCCCCATTCTAGTGGAGAAATTAATTTAGTGCACACCGCCCGACAAGATCCGTGGCTGCACAGGGCAGGAGAAGCGAAGCCAGTGCAAAGAGATTGCCAGGAAAGGACATATGAAAGAGAGTTCTGGAAAGTGCACCCAAATTGCCTGAGAGCTGGCTGGACCACAGACCTCGAGGACACAGCACCCCGGCTGGGGCAACTAAGAACTGTGAATAAAGCATTGGAAACTGCACACCGCTGTGTCCTCACATTTATTTACTGCGCCATCCACCCTGCACCACAGCTACTACAACATCCATCATCTCTCAATTTCACCTAATTGCCGTGAGACAAAAGCTCTGCCTGTGGAGAGCTGTACCAACTCTGCTGCATCACCATCAGCCCCAGCGGTCTCTTCAAACAGCGTCGGCTAACATCTTATTTGCTGAATACCACATGTGGCGTCACAAACATTTACATTTCCCCTTTCATTTAATTGACTCTTTTATTGGATGCCCAGGGCCATGGACCAGGTCACTGCTGCCGTGACATGTCCTCTTTAAGAACCGACCCGATACCGAGTAGCCCCACGGCCCCGGCGGGCCTCCATAACCCCGTTGAGTAGAAATTGCATAACAAATTTTGGGGTCCATTTTCTCCTATAGTTCCTTGTGAAAATGAAAAATGTACTGCAAATATAAGATTTTAGTGGTTAAAAATAATAATTTCCACTTTCTGAGCTGTGGTTCAAAATAACCACTACACCCTCACATGAATTACTTGAGCAGTGCATTGATCCACTTACTTTCCGCCTGTGGCTATGCCCACCATGAGGGAAGTAAGCAGATCATGTGCGGATGGTACCCAGGGTGGAGGAGAGGAGACCTATTACCTTTTAAATCCTGCTATGTGAATAAACAGTACTATCCAACCACATATATGGCATTATCGTGTTCCCTAGAAATTTTGTAACTTATTGTGGGAGCCATTTTTTCTTACACCACTTGGACTAAAACAACATTTTACTAGAAGAAAAAGGTAATTTTTCGTGTTCATGTCTAAATGCTATAGCGTTCTGTGAAGCATCTGTGGGTTCAAAATGATCACCACAACCTTGGGTCTAGTTTTCAATATGGGGTCACTTGCGGGGGGTTATGGATCTTCACTGAATTTGTGACCATCATTTAAAGCAAATCTCCTGTTCTCCCTGCCCTGGCTCTTTGCAATTCATGTGGATATTCCAGTGCACGTATTTGCTGATTATTCTGCACTATGCACTTTATGGACAATTGAGGATGTCGAATCATAGGTGCATCTGGATGCCTTTATGTATTTGCATTGTGTACCTTCCATCGCTTTCCATGGTCTAGTATTGCTGCCCGCTTGCTCTCCTTTTAATATAGATAGAATTATTTTGGTGGATTAAAATTGTTATGGTTGTAAACAAAATGATTATATAAATAAAAAATATTTTGTAACTTTACGAAATTGTAA
Organism: Ranitomeya imitator; assembly: GCF_032444005.1. NCBI lineage: Eukaryota > Metazoa > Chordata > Amphibia > Anura > Dendrobatidae > Ranitomeya > Ranitomeya imitator. Next base: position 664,052,877 of record NC_091283.1, read on the forward strand.
ATGAGGATTTATTAACAACCCTGATTTATTTAGGATTACATGTATTGATTAGGATCAAAAACTCTCTGTGGTCTCTATGCATCAATTCAAGAAATTACAATATGTCTCAAAAATAATTCTCAGAATCAGTGGAATCCATTGAAGCGTTCCAGAGTGATAACCATATAAAATGACAGTGGTTGGAATTGAAAAATGGAGGAGATCACTAAGGTGAAAATTGTCTCCATCACTAAGGGGTTAATTTATGTTGGTCTGCAAGGCTTTTCTATTAGACTTGAAAGTGCAAGATAAGTTAAATTCATCAATGTTGGCAGCGACAGTCTCCAATTAAAAATGTTACTTTTGCGCCATTTACCCGCACAGCATTATCACAAGCATCAAAACGAAGCACTTGACAGGTAAAATCCTGGCCCTAGGTAAGGCGTATAGGGCTGGCTCCAGAAAGAGCATTTGCTTGATCTGTCACAGTCATAAAACTTCTATAATTACTTCTCTTCCATATTGAATATTGAATTTGTTGCCCAAGAAAATTGCGAATCCTGACCAATGGTTGTAATGTAATCGATCAACAACCAAGTCAGATTTCTGACATTCACTATTGTACAAACATAGTGGGTGTGCGGCACATGAGGAGTTAAGGAAGCAATGGGCAGTAAACTTATGGCCAATCAGGAGCTGTATTTGTCCCACACCCCCAGTGAGCATCAAGGACATGAGGAGTCACTGGCAGGGAAGGAATAATTGTGAATGAGAAAACACCATGGGGGTTTGGGTTTCTGTGCATGTGATGTAGTGTCTCAAGGTGACCTGACTACTGTTTGATAAGCAGAACCGTGTGACTGTCACACGTAGGATCATACACATCAGCTGGGACATGTCCTAGGAGGAGCTGATGATACTGGGGGTTCTAGGAGCAGTGGTTCAGAGACTATATACAAGTACATGTGACCTTGTGTAATGTTCACAAGGGCTGATACACACTGACTATTGATAAGATCGTTCTAACCCCATATAGCTTGGTTCCTATTTATGCTGTCCGTCCATGCATCGTGAAGCACACGCTGTCCGCCCATACGTTGTGAAGCACACGCTGTCCGCCCATACATTGTGAAGCATACGCTGTCTGCCCATACATTGTGAAGCACACGCTGTCCGCCCATACATTGTGAAGCACACGCTGTCTGCCCATACATTGTGAAGCACACACTGTCTGCCCATGCATCATAAAGCACACGCTGTCCGCCCATACATTGTGAAGCACACGCTGTCTGCCCATACATCATAAACCACACGCTGTACACCCATGCATTGTGAAGCACACACTGTCCGCCCAAACTCTACAGCCTCATTTACGCTTATGATGTGTGCACTTATTTTTACTCCTTCTCCACCTCCCATAGAATAGATGCAGAAATGAAGGGAATGAGGTGGGAGAAAGGGGAGGGGTATGTAAACAAGTAAAAACTATTTGGGAAAACAGGATCCTTTTTTAACAAAAAAAAAGTAAATTATTTGGATGATTGTTTGTTAGGTCAAATAATGACTATACTGTGGAGAGAAAGGTCACACAACACAACCTTCTCATAGACTAAATATAAATACTGACATGGCAAACAATGTCTACTGAACTGTATCATTTAAGATGTTGCATGTGTGGAACTGTATTGGCAACCAAAACTCAAATACCAGAAGTCTTAACAGAGGCAAAACTAGAGTCCCATACACCTCAGTACAAAAATTGGACCTGGGCCCCACCTCCATATTGGTCAGATGAATGGGCCTTTGTAGCTTTCTAAATCCTATGTACTGTATATGTTCACCGTCCATGTAATGATGTCCCAATCCTGGCACCTTCTTACAACAATGCCCCCATCCTGGCTCTATTCTGTAATAATGTCCCCCCGTTCTGGCCTTTTTCTGCAATAATGTTCCCTGTTCTGGCCCCCATCTTGTAATAATGTCTCTCATCCTTGGACCTTCCTGATATAACATCCCCCATTCTGTTATAATGTCCACCACCCTGGGCCTTTTCCTGTTATAATGTCAACCATTATGGGCTGGCTCCGGGTTTTCATGGGCCCCAGGGGAAAGAGTCTCAGTGGGCCTCTTTAAGACATACCACGATTCATGATGCACAGTTAAGAAATATAGGTGTAGTACAATGCCAAATAATTTACTTACTTATTACATAAGGGCTATCTATTGGAAATTCTACAATAGGTCAGAAACAGGAGAAATCTCGCAGCGCACTGCACTCAGAGTGACTGCAGACTTATCATTTTAAACTGGACAGTATAGTCCTCCATACAGTATTATGGACACCACATAGTCCTCCATACAGTATTATGGGCTCCAGATATTGCTCCACACAGCATTATTGGCCCCATATATTGCTCCATACAGTATTATGGGCCCCATATATTGCTCCAAACCGTATAATTGGCCCCATATAACGCTTTATACAGTATTTTGGCACTATATAGAATAATGGGTCCCATATATTGATCCATACAGTGTAATGGGCCCATATATTGCTCCATATAGTGTAATGGGCCCCACATAGTGTTCCATACAGTCAGGGCCGGCGTTAGTGGCAGGCAGACCAGGCAGCCGCCTAGGGCCATCAGTCAGTTGCCGCTATGGGGCCCCTGAGTAAGAGGGGCCCGGCGCCACCCCCTCCCCGCATTACACATTCAACTTATCGGCATCATAGATGCCGATCCAGTTGAAAGCAGTGATGGAGGAGAGAGCGTCATGTGACTCTCCCTCTCACATCACTCCTCCTCTGGCTGTGACTCAGCGTGTTTCAGCAGTGGAGCAGATGACACGCAGAGAAACGATCTGCAGAAGTCAGTGTGTGTCTGTCTGCATTATAGTGTGTGTGTCTGTCTGCATTATAGTGTTTGTGTGTGCGTCTGGCTGCATTATAGTGTGTGTCTGTCTGCATTTCAGTGTGTGTCTGCTGCACGATAGTGTGGGGGGGGCTGCACTATATTGTGTGTGTGTTTGTGAGGGGGGCTGCATTATACTGTGCGTAGGGCTGCATTACATTCTGAGGGGGCTGCTTTATACTCTGGGGGCTGCATTATACTCTGAGGGAGCTGCTTTATACTCTGGGTGGGTTGCATTATAATGTGTGTGCGAACGGGGCTACATTATACTGTGTGTGGGGGCTGCTCTCTACTGTGCGTGTTTGTAGGGGGGGCTGATTTATACTGTGTGGGGGTGGGGCCTGCATTATACTGTGTGTGGCGCTACATTATAGTCTGAGGGGGCTGCATTATACTCTGGGGTGCTGCATTATACTGTGTGTGGGGGGCCGCATTACACTGTGTGTTGTGGTGGTGGGGCCTGCATTATACTGTGTGTGGGGCTGCATTATACTCTAGGGGGGCTGCATTATACTCTGAGGGGGGCTGCAGTATACTCTGAGGGGGCTGCATTATACTCTACGAAGGACAATGGGGAGTGCATTTTACTATATGCACTATATGGGACCTGCATAATACTGTATCGAGAACTATCTGTACCAATCATTCTTCCTCAGTATGTAAGAGGGTGGTGCTGTTATGGAAAGTAAGGAACACGCTGTCACTTTAAGAGGCTGCACCCCCTTGTCTGGCGTGATGGAAAGTTCTGCTTCTCCCCTGCAATAATCGTTGTAATGAGCTAGTCTATGCAGAGTGCAGGTGTGGAGCTGGAGCAGCCTGTGTGAGCTGAGGTCAGGCTGCTGCAGAGAGGACTTTGTGCTGATAGCTGAAAGAGAGAAGAACTGTGTCCTGCTATAGCTGCAAGAGAGCCACGAAGATACAAAGAAAGGGATTTACAGTCTCCAGGAGCATCCCTAGGATCCAGAAGCAAGGAGAAGACAAAGTTTCAGAGAGCTGACAGAAAGCCGTGCGCACCACCGTATTGGACTGCTGGGGGCCCCCTGGACTGGACCTGATTCTCCAACATCACCGTGAGTCTGTTCCTGTTTTGTGCACCTGTTAGGGCCTAGTGTAGGCTTCAATAGTCAGTACACGGAAGCCGTGTGGCCTGCTTAGTAAAGGCCAGGGAGGGTATACATAGAGTAGCATCATCACTTGTTTATTGTTTACATTTGCTTGTTAGACATATTTTGAGTCCGCAATAGTTGGAGCACCGTGCTATTTTCCGGAAAAGATAAAGTTTATTGCTCTTGTAAATTGTCTTTTGCCATTGTATACCCCTATTTGCATCTTCCTCATTCCCTTCCTTCCTTGCCTTCCAATAAATCTACCCTTTGTTGTTTGCACCTCATTTTGTGTACAGTAGTCTTCCTGCACCGTGGTGGTCCCCCGGCCATCGCTTCAAGTATACAATGCGGGGTTGGACATTGCGTACTTGTGCAGCGGCAAGATGTTACAGCAGGGGTGTCAAACTGCATTCCTCGAGGGCTGCAAACAGGTCATATTTTCAGGATTTCCTTGTACTGCACAGGTGATAATTTAATCACCAACTCATTATTTGTGTAGGTGATTAAATTATCACCTGTGCAGTACAAGGAAATCCTGAAAACATGACCTGTTTGCAGCCCTCGAGGAATGCATTTTGACACCCCTGTGTTACAGCATAGTGGATGGGATTTCAAGAAATCCCGTGTCCACTATGCATGGACAGACGCCCGCGGCTTACCCACAGAAACAGACATGCGGCACATCTTTCCAGACCTCAGCATGTCAATTTATCTTTATTTTTCTCTGCAAGATAAATTTCACCCGTACAATGTATTGGATGTAGTGAATCCGCACGGTTCAGTGACCTGCCTGTTGTGTTCCTTGGTCTTCATGATGCTCTCTGTGCTTCAAACAGAACCCTGAGACTATCACAGATCAGGTGCATTTATACGGAGATTTGATTACACACAAGTGGATTATATTTATCATCATTAGGCACTTAGGACAACATTGGATCATTCAGAGATCCACAATGAACTTCTGGAGTGAGTTTACTGCACTGAAAGTAAAGGGGCCGAATAATATTGCATACCGCACTTTTTCAGTTTTTGAATTTCCACAAAAATTTAAAATAACCAATAAATTTCGTTCAACTTCACACTTGTGTTCCACTTGTTGTTGATTCTTCACCAAAAATTTACATTTGGTATCTTTATGTTTGAAGCATGATATGTGGGAAAAGGCTAAAAAGTTCCAGGGGGCCGAATACTTTCGCAAGGCACTGTATGTCCATAAGGTCACATAGTTAGACCACATGACTGGGTCCTGGCTTAGCACTGCGAGGGAAGGAGGCATTGTGTGTACACAGTGTAGTCACCTAGGAAAAGTGGAGCAAGAACTAGAATCATAGAATGGTAGCGTTGGAAGGGACCTCCTGGGTCATCTGGCCCAACCCTTTGCTCAAAGCAGGATTCACTAAAGCATCCCAGACAGATATCTGTCCAGCCTCTTTTTGAAGGCTTCCATGGAAGGAGAACTCACCACCTCTCGTGGCAGCCTGCTCCACTCATTGATCACCCTAACTGTCAAAAAAAAAATTCTAATATCTAATCTGTGTCTCCTAGTACCTACCATTCAGTTTTATTCCATTGCTTCTAGTCTTTCCTTGTGCAAATGAGAATAAAGATGATCCTTCTACAATGTGACAGCCCTTTAGATATTTGTAGACAGCTATTAAGTCTCCTCTGTGTCTTCTTTTTTGCAAGCTAAACATTCCGAAATCCTGTAACTGTTCCTCATAGGACATGGTTTGCAGACCGGTGACCATTGTGTTCCACTTGTTATTGATTCTTCACAAAAAATTTGCATTTGGTATCTTTATGTTTGAAGCATGATATGTGGGAAAAGGTTGAAAAGTTCCAGGGGGCCGAATACTTTCGCAAGGAACTGTACATATATATTTTTTTTCTTTCTATCTTGTATTTATATGGGTGTTTTTTGAGCCAGTGTTTACAGTATTGAGAAAATAGGTGTGGGTTGTCATTGCCTATACCATAAGGCATGACTATATAGGGTTTCAAATTTTGTTTTTAAATGTTTTTACTTGTTGCTGTGTTTTGTATGTAGTCACTGTTTTGATATTTAAATAAAAACGTTTTATTGTATTTCGGTGTTCCCAATCTTATGGGCATGCTTTTATCTTTTTTGCTGTATACAGGTCCTTCTCAAAAAATTAGCATATAGTGTTAAATTTCATTATTTACCATAATGTAATGATTACAATTAAACTTTCATATATTATAGATTCATTATCCACCAACTGAAATTTGTCAGGTCTTTTATTGTTTTAATACTGATGATTTTGGCATACAACTCCTGATAACCCAAAAAACCTGTCTCAATAAATTAGCATATTTCACCCATCCAATCAAATAAAAGTGTTTTTTAATAACAAACAAAAAAAACATCAAATAATAATGTTCAGTTATGCACTCAATACTTGGTCGGGAATCCTTTGGCAGAAATGACTGCTTCAATGCGGCGTGGCATGGAGGCAATCAGCCTGTGACACTGCTGAGATGTTATGGAGGCCCAGGATGCTTCAATAGCGGCCTTAAGCTCATCCAGAGTGTTGGGTCTTGCGTCTCTCAACTTTCTCTTCACAATATCCCACAGATTCTCTATGGGGTTCAGGTCAGGAGAGTTGGCAGGCCAATTGAGCACAGTAATACCATGGTCAGTAAACCATTTACCAGTGGTTTTGGCACTGTGAGCAGGTGCCAGGTCGTGCTGAAAAATGAAATCTTCATCTCCATAAAGCATTTCAGCCGATGGAAGCATGAAGTGCTCCAAAATCTCCTGATAGCTAGCTGCATTGACCCTGCCCTTGATGAAACACAGTGAACCAACACCAGCAGCTGACATGGCACCCCACACCATCACTGACTGTGGGTACTTGACACTGGACTTCAGGCATTTTGGCATTTCCTTCTCCCCAGTCTTCCTCCAGACTCTGGCACCTTGATTTCCGAATGACATGCAAAATTTGCTTTCATCAGAAAAAAGTACTTGGGACCACTTAGCAACAGTCCAGTGCTGCTTCTCTGTAGCCCAGGTCAGGCGCCTCTGCCGCTGTTTATGGTTCAAAAGTGGCTTTACCTGGGGAATGCGGCACCTGTAGCCCATTTCCTGCACACGCCTGTGCACGGTGGCTCTGGATGTTTCCACACCAGACTCAGTCCACTGCTTCCTCAGGTTCCCCAAGGTCTGGAATCGGTCCTTCTCCACAATCTTCCTCAGGGTCCGGTCTCCTCTTCTCGTTGTACAGCGTTTTCGGCCACATTGTTTCCTTCCAACAGACTTACCATTGAGGTGCCTTGATACAGCACTCTGGGAACAGCCTATTTGTTGAGAAATTTCTTTCTGGGTCTTACCCTCTTGCTTGAGGGTGTCAATGATGGCCTTCTTGACATCTGTCAGGTCGCTAGTCTTACCCATGATGGGGGTTTTGAGTAATGAACCAGGCAGGGAGTTTATAAAAGCCTCAGGTATCTTTTGCATGTGTTTAGAGTTAATTAGTTGATTCAGAAGATTAGGGTAATAGGTCGTTTAGAGAACCTTTTCTTGATATGCTAATTTATTGAGACAGGTTTTTTGGGTTATCAGGAGTTGTATGCCAAAATCATCAGTATTAAAACAATAAAAGACCTGACAAATTTCAGTTGGTGGATAATGAATCTATAATATATGAAAGTTTAATTGTAATCATTACATTATGGTAAATAATGAAATTTAACACTATATGCTAATTTTTTGAGAAGGACCTGTATAATGCTCCATGCATTACAATGGACCCCATATACAGTAATGTTCCATACAGTATAATAGACCCCATCTTTTGCCAAATACAGAATAATGGCCCCATATAGTGCTGCATATTGGTGTCATATAGTGCTGCATACAGTATATAATGTCCCCATATATTGCTGCATATAGTATACTAGATTGTAGCCCGATTCTAACGCATCGGGTATTCTAGAATATGCATGTCCCCGTAGTATATGGACAATGATGATTCCAGAATTCGCGGCAGACTGTGCCCGTCGCTGATTGGTCGAGGCAACCTTTATGACATCATCGTCGCCATGGCAACCATTATGACATCATCGTCGCTGTGCCCGTTGCTGATTGGTCGAGGCCTAGCGGCCTCGACCAATCAGAGACGCGGGATATCTACGTCCTTCATGACATCATCGTCGCTGTGCTCGTTGCTGATTGGTCGAGGCCGCCTGGCGGCCTCGACCAATCAGAGACGCAGGATTTCTACGTCGATGCTGTGCCCGTCTCTGATTGGTCGAGGCCTGGTGGCCTCGACCAATCAGAGAGCTGGGATTTCCAGGACAGACAGACAGACAGACAGACAGACAGACAGACGGAAAAACCCTTAGACAATTATATATATAGATAATGGCCCCATATATTGCTCCATACAGTATATAATGGCCTCATTTAATGTTCCATACAGTACAATGGGCCCCATATAATGCTCCATACAGTATAATAGGCCCCATATATTGCCTCATATATAATAATGGCCCCATATAACACTCCATACAGTATAATGAGCCCCACATAATGCTCCATACAGTATAATGGGCCCATATACTGCTCCATACAGTATAATGGGCCCAATATAGTGTTCCATACAGTTTAATGGTCCAATATAACATTCCATACAGAATAATAGGCCCCATATAATGCTCCATACAGTATAATGGGCCCCATATAATGCTCCAAACAGTATAATGGGCCCCATATAATGCTCCATACGGTATAATGGGCCCCATATATTGCTTCATATAGTATATAATGGCAACATATAATGCTGCATACAGTATAATGGGCCAAATATAATGCTCCATACTGTATAATGGCTGCATATAAGGCTCCATACTGTATATAATGGACCCATATATTGCTGCATACAGTATGTAATGGCCCCATATTAGGCTCAATATTAGTACAATAGGCCCCATACAATGCTTCATACAGTATAATGGGCCTCATATATTGCTCCTTACAGTATAATGGCCCCATGGGCAGCACGGTAGCTCAGGGGTTAGCACTGCAGCCTTGCAGCACTGGGATCCTGTGTTCAAATCCCACCAAGGACATTTGCAAGGAGTTTGTATGTTCTCCCCGTGTTTGTATGGGTTTCCCCCTGGTAATCCGGTTTCCTCCCACATTCCAAAGACATATTGATAGAGATTCTACAGGGTGGAGCGCGGTAATTTGCTGATTTGGGAATGAAATAAAAAAATTATGATCATTAGAAAAATTTATTTTATATTTTAATTATACTGAACAGTAATGGAATTTTTAAATTACATGGTTTTAAATAGTGTATCTGGCAAATGTCGACCTTCGCTATCCACACACTGCTGCATACGTTTTCTGAAGTTTTCATGAACTCTAACAAGCATGTCCACTGGTATTCTGCCAATTTCAGCTTCAATATTGTTCCTTAGGTCTTCCAAGGTGTTGGGACGGTTGATATACAACTTAGACTTCAGGTAACCCCAAAGGAAAAAATCGCATGGGGCTAAATCTGATGAGCGTGCTGGCCAGTTCACATCTCCCCTCAAAGAGATAAGCCGTCCAGGAAACATTTGCCTCAAACAATTCATGGTAACCCTCGCTGTGTGTGCAGTGGCACCATCCTGTTGGAACCATGTATCCTCTAGTTCCATTGCCTCAAGAGCCGGCTGAAAATAATCCTGTATCATAGACAGTACCGTTCGGAGTTCACAGTTATGGCACGACCATTATCCTGAAAAAAGTAAGGACCAATGATGCCTACTCGTGATATGGCGCACCACACAGTGACGCGGTCCGAATGCAGAGGTCTCTCGTGAACTTCTCTGGGGTTTGTTTCACTCCAGTAACGCATATTTTGTTTGTTTACACACCCACTGAGGTGAAAATGTGCCTCATCAGAAAAAAACACAATTGCATCACGGGGTATCGTTGCTAACATGTCTTCACAAGAGGTCCGCCGTGTCAAATAGTCCCATGCTGACAAATGTTGGACCACGCACATTTTATACGGGTGAAAATTCAGTTCATCATGAAGAATCCGGTGGAGAGAACGTCTTGAAATGCCAAGAGCAAATGATTGCTTCCGAGCAGAGCGTTTCGGAGATTGCAGTACTGCTGCTCTAACTCTCTCGATGTTTTGTGGTGTTGTAATCCTTCTCTCAGGTCCCCTTCGTACACATGACACATTCCCTGCTGTTCTGAATGCATTCACCCAATTTACAATTGATTGCCGTCCAGGAACACGTCCGCGTGGAGGAACAGCGAATTGTAAACGAAAAGCACGCTGCACTGCAATGATCGAGTGGGCATTTGAAAAATACGCTTCAACACAAAATGACCTCTCCTCACGTGTCCACTGCATGATGGCAACTGAAAGGCAGAGGAATACAAATCTCCCATCAGCCACTGTAAGCCACACCCACTCTCCCCTCTCTTCGACCGACAGTGCCGCCACAGCATGCAGTGCAAAAAAGCAAATTACCGCGCTCCACCCTGTAGATTGTGAGCCCCAATGTGGACAGTGTCCAATAATGTTTGTAAAACGCTGTGGAATTAATGGCGCTATATAAGTGAGTAAAATAAATAAAATAAATAAATAAAATGCTCCATACAGCATAATTGGCCCAGTGTAATGCTCCATACAGTATAATGGCCCCATATAATGCTCCATAGAGTATATAATTGACTAATATAATACTCCATACAGTGTATAATGGCCCCATATAGTGCTGCATATAGTATATAATGGCCACATATATTGCTCTAAACAGTATATAATGGCCTCATATAATGTTCCATACAGTACAATAGGCCCCATATAATGTTCCATACAGTATAATAGGCCGCATATATTGCTCCATACAGAATAATGGCCCCATATAGCGCTCCATACAGTATAATAGGCCCCATATATTGCCCCATACAGAATAATGGCCCCATATAGCGCTTCATACTGTATAATCATGCCATATAGTGCTGCATATAGTATATAATGGCCTTATATAGTGCTTCATACAGTATATAATGGCTCTATATATTGCTCCATACATTATAATGGCCCCATGTAATGCTCCATACAGTATAATGGCCCCATGTATTGCTCCATACAGTATAATAGTCCCATATTTTGCTCCATACAGTATAATGGCCCCATATATTGCTACATATATTAAAAATAAATAATTAAATGCTTAACTCTCCTCATTCTTTGCTGCTGCAGTCACCTCTGCATCTTCTGCAGTACTCGGCAGAGGGCCTGCTGTAGTGACATCATGCCCCCTTGCCCTGAGTCAGAAGACGCTGAAGTGACTGGAGTAGAATGGAATGGGAAGAGGTGAGTATTTGAGGGGGTGTCACCAATGGTGAGTGGGCCTCCGTCATCCAGGGCCCTGACCCTTGCCCGGGTGCGTCGGGTGGTGACGCTGGCCCTGCCCCCCATCCTGGACTTCTTCTTAGGCTACAGTCACTAGGGTTGAGCGAAACGGGTCGGCCACTTTCAGAAGTCGCCGACTTTTGGCAAAGTCGGGTTTCATGAAACCCGACCCGACCCCTGTGTGGGGTCGGCCATGAAGTCGGCGATCTTCTGAATGTGGTATCGGAATTCCGATCCCGATTCCCGATATGTTTGCAATATCGGAAATCGGTATCGGAATCCATATTTAAGTGTAAAATAAAGAATTAAAATAAAAAATATCGCAATACTTACCCTCTGACGCGCCCTGGTACTAACCGGAACCTTCCTTCCTTCGAATCAGCACTTTCAGGACCTGGCAGTGACGTCGCGGTGACGTCGCGGCTTGTGATTGGTTGCGCGAGCGGTCACATGGGCGGCCGCGCGACCAATCACAAGCCGCGACGTCACCGCGACGTCACCACCAGGTCCTGAAAGCGCTGATTCGAAGGAAGGAAGGTTCCGGTTAGTACCAGGGCGCGTCAGAGGGTAAGTATTGCGATATTTTTTATTTTAATTCTTTATTTTACATTAAATATGGATCGCAGGGCCTGAAGGAGAGTTTCCGCTCCTTCAGACCCTGGGAACCATTGGAAACCCAATGCACTGCATTGGGTTTCGAGTTTTGGCCGACCCCGACCCCGACTTTTTTATAGGATCGGCCGATTTCACTCGACCCGACTTTTGAAAAAGTCGGGTTTCGTGAAACCCGACCCGATCCTATAAAAGTAAAGGTCGCTCAACCCTAACAGTCACATTATCAGTATTTGGTCAGTATTTCTCATCAGTATTTATAAGCCAAAACCAGGAGTGGGTGAGAAATACAGAAGTGGTGACATGTTTCTATTATACTTTTCCTCTGATTGTTCTACTCCTGGTTTTGGCTTACAAATACTGATGTAAAATGCTGACGAAATATTAAAATAGTGTGACCGCATCCTTAGTATAATATCCCATGTCCTGGGACTTTTTCGGTAACAATGCCCCCCATTCTGATATAATGTACCCCATCATGGGCCCCTTCCAGGTATAATGTCCCCTATATATAACAATGTCGCCCATGCTAGTATACTGTCCCCATCCTGGACCCATTATTGGTATAATGACCCTCATCTTGGGCCTCTTTCTGGTATAATGTCCATTCTGCCCCACTTTCCCAACACATTAAAAAAAAATTATTTTTACCTTCATCCAACATACCTCTTCTGTTGCCTGCAGCTGAATTTGGGGAGCTAGCTATGGGTGGCACATGACAATACTAGCACGGGCTGCTTGCGATGTGTGTACATACCGATGTCAACTGCCAGCCTCTGATTAGCCTGCAGTGTGTACTGCAGTGTAGGGAGCTGACAGGTACCTGTGCCACAATACACTTCAGGTGAATATACATCCTCCGATGCACATCCAGCTGAAATAGGTGCTGCCATCGGCTGAACCCCTCCCAAATGGGCCTGGTCATACCCTCTGCCTCCGCAAGCGTTATGCCCCTGGGTGTATACTGTAATGCAGTGACCCCTGTTACAGCTAGGGGATGCTGTGTGTGCTTCTCGAGATATGCATGGAGGTGTATCTGTGGTTATAATGATAGTGAAATGGTGACTGGCAGAGTTGTAAATGGCTGATATGTGACGCTGATGGAGTCTGCGCGGTAAGCCTGAAGTAATATTGTTGTTCTGGGACCTTTAGCCCACAAGGGTTTGTATAATAGTCAAGGGAGGCTTACAGGGCTAGTTATGAGAGCTGGGCGGGTCGAACTAGCCACACATACACCTCCCATCTATGGGAGTGGTTACAACTACATAATGTGACCATGGTGTGGTCACATGGTCTGTAGTGGTTCCTGTGTATGGACCTGAATGTTCTTTGTAATGGAGAGTGTGAGATCCTGGACAGCTTGTGTGTTGGGAGGTGCTATGTGTGGACTGGATCCCTGAATAGCACACTGTGAGGCTGTGGATCTGAAGACTGATGTGTGCCTGCCAGGCAAGTTGGTGATCCGGTTCGGCAGCTTTCCTTGAGGAGAGAGGACTGACAGGAGTCAGCTGTGGAGCAGGAGCTCCTGGAAGATAACCCAGAGTATGGAGAACTGTGTGCACTGACAGGGGGTCAGTAATGAACTGTGTGGTCTCCCACAGTAACTGGATGAAGTAAGGTCCAGCGTGTTTAGAGACTACGAATCAATGTCGTGTGTGCTATATGACTAGAGACATTGATACTGCGTACGGACACCCCCGGGAACTAGTCAAGGAGGGCTTGCGGGTGTAGTGTCTGAACTGTGAGTTAAAGCCGTATATGAGATACCTGAGTTAAAGCTGCAACTTAATGTGATCGGTTGGTGCCTATTGTGTTCTGTGAAGTTTACAATGAACTGTGCATAACCCGGTTTATGACTGCAAAATAAACCGCATGGACTGTTTTTGTGAGAAAAACGTGCCTGTGTGACTGAGTCCCATTGCTAAGCGAGTGTCCCCCAACACATGCATTAAGCGCTATCTCACAATACATATACTTAGTGTTACTACATCAACACTATACGACATAAGGTTAAGATTTCAATGCAATTAAATAAGTCACTATAAGACCCATGTTCACACTGGATTTTTTGTTGCAAAAAACGCATGTAAAAGCACCTGATGTTTATAGCTTATCTGTCATCAGATCTCACAATACAAGCTGTGTACAGTATTGAAAAGATGTTTTGTCATAGTAAGGAAGGTGTACTTATTTTTAAAATCTGTGTAAAATTCTGATATTGAAATTAGCTTTTTAGAAGTGGCGCTAATGAGTTGAAGTACATTTTATGTCTGCTCACCCACCCTGAATGACAGCTGCACCTTGTAATAAGCTGTCAATCAGTGGAGGTGGGCGGCAATTGAGTTCATATTTCATAAACTATTATACATCCATTTATGCATGTGTATTTTTAAAGTAAATGCATTAGTCATATCTACTTATCCAGTTTGTATTGTACATTATCATCCCTGGACGAAGCTTTCCACAGCGAAGCGTGCATCGGGTGTGGTGGGTCCCTGGCTCTACTGGTAAATATTATGAGGATTACACTGTGGCATCTACTATAAGTTTGCATACACCACGTGTTTACCTATATATCTGCTGTGGTTCTATTGTGGGCTGTGCATCATCCACATTTAGCCATTATTTTTCACTTTATGATTTTACTAGTTATACTTGATGGTGTACATGTCTCCTCCATGGACAGAACAGTTATATCATTATCATATTATATTTTGATGGTTTATTACCTTCTATGTACACGTATCATTGTTATGATATCCACATATTACCATTTAATTGATTATACTGTGAATTCCTCTAATGTCTCATTCCTAGCCATACCCACCCCTTTTTTCCTGTACTTGTTCCTCCCCAAAAATTTGTCAATATTTTTGTACATACAACTTTTGTGTTGTTGTATATTAATTATAATAAAAATTGCTATTTTAGCCTTTCTAAAAAGTGTTGTGCTTTTGGTGTTTTTCATTGTACATTATGGGACAAATCCACTTTAGTGTGTTTTTTCTCCTGGCATGTTAAGGCTCGGTCCAGACTCCATCTGTGCCCGCTATAGGGTGCATACGCTCAGGAGGTAGGTACACAGTGGACACAATCAGGATGGATGCCAAGGCATCTATGCACAATAGTGACCCATTGTAAAAAAAAAAAAAAAAAAAAAACTATTATCAAAACTCAGGGACCCATTACATGTAATGTGATGCACTTGTGAATTTACATCTTATCACATTGTGACTTTATTAACTAATAAAGAATCAGCTCCTCCTCTAAATTGGTGAATGTTGCATTTTACTGGTTTTACTGTTATTTTGCATCATAAAAATTCTCATTATGGTCTTGTTATAAAAAGTTAGAACTGGGAATAATTGCATAAGAGAACGGAGCAAATTAGCAAAGCATAGAGCAAAACAAAAAGATACAAAAAGGTAAAAGATATACTGTTAGCTTACTGTCGGAGTATTTACTCTTACCTACATAATAGATGTATTTTTCGTTTATACATATGAAAATTAGTAGAGGGTAAGGTCACTAGAGTTAACATTGACTTTTTTCTAGACCATATATCTAATGTGAAACAACCTTTCCTATACTTTTAACTTGTTAGCAAAATAAACAAACGTAGAACTATTGAAGCCACTTTCAGCCCTGTACAGTAATAACACCCACCACTATTATATTCTTCATACCTACCTCACTTTTATATCAATTTAATATATTTTTATATATTTTATTGTCCAGACATTTGAAGTTCATGGCTTATCCTCAGTGAGATCAGTGATGGTCTTACACTCAGCTACGTAGGATAGAAGTTCAGGAAAAAGTAGGGAATTTACTCTGGAAGTTGTGCTCTAGACAACCGTGTTATTTTATGCAGAGACGAGTCCTGGCTGGAAGAAGTGATAGCGGTCTGTGCTGGATGAAGAAGAAAAGCGAAGATGAAGGACTTCAACTAGAGACATCACCGGTGAGTCAGTGTGTTACCTGAACACTGACACTATACACTGTATACTATATACAGAGCTCCTGTGTATAATGTCACCAGTGATCACTGTATTACCTGTACACTCACATTATACACAGAGCTCGTGTGTATAATGTTACTGGTGATCCCCTGTACACCATACACATGCTCTGGTGTGTAATGTACACTATATAATATATACACAGCTACTGTGCATAATGTCACCAGTGATCCCTTTACAAAGACACTATATACAGAGTGTCATGCCGTTCTGTCTGTTTCTGGTTTTCGGCATGACAATGCATATGTTTGCTTTAACCCTTTACTCTTTTCCCCCTAATTTGAGCTGGGATACTGTTGGCTGTTACCATAATGGAGCCTTCTCTGTTCCCTGCTCTGCTGCGCAGTCGTACATGGGTGTTTAGGTATTTGCCCTGCTGCATACCTTCCTCTTGTGCGGTCCCTGGTTGCTGCTGTGAAGCTGTCCGCAGGTTTTGAGGTCATTTGCGGCTGGTGCATGACTTTCCACGTGGATCAGTGCATGCAGTTTCAGTCAGGTGCCCTGAGCCTCAGATCCTGCACTGATGGTGCTGTAATGGTTTCTGTGTGTGCTTAGGGCATGCGCGGCCACACCTCCCCTGCTTTTATCAGGGTTAGGGTGTGTACTTCAAATGCTGTCCCCAGCCAATTGCTGAGGGGCAGCTCATATATAAAGCTCCCCTGCCCTATGGGCGGGGCCTGAGCTACACTCACAAAGCTCTTGAACTTTGCTATGTGTGTTTGTGTTCCTGCACTTCTCCTGTCTATGTTTTGGTACCAAAGTCCTTGCCTTGAATCCTGTTTTGTCCTGTTCTGGCGCCTGTCCTGGAGGCGGTATATCCAGGCCTGAATCCTTGATCCTGTACCTGAACCTGTCTGAACTGTGTCTGCTGTGATTATGTTCCTGGAATCCCTCTGCATCTGGAGCCTCACTCCCAGTGACTTTGAGTCTCTTGAAACCATTGTTTCTGCTGAGCATCTACTACTCTGTGCTCTGACTACCATGCGGTGTTAACCCCATCTGGCTCATGTCCAGTACGGCGGTGTTTGCACCATCACGCTTGAGTTCCTTCCTAGGTCCGATGCCCGGAGCCTGACGACCGCAGACTGGAACCTGATGACCACTGTCTGGAGCTTGGAGCCTGATGACTCTGGTGGTGCCTGTAGGTCGTGTCGGATGTCCGGAACCGAACGACTCCTGTCTGATGTCTGCCAGTGACCCTGGGTCCAGATGTCCTGATGTCCTGTCTGTACCCTGATGTCCTGCCTGTATCTTGATGACCTCATGGACTCTGATGTCCTGATATCCTGTCTGTTCCCTGATGTCCTGATGTCCTCCCTGTGTCTCATATCCAGATGTTACCTGATTTCCTGGGCTGCCACGCCAGTGTCCCAGCTGATGACCTGGGCTGCCACGCCAGTGTCCCAGATGTCTATCCGGTATTCCTGTGTCCTGATGCCCTGCCTGTGTCCTGATGTCCTGAGGTCTTTCCTGGGTCCAGATGTCCTGATTTCCTGTTTGTATCCTGATGTCTTGCCTGTACCCTGATGTCCTTGTGTACCCTGATGTCCTGCCTGGGTCCTGATGTCCCGCCTATCTGCGCCTCGGTGATCCGTTGGTGCCTTGGGGTCCACTGGGTGGTACCCATCTGAGGTGTGGAATCGGGAGCCTGACATCGTCATGTTTTGTTTATGTACTGTGTGACTTTACTTTAGTAAACTTTACTTTCTCTATACCTGAAGTATCGGTGCAATCAAGTCCTACGTGTCTCTTTCCTTGTCCACATGCTCAGCTGCCTCAGAACCCCGGCCGCTGCCCTCCCCTAGTTCGGGTTACTGTACTGAGCTTGGAAATAATGCTGGTTGTAGCATGGAAGTCATGAGAAACTGAAGTGATTGATAGACACTTGGCTGGAGCTCAGCCAAGTGAAGCAGACAGAATCTCCTGACCAACTTGAGACAACTGCAAACCATGCTACTTAATACACAAGTACATGACTTTGGCCAAAGCTGATCTAAAAAAAGGCCAAGAGTGATAATGTCAAAGGAGTTCCCTAGGTTATTTTAGAAACCCATTATGGACTACTGCAAAGGAAGGCAGTCATAACATTTCTCCCCCCTCCCCATCACTCCTTAGGGTACATCCCAGAAAATTCTGCAACGGAATAATGATAATGCTTAGATTGAAGTCCCCTAAGCAAAATTGAAGCATTAATACACTTTTTAGGGACTCACTTCAGCATCTCACTTGAGGCTTTATTGCTTCCAGTCTATCAAGTAGAAGAGGTTCCCGAGAACCTTCCAACAGTCTGTAATTTGGTTCATCACATGCTCAGTGTGAAGATCAGATGTAGGAGCAGGATCTGTATTGATAGTAGGAGAGAATTTATTGAGGTCCAGAGGGTGTAGTAAGGAGATATGAAAAGCATTTGGAATTTTTGCAATAGGATGTAAATGCAGATGGAAACTGACCAGATTTATTTGCTGATCATCTAGAATAGACCGAGGACCTTTGATGCCATTTTCTTTCTTTAAAATTGTGTTTTTGGTGATAAGCCAAACTTTGACTCTTGGCAACAGGTCAGTTTTGTGTATCAGCAATCTTCTTTGCTTTGGTCACTGCTACTGCCAAACTTGACCACACCTCTGTCCAGAAGTCATGAATGACCTGAGAGACATTGTTTATAGTAGGAAGTTGACTTTTTGATAAGATTGGCAGAGGAGCACAAGGCTCTTGACCATACAGTATGACAAAAGTCACAGCTGTGACAAAGATCTGCTTTGATCGAAATGCATTGCTCAGTTCCCTTTTCTGTCATGATTGCATTCTCCTAATACAAGGATTTTTATGGCTAAGTTTTAAACTGGATCAATAAAGACTATTGCTTTTAGGAGCTGGAACGCCTTCCTCTTCAATTCTTTTGATTGCTTCACGTCCTGTCAAGACGGAGTTCCGAGCACCAGTGGTTGTCGGTGAGCTGGCTGAGGCTGCATTGCCTCACCTTTCTTTTTGTTTCAGATTTAGGAAAACCTGTCATGGGCTTTTATTTTTTAAACAGACTACAGGAAAGTAGTGGGGTGGTCCGTTTCTTCCCTGGTTTGGGTTTTCCAAGTAGCCTACGGCCACAGGTTCTTGTAAAAACCCTTGCAGCAGAGGGTTGTGTGTGTCAGTGTGGAGTTTGCAAGTTGCAGAGCAGTCAGCTCAGCAAAGCTCAGCCTGTATGAGGGAACACAGAGCCAAGTGGAGCAAACTCCTGGCACCCCACAGCGTGATATGGTGGTGCAATTGCCCTCGGCGACCGGACGCATTTACGGACTGTCTTGTTTCCCGGCTGCGATCAGGAGGATACCATTTGATTTGTTTGCAAGTTTTTGGACGTTAAAACTATGTTTAGCAGCAAGACGAAGAAACCTTTCCGTATATAAAACTATGTTTACTTTGAACTTTCCTGGCTCACTACCACATCACTATATATATATATATATATATATATATATATATATATATACACTAGATGGTGGCCTGATTCTAACGCATCAGGAGTTCTAGAATTCCCATCTGATTAGCGATGGGCACAGTCCAGCCGTGAATTGGCCCCTCCCCCTGCAGTCAGTGCCCCCTCCCTACTCCCCCCCAGTCAGCACCCACATAGCGTTAACCGGACAGCCTTACACTGCGGCATAACGCAGTGTAGGGCAGTCCGTTAACGCTGCCATTAACCATGACAAGACAGACAGATGGAAGTGACCCTTAGACAATTATATAGTAGATATGTAGATGATATATATATATATATATATATATATATATATATATATATAGCTTTGGCAAAAATTAAGAGACCACAGCAAAATATTCGGTTTGTCTGACTTTTCTCTTCATAGTGTGGTGTGACTGGTGGTCGCGTAGTTAATGGGAGGTATGTATCACAGGGATGGATGCTCCCAGCGATGCAACCCGGAGTATTTTGTCTTTAGTGCACATGAGCACTAAAGATGTCGTTTAGTGCACCTGGGTCTGGGTTTCAGGTAGCTATGAGAGATGGGAGGGTCTGGCTACCCATATACCTCACCTCTGAGTGGAGGCGCTAACTGTGCCCTTTTTTCCCTGCAGGAGGTTGACGACCTGCAGTGATGTCATGATCACGTGACAGGGCATGTGATGTTACCTCACCTGTGGGTGTGGTTACAGGCTACTTAAAGGAGGCGTGTTTAGGTAGTGAGTTTTTGGGAGTCTGCCAGTGTGGACAGACTTCCATGTGTCCCGGCTGGACACAACAAAGAGACCGTGTTTAGACTGTAGAGCCTGCGTGCCCACAGATGAGAGAGAGCGGAGCTCTACTATAAACATTGAGGATTTATCTGTCTGATGTTTATTGTTTGTTCATCTTTCTACGGTTTATGGAGAGAATAAACCAAACAGACTGCTTTAAGTGAAAAAAATGTGCCTGAGTGCTTGAATCCCGTGCCAAGCGAGTGTCCCCCAAGACACGTAGTATGCAAAATGCTACAATAGGTATATTTTTGTTATATGTAAATTGATCTTTTATTCTATAAACTTCTGACATGTCTCCAAATTTGCAAGCAATACATTTTGCATTTTTTTTCTGAAAAAGGAGAAACGGTCAAAATTTAAAAAAACAGTGCTTTCAGACCTCAAATGCAAAGAAAACAAGTTCATAATCAAGTTCAGAAATCAATATTTTTTGGAATAACCATGATTTTTAATCACAGCTTTCATGCATCTTGGCATGCTTTCCACCAATCTTTTTTGCTGCTTCTGGCGCATAAATGTAAGCAGTTCTTCTTTGTTTGATGGCTTGTGACTATCCATCATCCTCTTGATTACATTCCAGAGGTTTTCAATGGGGTTCAGGTCTGGGGATTGGGCTGCCCATGACAGGGTTTTGTTGTGGTGGTCTCTTAATTTTTGCCAGAGCTGTATATATAGCATATTTAATGACCATGGAAACATGACTGTGAAGTATATTCATGTTTTGTGGTTTTAATTGTACTGCCACTTGACCAGCCATTTATGATCTGAAGGGTTATTCCTTGGTTGACAATTACATCATATATGTTTCTTCTGGGTCTTTGTTAGGGTTTTTTCTGGTTGGATTGTTGAAAAATATTGATAATATAGCCCTCAGCCCACTAGTATCTATATTGTATATATTCATATATGTTCATTACATATTATCTGATCACCTATTGAGAATGCCTGGTCAGCTGGAGTAGTGGTAGGGTTACATAGGGGCAGTCGATGAGGAGCAGGGGCGCCATACCGTTACAACTTAGGGTGCCAATCTCAGCTGTCAGGAAAGAAATGGGAAGGGCAAAATTAGTCCCTATCTCCCCTCATTTCTGCTCTTTTGTTAAAATCATTTTGTGTTCAAATGTGTGTGCATTTATAATGCCGAGATGCACAATTGTGCCATAGGTCATGCACCGGATGGTATTACTTCACTATGGCAATGACAAAAAGAAAAGAAAACCAAGTGTGTGACGCCAGGGTGCACTTAATTAACCTCTGCTTCCTGGTAGTGTGATGTAATGTGGTGAACTCCAAATAGTCCAGAAAACAGGGAGGCCAGAGAGTCTGCTGAGAAACTTTACTTGTTGCATGAATACACAGGTACATCCAGATAAACATTTGCAACGCCCCAGAGATCTGGTCGTTGCATTATGACACTCTGCCGCTAAGGGAAGTGATGGTACGTCTGATGGCACTAAAGGAGTTCTGACCAGGTATCACAAACACACATGACACTTCACACTCCGGCCACAAGGGGGAGTGGTTCTATCTAGTAGGCCACTCTTCACACTCTGGTAAAACTGGGGGTTGGACAGGAAGTTAGACAGAAAGAGCCCGGGAGAGTTCGAGAGAGAACCTGTCAGGGGTGGGATCCTGACAGCTGTCTAGAAAGAGAACAGATCGTTACAGAGCCGCGCCTGCACTACCTTGCGGCGGTATTCTAAGAAAGGACACAAAGCGAAGTTGATTGTGGAGAAGTGAGAAGCGGGATCACAGTGTAAAGGAGATAGAGCCAGAAGAAGTCGTGCCGTGAGACCGAGGCAACATCCTTCTGAGGCGCATAGCGGTGGCCGGAGCACCGAGAAAGTAAGAGACTTTACGCATTACTTCAACACGGCAGGACAGTTAATTATAGGTTGGCTGTCTCACCTAAATCACCTAAGCAGACAAGGGAGGCAACTGTGGGAGAGGGGCGTCTCTAGGGTCCCAGAATAACTCCAGGCCTACCCGTCATACGGGTGCGTCCTAACCATATCATCTGGGGGACGAAGAGAGAGAGAAAGAACAACGAACACAGACACAACAGTTGTGAGGACTATCCCGTGGTGCTCAGCAGGGAAGAACTACAACACACAGGCGCTAGTGGGTAGGCACTGATCTCCACCTGCAAAGGAAACTCCGGATGTGCCTTCGGACCGGCCGGTCTCAGCCAGCCCTGTTAGCAGTGCTCTGGATTGCGGATCCCAAAGCCTTCAGTAAAGAGGTAAAGAGACTGCAACCCTGTGTCCTTGTTATTCATCGCGCCTCGCACCACGCATCACACCATCACCTTTCATTGGGCGCTCCTTAGCAGGGTCACAGACCGGGTCTAGCCACCGTGATGACCCCAATACAGAGACTGAGGGGCCTGGTATCGAGAACTCGTGGCCCTGTGTCTGGGAGCGCTCCAACTTGGCGTCACGAACAGGATCTACTTAAGCCTGAAAGAATCAGGTCATGTGTGCCTTGGAACTGTGTTGAATTGTACTTGAACTGTGATCCCTTGCAAAGACTGTGTATTGCTAATTGCCGCCAAAATCCGCCATTGCCGCGCCGAGTGGGGCGCGAGGGGAGGAGCCATTGTTTCGTGGGCGGAGCCGGCCGAAAAGAGCGCGGAACGAAAAGGCGCGGTGAAGTGCCGATTACGGAAGTGGAACTCCGACCCCGGGGTCGGAGTTAGCAGGAAGGAGGAACGGCCATGTCAGATCCAGGAGAAGCGGCGGCCACAGCCGCGGGGGCACTTCCAGGTCCCGTAGTAGACGCAGCCGCGGGTCTGGTACCACCGCCGGAAGCCGCAGGGCCTGCCGCTCCCATCGGCCAGCTGGACACTGCTGCAGCCACAACAGCCATAATGCCCTTCTCCATGCCGTACCTACCAGGAGCCACCTGGCTCCCGCGATACTCCGGAGAAGCCCACACGTTCACTGACTTTAAAGAGGGGATTAGCAGCCTGCTCGAGTTTTATCCCCTGACAGAGCCTCAGAAGGTTCATATGATAACTGGACAGCTCTTTGGCGCGGCTTTGAGAGAAGCGAAGTCCTGGCCCGCCGTGGATAAGAAAACTGCACAGCAGGTCATTGCAAAGCTAAAATCCACCTTTGACACCCGCACCGCTACGGAAATTAAATTGACATTCTATTGGTGCAAGCAGAGGCCGCTGATAGCTTATGGGACTATGCCCTCAATCTTCAGGAGGCACTGCGGGCCATCAAGCAGAGTGACCCCAGCAGCATGCAAGATGAAGATAAACTCCTGAAAGAGCGGTTCATTGTGTGGCTCCTTGTGCAGTAACCAAAGGGCTCAGCTATATTTCTTAGCCATGCAGAACCCAGACCTGACCTTTGTGCAATTCAAAGATAAAGCCATACAAGCGCTCCCAGAGTGACAGCCCAGCCGTGCTGTACTCCCCAGGCGTCAAGCCCTCACGCACCACCAGGAGGTGGCGCCAGAAACACCCGTTTCTGCTGAAGCCGATGCCCAGACTCTGGATGACGACTCCCCTGCAGGACTACGCCTCCAGATGCAAGAGCTGACCAAGAGCGTTGCTGCCCTAGCCCGGACCGTTCAGTCCCTACAGGAGGCCCCCAAGGAGAAGATCCAGCTGGCTTCCAGACCGGAGGATGTCCCCTGGCAGTGACAGAGGAGGATCCCGTCGACCAGAGGCCGAGACGACGATCACTTCCATCGGGATGGACGACCAATTTGCCGCCGCTGCCACCAAGTGGGCCATCTTGCAAGGTACTGTCCTTTAACCGAGCAACCCCAGGGGCAAAGGGCCAACCCCCAGGAATAGGACGATCAGGCCCGCAACATTGGAGAGCCAAATATGTCGGAGGGCGACCAGTTCTCCCCATCGTGATCGACGGTATCCCCATGAACGCTCTGTTGGACACCAGTTCCCAGGTGACGACTATGCCCTACGTCCTCTATAAATGCTATTGGGAGGACACCGACATTACTCGTGGCCCCGATGACGATTTCACCATCATAGCTAGTAATGGTCAGCCACTGCCACAAGTGGGGTATAAGGAGGCCACCATCAAAGTGGGGCTGGTAGAATTGGAGGCCCAGGGCATTGTTATTGTTGATATTGATCGACGTGAATGTAACCCCATGATGACTATCGGTACAAATGTTATAGAAAATTGTCTTGCAGACGTTATTGTCTTGTTGCAGCAGGTAGCCGAAACAGCTGGTTACAGCAAACAGCGTGCCTTGCAGAAAGAGATCAGAGCTCTGATGCAGAGACAGTAGGTGGAGTTGATCGGTGGTGAAATTGGCCGGGTCACAGTGGGTGATTCAAACCCCATTGCGATACCCCCCAGGAGTGAAATGTTAATATAGTGTCGGGCAGCCATAGGCCTTAGGGGTAAAAATTATCAGGCCCTGGTAGAGCCGGTGTATTCAGATAAGAGGCCTACTCTCCTGACAGCCAGAGGGGTGGTCGACGTCCGCCAAGGGAGGGTGCCAGTACGCGTCCTTAACTGTGGGGAGGAAGAAGTCCACTTGACCAAATACGCCACACTTGCCAAGCTGTTCACTGTTAGTAATAATGTAATACAGGCACCTGGGCCTTTGGTTCCGTCCGAACCGGCGGAGGACAATGGCTCTGCAGGACAGTCAAAAGATTGGTGCCGGGAATTGCACGTGGGCATTGACTCTACCCTGTCTCACCAGAAACAGGGGGCCTACAGGGTGGTTCATGAGTATGAGCGGGTATTCAGCAAGCACCCTCTCAATTTCGGGCAGGTAAAAGGGATTCAACATCACATCCCCACAGGAGATCACCCGCCCATAAAAGAGAGGTACCGTCCTGTGCCCCCAGCTCATTATCAGTGCGCCAAGGACATGTTGTGAGAGATGAAAGAGGCTGGGGTAGTGAGGGACAGCTGTAGCCCCTGGGCAGCCCCATTAGTTCTTGTTAAGAAGAAAGATGACACCATGAGGATGTGTGTGGATTATAGGCAACTAAACCGCATTACACATAAGGATGCATATCCCCTACCCAGGATAGAGGAGTCCTTGGCTGCCTTAAAGTCCGCTAACTACTTTTCTACCTTAGATCTTACCAGTGGGTACTGGCAGGTTCCCGTGGCGGAGGCAGGCATGGAAAAGAGGGCCTTCACGACACCAATGGGCCTCTGCGAGTTCAACTACATGCCTTTCGGATTGTGTAATGCTCCGGGAACTTTCCAGAGGATGACGGAGTGCTGTCTGGGGCATAAGAACTTTGAAACCGTGTTGCTATATCTGGACAATGTCATTGTCTTCTCAAAGACCTATGAAGACCACTTGAAGCACCTGGCCGAGGTGTTTGAAGCTCTGTCCAATTTTGGCTTAAAGGTGAAACCGTCCAAATGCCATCTGCTAAAACCCAAAGTGCATTACCTGGGCCATGTGGTGAGTGCTGAAGGAGTGGCCCCAGACCCTGACAAAGTCACGGGGATCAAGAACTGGCCGCAGCCCGGTAACCTCCATGAAGTCCGGCAATTCCTCGGGTTGGTGGGTTACTACCGGAGGTTTATCAAGGACTTCACCAAGAAGGCCGCGCCATTGCAAGACCTGTTGGTGGGCCAGTCCAAGAAACCCAAGGGCAAAAATGCCCCATTCGACTGGAATGACGAACTGGAGGATCGTTCACCTGCTTAAAGTCGGCGCTGACGGGAGAAGAGGTGCTAGCTTACCCTGAGTACGACCAGCCATTTGTATTGTATACGGATGCCAGCAATGTGGGACTGGGAGCCGTGCTATCCCAAGTCCAGAAGGGTAAGGAGAGAGTAATCGCGTATGCCAGCAGGAAACTTCGCCCCACTGAAAGGAACCCTGACAACTACAGTTCCTTTAAGCTGGAGTTCCTCGCCGTCGTTTGGGCTGTGACAGAGAGGTTCAAGCACTACCTGGCCTCTGTGAAATTCACTGTCTTCACCGATAATAACCCATTAACACACTTGGACACAGCAAAACTCGGTGCCCTGGAGCAGCGGTGGATGGCCCGGTTGTCCAACAACGACTTCACCATCAAATACCGGGCAGGGCACAAGAATGCGAATGCCGATGCATTGTCACGCATGCCTCACTTGCCCAAAACGGAGGAAGACCCAGAAGCATTTGAAGAGGTGGAACTGCCCGCTTTCCATCGCCCCAAGGCGACTCAATGTTCTCATCAGGTGGAGAATAGGCGCAAGAGTAAACAGGGCGCCCCGTTGAACCCCCTGCCCCATCATGGGTGGGCAGAGAACCAGGATGGTGACCCTGCGGTCCGTCGGGTGAAAGAGCTCCTGACGCAGGCAGGATTGCATCCCGGCCCGGATGACCCACCGGAGACATTACAGCTGTGGAAGGAGAGGAGCAAGCTGTTTATTCACGATGGAAAGCTGTGCCGGAGGAACATCGACCCACGCACTCATGAATTGGTGTGGCAGATCGTGGTCCCAAGACAAGATGTGCCCATGGTCCTGGGGGCATACCACGATGGGATGGGACACTTCGGATGGAAGAAGCTGGAGAGGCTACTCCGTGGGAGGTTCTACTGGATTGGCATGAAGAAAGCCATTGAGAAGTGGTGTCGAGAGTGTGGCCCCTGTAGCCTACGCAGGAAGGATCGTGACAGCCAACGGGCGCCCTTGCAACCCATCGTCACCAAACGACCGCTCGAGTTGGTTGCGTTAGACCACGTGAAGTTAACGCCCAGCCGGTCAGGCTATACCTACGCTCTCACCATCGTGTACCACTACTCCAGATTCCTGGTAGTCGTGCCGGTCAAGGATCTAACGGCTAGGACAGCTGCCAAAACCTTCCAGCAGTACTTCTGTAGACCCCATGGGTAACCGGAGAAGGTACTAACCGATCAGGGGCCAGCATTTGAGGCGGAGGTGTTACAGGAGTTCTGTGATTTGTATGGGTGTAAGAAGATCAGAACCACACCGTACCATCCACAAACCAACGGGATGTGTGAGAAGATGAACCAGGTAGTGATCGACTTGCTGAAGACCTTACCTGTGGAGGAACGGAACTTGTGGCCCACAAAGTTGCCAGACCTGGTGGATATGTACAACCACATCCCAGTGAATTCCACCAATTGCACCCCAGCATACCTGATACGAGGGAGGTCTAGTAAGTTACCTGTGGACCTGGACATGGGGGTCCTGACCCCCGAAGATATCTCGCCCGATGCAGATTGGGATATGGAGAGGCAGCAAAAGTACCGCAAAGTACAGGAATGTGTGGAAAGAAGCCTTGCCCAAGCCAGACAGAAACAAGAAAGGGACTACAACCAGCATGCCCCTGCGGCTCCCTTGTCCCCTGGAGAGCGAGTACTCAAATGGAAGAGGAGGCTACACAAGCTGGATGACCAATGGGAAGCGGAACCATATACCATTCTGCCATCTGATTTCGGCAATACAAAGGTCTGTCTCATCAGCAAAGATGGAGGGGAAACCTCAACGGCAATATCCAGGGACCACTTTAAGATATACCCTGATAAACTGAGAGATGGGGAAGCCGACCCTTGGACGACTCCGGCCACGGAAGGAGAAAAGATGATACACGCTGTTCTTGGTGACTTTCCCCAGTTTTGGATGCAAATAAATCAGGCAATCGTGGTACCTGTCTTGACGTTTCGCCAACTGACCCCGCCAGAACTAGATGTGGAGCCAGGTCATCCAGATCCGCCATCACAACAGACCTCACCAGAAGATGCCATACCAACTGCTGAACCGGCAAAGTCTTCCCTCCGCTAATGGTGAATCTGCCATGCCCATCGGTAGTAGTAGCGGTTTTGAGAACTCCAACGTGCCAGTACTGCCCAGACTCACTAGGAGTGTAGCTAGAAGACCGTGCACTACACCAGTGACAGCAAACTTAGCGGGCCCTGTTAGGCCCATAACAGCCCCTGCACTGTGGAGGTCCACACGTAGCACCCAGAATCAGACTCCCCTTCGCTACAAAGCTTGGAGATACTAATGATAAGTTCTATTGTTTGTGTAAATATCTTTGTTACAAGTTCAAAAATGGACAGTGGAGTAATGGACAGTGAATTGCTCCAAAAACTTCACAGGGGCCCCTTTGTTTACCCGGGGTCCCTGCTGCTTTAAAGTGGCACCCAACTGAACTGAGAGTCATGAACTGTGTGTGACCAAACTTTTGCAACGTTCAAGCGTCTTCACCTCCCATAAAGGGAAGTACTGTTATGTTTATTTATTCATAATATTTCACAAATTTTATATGTTTTATGTTAACATGTATTGTTGTTCTTCTTCTTCCCAGTCCAGGAGTACTGGATTTAACCGGGGGGGCTTGGGTACTTCGGCTGATTCTCTCTGTGAGCTTCCGTTGGTGGAGGAAAGTGGTACTGCGGCTTCTGAGTTTCCTTCCTCAGGTGATGTGGTGAAGTCGTTAGGTGCTGCTCTATTTAACTCCACCTAGTGCTTTGATCCTGGCCTCCAGTCTATGTTCTAGTATTGGACCTGTTTCCTCCTGGATCGTTCCTGTGGCCTGCTGCTCTGCATAGCTAAGTTCCGCTTTGCTATTTTGTTTGCTGTTTTTTTTCTGTCCAGCTTGTCTATTTGTTTTTTCCTGCTTGCTGGAAGCTCTGGGACGCAGAGGGTGTACCTCCGTGCCGTTAGTTCGGTACGGAGGGTCTTTTTGCCCCCTTTGCGTGGTTTTTGTAGGGTTTTGTGTTGACCGCAAAGTTACCTTTCCTATCCTCGCTCTGTTCAGAAAGTCGGGCCTCACTTTGCTAAATCTATTTCATCTCTACGTTTGTCTTTTCATCTTAACTCACAGTCATTATATGTGGGGGCTGCCTTTTCCTTTGGGGTATTTCTCTGAGGCAAGGTAGGCTTATTTTCTATCTTCAGGCTAGCTAGTTTCTCAGGCTGTGCCGAGTTGCATAGGGAGCGTTAGGCGCAATCCACGGCTGCCTCTAGTGTGGTTGGGGAGGATTAGGGATTGCGGTCAGCAGAGTTCCCACGTCTCAGAGCTCATTCTATGTTTTTGGGTTATTGTCAGGTCACTGTATGTGCTCTGATCTCTATGTCCATTGTGGTACTGAATTACCTTATCATAACAGTACTGGAGGCCAAAAGTACTAATGATTCTCAATAGAGGGAAAAAAGAAGTTCTGAGACCATTTTTTTTTCTCTGCACTGTGTTTTGCCTTTTTTTCG
This sequence comes from Ranitomeya imitator, assembly GCF_032444005.1. NCBI lineage: Eukaryota > Metazoa > Chordata > Amphibia > Anura > Dendrobatidae > Ranitomeya > Ranitomeya imitator. The sequence goes on from NC_091283.1 coordinate 664,082,338, forward strand.
CCCTAGACATTTGGGTGGTTCAGGACACAGGTGTAGCGATGGACATTAAAGGTCTGTCTTCATGTGTGGATCAGCTCACAGCAAGAGTACAAAATATTCAAGACTTTGTGGTTCAGAATTCTATGTTAGAACCGAGAATTCCTATTCCTGATTTGTTTTTTCGAGATAGAACTAAATTTCTGGGTTTCAAAAATAATTGTAAACTATTTCAGGCTTTGAAACCTCGCTCCTCTGGTGACCCAGTTCAACAAGTTAGGATCATTATTTCTTTTTTACGTGGCGACCCTCAGGACTGGGCATTTTCTCTTGCGTCAGGAGATCCTGCATTAAGTAATATCGATGCGTTTTTCCTGGCGCTCGGATTGCTGTACGATGAACCTAATTCAGTGGATCAGGCAGAGAAAAATTTGCTGGCTCTGTGTCAGGGTCAGGATGAGATAGAGGTATATTGTCAGAAATTTAGAAAGTGGTCTGTACTCACTCAATGGAATGAAGGTGCGCTCGCAGCTATTTTCAGAAAGGGTCTCTCTGAAGCCCTTAAGGATGTCATGGTGGGATTTCCTATGCCTGCTGGTCTGAATGAGTCTATGTCTTTGGCCATTCAGATCGGTCGACGCTTGCGTGAGCGTAAATCTGTGCACCATTTGGCGGTATTACCTGAGCTTAAACCTGAGCCTATGCAGTGCGATAGGACTTTGACCAGAGTTGAACGGCAAGAACACAGACGTCTGAATGGGCTGTGTTTCTACTGTGGTGATTCCACTCATGCTATCTCTGATTGTCCTAAGCGCACTAAGCGGTTCGCTAGGTCTGCCACCATTGGTACGGTACATTCAAAATTTCTTCTGTCCGTTACCTTGATCTGCTCTTTGTCATCGTATTCTGTCATGGCATTTGAGGATTCAGGCGCTGCCCTGAATTTGATGGACTTGGAGTATGCTAGGCGTTGTGGGTTTTTCTTGGAGCCCTTGCAGTGTCCTATTCCATTGAGAGGAATTGATGCTACGCCTTTGGCCAAGAATAAGCCTCAGTACTGGACCCAGCTGACCATGTGCATGGCTCCTGCACATCAGGAGGTTATTCGCTTTCTGGTGTTGCATAATCTGCATGATGTGGTCGTGTTGGGGTTGCCATGGCTACAAGTCCATAATCCAGTATTAGATTGGAAATCCATGTCTGTGTCCAGCTGGGGTTGTCAGGGGGTACATGGTGATGTCCCATTTCTGACTATTTCGTCATCCACCCCTTCTGAGGTTCCAGAGTTCTTGTCTGATTACCGGGATGTATTTGATGAGCCCAAGTCCGATACCCTACCTCCGCATAGGGATTGTGATTGTGCTATCGATTTGATTCCTGGTAGTAAATTCCCAAAAGGTCGACTGTTTAATTTATCTGTGCCTGAGCACGCCGCTATGCGGAGTTATGTGAAGGAGTCCTTGGAGAAGGGGCATATTCGCCCGTCATCGTCGCCATTAGGAGCAGGGTTCTTTTTTGTAGCCAAGAAGGATGGTTCACTGAGACCTTGTATAGATTACCGCCTTCTAAATAAGATCACGGTTAAATTTCAGTACCCCTTGCCGTTGTTATCTGATTTGTTTGCTCGGATTAAGGGGGCTAGTTGGTTCACCAAGATAGATCTTCGTGGTGCGTATAATCTTGTGCGTATTAAGCGAGGCGATGAATGGAAAACTGCATTTAATACGCCCGAGGGCCATTTTGAGTATCTAGTAATGCCATTCGGACTTGCCAATGCTCCATCAGTGTTTCAGTCCTTTATGCATGACATCTTCCGAGAGTACCTGGATAAATTCCTGATTGTGTACTTGGATGACATTTTGATCTTCTCGGATGATTGGGAGTCTCATGTGAAGCAGGTCAGAACGGTGTTTCAGGTCCTGCGTGCTAATTCTTTGTTTGTGAAGGGATCAAAGTGTCTCTTTGGTGTGCAGAAGGTTTCATTTTTGGGGTTCATCTTTTCCCCTTCTACTATCGAGATGGACCCTGTTAAGGTCCAAGCCATCCATGATTGGACTCAGCCGACATCTTTGAAAAGTCTGCAAAAGTTCCTGGGCTTTGCTAATTTTTATCGTCGCTTCATCTGCAATTTTTCTAGTATTGCTAAACCATTGACTGATTTGACCAAGAAGGGTGCTGATGTGGTCAATTGGTCTTCTGCTGCTGTGGAAGCTTTTCAAGAGTTGAAGCGTCGTTTTTCTTCTGCCCCTGTGTTGTGTCAACCAGATGTTTCGCTTCCGTTCCAGGTCGAGGTTGATGCTTCTGAGATTGGAGCTGGGGCTGTTTTGTCGCAGAGAAGTTCTGATTGCTCGGTGATGAAACCATGCGCCTTGTTTTCCAGGAAGTTTTCGCCTGCTGAGCGAAATTATGATGTGGGCAATCGAGAGTTGCTGGCCATGAAGTGGGCATTCGAGGAGTGGCGTCATTGGCTTGAAGGAGCTAAGCATCGCGTGGTGGTCTTGACTGATCATAAGAACTTGACTTATCTCGAGTCTGCCAAGCGGTTGAATCCTAGACAGGCTCGTTGGTAGCTGTTTTTTGCCCGTTTTGACTTTGTGATTTCGTACCTTCCGGGCTCTAAAAATGTGAAGGCGAATGCTCTGTCTAGGAGTTTTGTGCCCGACTCTCCGGGTTTATCTGAGCCAGCGGGTATCCTCAAAGAGGGAGTAATTGTGTCTGCCATCTCCCCTGATTTGCGGCGGGTGCTGCAAAAATTTCAGGCTAATAAACCTGATCGTTGCCCAGCGGAGAAACTGTTTGTCCCTGATAGGTGGACGAATAAAGTTATCTCTGAGGTTCATTGTTCGGTGTTGGCTGGTCATCCTGGAATCTTTGGTACCAGAGAGTTAGTGGCTAGATCCTTTTGGTGGCCACCTCTGTCGCGGGATGTGCGTACTTTTGTGCAGTCCTGTGGGATTTGTGCTCGGGCTAAGCCCTGCTGTTCTCGTGCCAGTGGGTTGCTTTTGCCCTTGCCGGTCCCGAAGAGGCCTTGGACACATATCTCTATGGATTTTATTTCAGATCTTCCCGTCTCTCAAAAGATGTCAGTCATTTGGGTGGTCTGTGATCGCTTCTCTAAGATGGTCCATTTGGTACCCTTGTCTAAATTACCTTCCTCCTCTGATTTGGTGCCATTGTTCTTCCAGCATGTGGTTCGTTTACATGGCATTCCAGAGAATATCGTTTCTGACAGAGGTTCCCAGTTTGTTTCGAGGTTTTGGCGAGCCTTTTGTGGTAGGATGGGCATTGACTTGTCTTTTTCCTCGGCTTTCCATCCTCAGACTAATGGCCAGACCGAACGAACCAATCAGACCTTGGAAACATATCTGAGATGCTTTGTTTCTGCTGATCAGGATGACTGGGTGTCCTTTTTGCCTTTGGCTGAGTTCGCCCTTAATAATCGGGCCAGCTCGGCTACCTTGGTTTCGCCATTTTTCTGCAACTCTGGGTTCCATCCTCGTTTCTCTTCAGGGCAGGTTGAGTCTTCGGACTGTCCTGGTGTGGATACTGTGGTGGACAGGTTGCAGCAGATTTGGACTCATGTAGTGGACAATTTGACCTTGTCCCAGGAGAAGGCTCAACGTTTCGCTAATCGCAGACGCTGTGTGGGTCCCCGACTTCGTGTTGGGGATTTGGTTTGGTTATCTTCTTGTCATATTCCTATGAAGGTTTCCTCTCCTAGGTTTAAACCTCGTTTCATTGGTCCGTATAGGATTTCTGAGGTTCTTAATCCTGTGTCTTTTCGTCTGACCCTTCCAGATTCTTTTTCCATACATAACGTATTCCATAGGTCATTGTTGCGGAGATACGTGGCACCTATGGTTCCATCTGTTGATCCTCCTGCCCCGGTTTTAGTGGAGGGGGAGTTGGAGTATATTGTGGAGAAGATTTTGGATTCTCGTGTTTCAAGACGGAAACTCCAGTATCTGGTTAAGTGGAAGGGTTATGCTCAGGAAGATAATTCCTGGGTCTTTGCCTCTGATGTCCATGCTCCCGATCTTGTTCGTGCCTTTCATATGGCTCATCCTGGTCGTCCTGGGGGCTCTGGTGAGGGTTCGGTGACCCCTCCTCAAGGGGGGGGTACTGTTGTGAATTCTGTGGCAGAGCTCCCTCCTGTGGTCACAAGTGGTACTTCGGCTGATTCTCTCTGTGAGCTTCCGTTGGTGGAGGAAAGTGGTACTGCGGCTTCTGAGTTTCCTTCCTCAGGTGATGTGGTGAAGTCGTTAGGTGCTGCTCTATTTAACTCCACCTAGTGCTTTGATCCTTGCCTCCAGTCTATGTTCTAGTATTGGACCTGTTTCCTCCTGGATCGTTCCTGTGGTCTGCTGCTCTGCATAGCTAAGTTCCGCTTTGCTATTTTGTTTGCTGTGTTTTTTCTGTCCAGCTTGTCTATTTGTTTTTTCCTGCTTGCTGAAAGCTCTGGGACGCAGAGGGTGTACCTCCGTGTCGTTAGTTCGGTACGGAGGGTCTTTTTGCCCCCTTTGCGTGGTTTTTGTAGGGTTTTGTGTTGACTGCAAAGTTACCTTTCCTATCCTCGCTCTGTTCAGAAAGTCGGGCCTCACTTTGCTAAATCTATTTCATCTCTACGTTTGTCTTTTCATCTTAACTCACAGTCATTATATGTGGGGGCTGCCTTTTCCTTTGGGGTATTTCTCTGAGGCAAGGTAGGCTTATTTTCTATCTTCAGGCTAGCTAGTTTCTCAGGCTGTGCCGAGTTGCATAGGGAGCGTTAGGCGCAATCCACGGCTGCCTCTAGTGTGGTTGGGGAGGATTAGGGATTGCGGTCAGCAGAGTTCCCACGTCTCAGAGCTCGTTCTATGTTTTTGGGTTATTGTCAGGTCACTGTATGTGCTCTGATCTCTATGTCCATTGTGGTACTGAATTACCTTATCATAACATATGACACTCTGCCGCTAAAGGGAGTGATGGTACGTCTGATGGCACTAAAGGAGTTCTGACCAGGTATCACAAACACACATGACACTTCACACTCCGGCCACAAGGGGGAGTGGTTCTATCTAGTAGGCCACTCTTCACACTCTGGTAAAACTGGGGGTTGGACAGGAAGTTAGACAGAAAGAGCCCGGGAGAGTTCGAGAGAGAACCTGTCAGGGGTGGGATTCTGACAGCGGTCTAGAAAGAGAACAGATCGTTACAGAGCCGCGCCTGCACTACCTTGCGGCGGTATTCTAAGAAAGGACACGAAGCGAAGTTGATTGTGGAGAAGTGAGAAGCGGGATCACAGTGTAAAGGAGATAGAGCCAGAAGAAGTCGTGCCGTGAGACTGAGGCAACATCCTTCTGAGGCGCATAGCGGTGGCTGGAGCACCGAGAAAGTAAGAGACTTTACGCATTACTTCAACATGGCAGGACAGTTAATTATAGGTTGGCTGTCTCACCTAAATCACCTAAGCAGACAAGGGAGGCAACTGTGGGAGAGGGGCATCTCTAGGGTCCCAGAATAACTCCAGGCCTACCCGTCATACGGGTGCGTCCTAACCATATCATCTGGGGGACGAAGAGAGAGAGAAAGAACAACGAACACAGACACAACAGTTGTGAGGACTATCCCATGGTGCTCAGCAGGGAAGGACTACAACACACAGGCGCTAGTGGGTAGGCACTGATTTCCACCTGCAAAGGAAACTCCGGATGTGTCTTCGGACCGGCCGGTCTCAGCCAGCCCTGTTAGCAGTGCTCTGGATTGCGGATCCCAAAGCCTTCAGTAAAGAGGTAAAGAGACTGCAACCCTGTGTCCTTGTTATTCATCGCGCCTCGCACCACGCATTATACCATCACCTTTCATTGGGCGCCCCTTAGCAGGGTCACGGACCGGTTCTAGCCACCGTGATGACCCCAATACAGAGACTGAGGGGCCCGGTATCGAGAACTCGTGGCCCTGTGTCTGGGGGCGCTCCACATTGACTTAACAGAGATTCAATTCCAATGCAGCAATCACATTTACTTTCTGGTAAAGTCATGCAGATATTAGAATGGTGCAGTGATTTTTGAGTCCTAACTTCGCCTTACATGCACAGTCTTTATCACACAGCTATCCGAGCTGGGGTTGTGGTTTCTCTTTCAAGAGTGGACGCAAATGGCTGCACATCCAGTTGGAAGAATGTCTCAAGTGGGGTACCACAGGGTTCTGTCGTGGGCCCTGTATTGTTCAACATCTTTATCAATGATTTAGATGAAGGAATTGAGGGTACACTGATTAAATTTGCTGATGACACAAAGCTAGGAGAGATAGCTAATACAACCCCTGGCAAAAATTATGTAATCACCGGCCTTGGAGGATGTTCATTCAGTTTTTTAATTCTGTAGATAAAAAGCAGATCACAGACATGGCACAAACCTAAAGTAATTTCAAATGGCAACTTTCTGGCTTTAAGAAACAGTAAAAGAAATCGAGAACAAAAAATGTGGTAAGTAATGGTTACTTTTTGTAACCAAGCGTAGGGTAAAAATTATGGAGTCACTCAATTATGAGGGAAAAAATTATGGAATCACCCTGTAAATTTTCATTCCCAAAACTAACACATGCATCAAATTAGATCTGCTCGTTAGTCTGCATCTAAAAAGGAGTGATCACAACTTGGAGAGCTGTTGCACCAAGTGGACTGTCATGAATCATGGCTGCAACACGAGAGATGTCAATTGAAACAAAGGAGAGAATATCAAACTCTTAAAAGAAGGTAAATCATCACACATTGTTGCAAAAGATGTTGGTTGTTCACAGTCAGCTGTGGCTAAAATCTGGACCAAATACGAACAACATGGAAGGTTGTTAAAGGCAAACATACTGGTAGACCAAGGAAGACATCATAGCGTCAAGACTGGAAACTTAAAGCAAAATGTCTTCAAAACATGAAATGCACAACAAAACAAATGAGGAACGAATGGGAGGAAACTAAAGTCAACGTCTGTGAGAGAACTGTAAGAAACCGCCTAAAGGAAATAGGATTTTCATACAGAAAAGCTATAAGAAAGCCATCATTAACACCTAAACAGAAAAAAGCAAGGTTACAATGGGCTAAGGAAAAGCAATCGTGGACTGTGGATGACTGGATGAAAGTCATATTCAGAGATGAATCACGAATCTGCATTGGGCAAGGTGATGATGCTGGAACTTTTGTTTGGTGCTGTTGCAATGAGATTTATAAAGATGACTGCCTGAAGAGAACATGCAAATTTCCACAGTCATTGATGATATGAGGCTGCATGTTAGGTAAAGGCATTGGGGAGATAGCTGTCATTACATCTTCAATAAATGCACAAGTTTATGTTGATATTTTGGACACTTTTCTTATCCCATCAATTGAAAGGATGTTTATGGATGATGAAATCATTTTTCAAGATGATAATGCATTCTGCCATAGAACAAAAACTGTGAAAACATTCCTTGAATAAAGACACATATGGTCAATGTAGTGGCCTGCAAATAGTCCGGATCTCAATCCAATTGAAAATCTTTGGTGGAAGTTGAAGAAAATGGTCCATGACAAGGCTCCAACCTGCAAAGCTGATCTGGCAACAGCAATCAGAAAAAGTTGGAGCCAGATTAATGAAGAGTCCTGTTTGACACTCATTAAGTCCATGCCTCAGAGACTGCAAGCTGTTATAAAAGCCAGAGGTGGTGTAACAAAATACTAGTGATGTGTTGGAGTGTTTTGTTTGTTTTTCATGATTCCATAATTTTTTCCCTCATAACTGAGTGCCTCCATAAATTTTGCCCTATGCTTGGTTACAAAAAGTAACCATTATTGACTACCACATTTTTTGTTCTTGATTTCTTTTACTGTTTCTTAAAGACAGAAAGTTGCCATTTGAAGTGACTTTAGTTTTGTGCCATGTCTGTGATCTGTTTTTTTTTTCTACAAAATTAAACAACTGAATGTGAGGGGTCGAGTTCCCGCCTCTGCACAGGGGGAATCTCAGGCCATCTCCGCTGTGGTCTCCTGTTATGATAGGCAATTCAGTATCACAATGGACATGGAGGTCAGAGCACATACAGTGATCTGACAATAACCCAAAATAATAGAACGAGCTCTGAGACGTGGGAACTCTGCAGACCGCAATCCCTGATCCTCTCCAAACACAACTAGAGGCAGCCGTGGATTGCGCCTAACGCTCCCTATGCAACTCGGCACAGCCTGAGAAACTAACTAGCCTGAAGATAGAAAAAATAAGCCTACCTTGCCTCAGAGAAATACCCCAAAGGAAAAGGCAGCCCCCCACATATAATGACTGTGAGTAAGATGAAAAGACAAACGTAGGGATGAAATAGATTCAGCAAAGTGAGGCCCGATATTCTAGACAGAACGAAGATAGGAAAGATAACTTTGCGGTCTACACAAAACCCTAAAGAAAACCACGCAAAGGGGCAAAAAGACCCTCCGTACCGAACTAACGGCATGGAGGTACACCCTTTGCGTCCCAGAGCTTCCAGCAAAACAAATAGACAAGCTGGACAGAAAAAATAGCAACAAATAGCAAAGAAGCACTTAGCTATGCAGAGCAGCAGGCCACAGGAATGATCCAGAGAAACACAAGTCCAACACTGGAACATTGACAGGAAGCATGAATCAAAGCATTAGGTGGGGTTAAGTAGAGAAGCACCTAACGACCTCACCAGATCACCTGAGGGAGGAAACTCAGAAGCAGCAGTACCAGTTTCCTCCACAAACGGAAGCTCCCAGAGAGAATCAGCCGAAGTACCACTTGTGACCACAGGAGGGAGCTCTGCCACAGAATTCACAACAGTCTCCCATTCTTCTCCTGCCGCACTGGAGCCTGCTCAGCAGAGACATCATTCCCAGCGTCTTGCTCAGTCTCACTCTGTGCATAGGATTACTGCTGTTTTTCCAGCTTCTGCCATTGAAGCCAGTGTTGGGCAGCGGCGAGCAGACGCTTTTGGGACTAAGTCCTGCTTTTCCCCTTCTGAGCATGCCCAGGCTAAGATCTCTCATTGGAGATCGAGGTTCACATGCTTAGATACTGCAGCAAGACCCATTGGTTCTCCAAGAAGGTCCTGAAGTTCCTCAGGCTCTGTGGCAGTCTATCATTGGTCCTTCTAGGAAGGTCCTGTACGTGGTGCAGCTATATAAGGTTCGCATGGCCACACGGCCATGCGCTAGTATCAAATCTAAGTTATGTGCTTTGCGCCAGTGTGGTTATGTGAAAACGTATTCAGGGATCCGGCTGAAATAAGCCCCTAGAATACCGGCACCTCCGGTGAGGAGATTGTATGAGTGTGTTCAGGGACCCAGATGAAATAAGCCCCTAGAATACCGGCTTCTCCGGCGAGGAGATTGCGTGTTGCATAACCACTGACTGCTATCAGCTTGGCAGTAAGCTTGTGCTCCTGTGAGGCTAACAGGGCACAGTGCTTTCCTTTCACGGCTACTCTGCGAGGTAACAGAGCTAGTCTATACCGCCAAACAGTGCCACCATTCACTAGCAGCAGGTTTTCCTGCACGGTGGACCCTGAGCTGCGAATGCACCATCTACTATATAATTGTCTAAGGGTCACTTCCGTCTGTCTGTCCTTCTGTCACGGTTATTCATTCGCTGATTGGTCTCGCCAGCTGCCTGTCATGGCTGCCGAGACCAATCAGCGACGGGCACAGTCCGGAAGAAAATGGCCGCTCCTTACTTCCCGCAGTCAGTGTCCCCAGCGCTCCGCTCCATACTCCCCGCAGTGTCCCCGACGCTCCGCTCCATGCTTCCCGCAGTCACTGTCCCCGGCGCTCCGGTCCATACTCCCTGCAGTGTCCCTGGCGCTCCGCTCCATGCTTCCCGCAGTCACTGTCCCTGGCGCTCCGGTCCATATTCCCCGCAGTGTCCCCGGCGCTCCGCTCCATGCTTCCCGCAGTCACTGTCCCCGGCGCCCGCTCCATACTCCCCTCCGGTCACCGCTAACACAGGGTTAATGCCGGCGGTAACGGACCGCGTTATGCCGCGGGTAACGCACTCCGTTACCACCACTATTAACCCTGTGTGTCCCCAACCTTTTACTATTGATGCTGCCTATGCGACATCAATAGTAAAAAAAGTAATGTTAAAAATAGTAAAAAAACAAAAAACCTGCTATACTCACCCTCCGTTGTCCGCTAGCGCCTGCTGCTGTATACTACGTCACTGGGCAATATACTCCGTGACTGGGCAATATACTATGTGACTGGGCAATGTACTACGTGACTGGGCAATATACTACGTGGCTCTGTGCTGTATACTACGTCGCTGTGCAATATACTATGTGACTGGGCAATATACTACGTGGCTGTGCAATATACTACGTAACTGGGCTGTATACTATGTGGCTGGGCAATATACTACGTGGCTGGGCAATATACTATGTGGCTCTGTGCTGTATACTACGTAACTAGGCAATATACTACGTGGCTGGGCAATATACTACGTGGCTGGGCAATATACTACGTGACTGGGCAATATACTACGTAACTGGGCAATATACTACGTAGCTGGGCAATATACTATGTGGCTGGGCAATATACTACGTGGCTCTGTGCTGTATACTACGTCGCTGTGCAATATACTACGTGGCTCTGTGCTGTATACTACGTAACTAGGCAATATACTACGTGGCTGGGCAATATACTACGTGACTGGGCAATATACTATGTGGCTGGGCAATTTACTACGTGACTGGGCAATATACTATGTAACTGGGCAATATACTACGTGGCTGAGCAATATACTACGTGGCTGGGCAATATACTACGAGGCTCTGTGCTGTATAATACGTAACTAGGCAATATACTATGTGGCTGGGCAATATACTATGTGGCTGGGCAATATACTACGTGGCTGGGCTATATACTATGTCACTGGGCAATATACTACGTCGCTGGGCTATATACTATGTCGCTGGGCAATATACTATGTCGCTGGGCAATATACTACGTGGCTGGGCAATATACTACGTGGCTGGACAATATACTACGTGACTGGGCAATATACTACGTGGCTGGGCAATTTACTACGTAACTGGGCAATATACTACGTAACTGGGCAATATACTACGTGGCTGGGCAATATACTACGTGGCTGGGCAATATACTACGTGGCTCTGTGCTGTATACTATGTGACTGGGCAATATACTATGTGGCTGGGCAATTTACTACGTAACTGGGCAATATACTACGTAACTGGGCAATATACTACGTGGCTGGGCAATATACTACGTGACTGGGCAATATACTACGTGGCTGGGCAATTTACTACGTAACTGGGCAATATACTACGTAACTGGGCAATATACTACGTCGCTGGGCAATATACTACGTGACTGGGTAATATACTACGTGGCTCTGTGCTGTAAACTACGTCGCCGTGCAATATACTACGTGGCTCTGTGCTGTATACTACGTCGCTGTGCAATATACTACGTCGCTGTGCAATATACTACGTGGCTCTGTGCTGTATACTACGTGGGCTGGGCAATATACTACGTGGCTGGACAATATACGTGGATGGGCAATATACTACGTGGCTTGGCTATATACTACGTCACTGGGCAATATACTACGTCGCTGGGCAATATACTACATGGCTGGGCAATATACTACGTGGCTGGGCAATATACTACGTGGCTGGGCAATATACTACGTGGCTGGGCAATTTACTACGTAACTGGGCAATATACTACATAACTGGGCAATATACTACGTAACTGGGCAATATACTACGTGGCTGGGCAATATACTACGTGGCTGGGCAATATACTACGTGGCTCTGTGCTGTATACTATGTGACTGGGCAATATACTATGTGGCTGGGCAATATACTACATGCCTGGCCAATATACTACGTCGCTGGGCAATATACTACGTGGGCTGGGCAATATACTACGTCGCTGGGCAATATACTACGTGACTGGGCAATATACTATGTCGCTGGGCAATATACTATGTCGCTGGGCTATATACTATGTCGCTGGGCAATATACTACGTCGCTGGGCAATATACTACGTGGCTGGGCAATATACTATGTGGCTGGGCAATATATTAAGTGGGCTGGGCAATATACTACGTCGCTGGGCAGTATATTACGTGACTGGGCAATATACTACGTGACTGGGCAATATACTACGTCGCTGGGCAATATACTACATCGCTGGGCAATATACTATGTCGCTGGGCAATATACTACGTCGCTGGGCAATATATTACATGGACATGCATATTCTAGAATACCCGATGCGTTAGAATCGGGCCACCATCTAGTTTATAATAAACATCTCTATTTACTCGGTGCGTTCCGCTAGCCCTAACACTGAATGAACATCCTCCAAGGCCGGTGATTCCATAATTTTTGCCAGGGGTTGTACTAGAGAAGAGAGCGAGGATTCAAAACGATATAAATAAACTGGAGCAGTGGGCAGCAACTAACAGAATGGTTTTTAACAGGGAAAAATGCAAAGTACTACATTTGGGCAATAAAAATCTAAAAGCATATACAGAATGGGAGGAATAGGGCTAAGCAACAGCACATGTTAAAAAGACTTGGGAATACTAATAGATCATAAACTGAACATGAGTCAACAGTGTGATGCCACAGCAAAAAAAGGCAAATGAAATTCTGGGATGTATTAGGCCGGCGTCACACTAGCGAGTTTTACGGACGTATGAGCGCATAAAATACGTCCGTAAAACACGCATTACACACAGCCCAATTATTCTCTATGCCCCTGCTCCTATCTGCCGTATTTTACTGATCTGTATTATACGGCTTTCTACGGCCGTAGAAAATCGCAGCATGCTGCGTTTGTCACCGTATTGCGCAAAAAAATCGCCAATGAAAGTCTATGGAAGCCAGAAAAATACGGATTACACACGGACCAGCAGTGTGACTTGCGAGAAATACGCAGTGGTGTTAGAGAGAAAAGCCGGCAATTCAGTGCGGTGTACAGTAAAATCACACTGACAGCTTACAATAGAATAGGTAGAATAAATGTGTACACATAGAATAGGTATATATATATATACTAGATTGTGGCCCGATTCTAACGCATCGGGTATTCTAGAATATGCATGTCCCCGTAGTATATGGACAATGATGATTCCAGAATTCGCGGCAGACTGTGCCCGTCGCTGATTGGTCGAGGCAACCTTTATGACATCATCGTCGCCATAGCAACCATTATGACATCTACGTCGATACTGTGCCCGTAGCTGAATCAGAAACGCGGGATTTCTACGTCCTTTATGACATCATCGTCACTGTGCCCGTCGCTGATTGGTCGAGGCCTGGCAGCCTCGACCAATCAGACGCGGGATGTCTACGTCCTTTATGACATCATTGTCACTGTGCCCGTCCCTGATTGGTCGAGGCCTGGCGGCCCATTGACCAATCAGAGACGCGGGATTTCCTGGACAGACAGACAGACAGACAGACGGAAAAACCCTTAGACAATTATATATATAGATGTCAGTGAGACACATATATGTACTGTATATATATTATTTCATACAGCGCTAGATAGCTTTAAAGCCGGTAATTCAATTGCCGGCTTTTGCTATCTCCTTCCTAAACCCGACATGATATGAGACATGGTTTACATACAGTAAACCATCTCATATCCCCATTTTTTTTGCATATTCCACACTACTAATGTTAGTAGTGCGTATATGCAAAATTTGGCCGTTCTAGCTATTAAATTAAAGGGTTAAATGGCGGAAAAAATTGGCGTGGAGATTGTCCATGGTTATTGCCCCCCCATCCCCCCCCAGGCTAAAAACATCTGCCCCCAGCCACCCCAGAAAAGGCACATCTGGAAGATGCGCCTATTCTGGCACTTGGCCACTCTCTTCCCATTCCCGTGTAGCGGTGGGATATGGGATAATGAAGGGTTAATGCCACCTTGCCATTGTAAGGTGACATTAAGCCAAATTAATAATGGAGAGGCGTCAATTCTGACACCTATCCATTATTAATCCAATAGTAGTAAAGGGTTAAAAAACAAACAAACACATTATTAAAAAGTATTTTAATGAAATAAACACAAAGGTTGTTGTAATATTTTATTCTAAGCTCAATCCATCTGAAGACCCTCGCTCTATAACAAAGAAAAAATAATAAACCAACAATATACATACCTTCCGAAGATCTGTAACGTCCCATGATGTAAATCCATCTGAAGGGGTTAAAATATTTTACAGCCAGGAGCTCTGCTGATGCAGCGGTGCTCGTGGCTGCAAAACCCCAGCGAATGAATGGAAACTAGGTCAATGACCTATATTTACCTTCATTCGCAGTGAGGCGCCCTCTGCTGGTTTTTACTACTTTACTACTATTGGATTAATAATGGATAGGTGTCAGAATTGACGCCTCTCCATTATTAATTTGGCTTAATGTCACCTTCCAATGGCAAGGTGGCATTAACCCTTCATTACCCCATATCCCACCGCTACACGGGAATGGGAAGAGAGTGGCCAAGTGCCAGAATAGGCGCATCTTCCAGATGTGCCTTTTCTGGGGTGGCTGGGGGTAGATGTTTTTAGCCTGGGGGGGGCAATAACCATGGACCCTCTCCAGGCTATTAATATCTCAGTCACTGGCTTTACTACTCTGGCAGAGAAAATTGCGCGGGAGCCCACGCCAATTTTTTCTGCCATTTAACCCTGCCAGAATGGTGACAGGTCTGCAAACCATGTCCTATGAGGAACGTTTACAGGATTTAGAAATGTTTAGCTTGCAAAAAAGAAGACTGACAGAAGACTTAATAGCTGTCTACAAATATCTCAAGGGCTGTCACATTGTAGAAGGATCATCTTTAGTCTCATTTGCACAAAGAAAGACTAGAAGCAATGGGATAAAACTGAATGGGAGGAGACACAGATTAGATATTAGAATTTTTTGTTCACAGTTAGGGTGATCAATAAGTGGAACAGGCTGCCACGAGAGGTGGTGAGTTCTACTTCTATGGAAATCTTCAAAAAGGGGCTGGACAGACATCGGTCTGGGATGATTTAGTGAATCCTGCTTTGAGCAGAGGGTTGGACCAGATGACCCAGGAGGTCCCTTCCAACTCTACCATTCTATGATTCTGGTTCTGTCTGTTTCCTATATGCTCCACTTTTCCTAGGTGACTACACTGTGTATACACAATGTCTCCTTCCCTCTCAGTGCTAAAGACCCAGTCATGTGGTCTAACCATGTGACCTTATGGACATACAGTGCCTTATGAAAGTATTCAGCCCCCTGGAACTTTTCAACTTTTTCCCACATATCATGCTTCAAACATAAAGATACCAAATGTAATTTTTTAATGAAGAATCAACAAGTGGAACACAAGTGTGAAGTTGAACGAAATTTATTGGTTATTTAAAATTTTTGTGGAAATTCAAAAACTGAAAAGTGGGGCGATGATTAATTCAAATTTATTCCAGCCTATTGGTTTGGCCTCCACAGCAGTCATGGTCTCTCATTTGGCCCCTTGGGAAAATGAATCTCTTACCCTGCTATATTATGTATAGTGTTGTTCATAAGGGAAAAATTTTTCGCTATTCTTGTCATTTTCCATCTACTACTGTGTGTTACTCACATGACCAATCACATGATCTATCAAAGGGGATCATGGAGACATGTCACATGATACATCAGGTACCTGGGGAGGAGTCACGCCTTCTAAACTGCCCAGGGCCCTGGCTATCTTAATCCGCACCTGGATATGACCACCAGGAATTGTGGAGCCATTCACGGGGATTAGATTCAGAAACTTCCACAAACAACAGAAGGAAACTTTCAGCCTTTCTGGATAGTGATGGGTCAATACATTTCTTTGCAGCTCTGGAATCAGTAAAGGCATGTCCCATAAACATAGATAGACTCAGTGGAATTAAAAATAATGGACGTCGCACAAGAAGCTTGTCTTTAGTGAAGGATAGGGGCTAAAACATAGTTCTCAATATTGTGTCATTTATTAAGCGGTGTGCTGTTCTTTACTTACAATGAAGGTTTAATCACTAGGACAATATCATTGCTGGGACTGGCTGCCTACTGCCAAGTCATACAACCACACCCCCTCCTGTGATAAGCAGCTCACTGTAAATAGACAATGTACATAGAGAAACTGGTGTGGTTGGGGCAGCTTTTCAGCTCTGTTACATGATACATCTACACATTCTGATTGTGTCACAACTGTTGCACTCAGTAAACTAAGTGATATATTTCTAGAATCAGGATCTCTTTTCCTACATTATGCTGCTGTCAGATTAGGGTGCAGTTTACAGAGCAAGAGGATCAGAGCGATTGAATTTTATATATTTAATCCGGAAAAGCAGACAGTGTTTATAAAAAAAAATATACAAAGACGATACAAAATGGGACAAAATAATATGGTATATGCAATTACATAACATAAAAGGGATAACAAAAGAAAATGACTACACCTGATGCCACAGAAATAGCTCAGAGCTTAGTGGAGTGAGGCACTCCTTAGGAAAATAGACAGAACCCACAGTAAGCTGTGCCATTTAGGACTGACCAATGACAGAAATCAAAACTATGGTTTTCATTAGGTCAAGGTTCCACCCACATACCTCTCCTTGGTGAGCTCATGTGGGGGCTGGTTGCGGGATGTGCTTTGTCTGTTAGAATTTTTATGAGTTCCCCAACTTGCAGGGTACCTTTGCTCCTGGTAGTATATATTGTCGTCATTTTTCTTATTGCGATTTTACCAGTTTATAAAGGTGAAACATGGCATAGATAGCGCCATGCATTGGACCAATAGTAAGTTAGAGGGGTTCTGCTTGCTTTACGGTGATGTGAGTGAATGCGTTATGTTCGTCCCTTTGCTACAAAGATGAAAAGAAAATGTGTCTCCCATAAGTATCGTATCAAAGAAAAACCCCAATATTCATCACTGACCACTGGCTCCAAAAAGTCTCAGATCCGTGCTTTGTTCAGAAGAAGCTCTATGCCTCGTAAGTGTACATCCCAGCCTCTGCATAAACGTATCCCAGTATTAGGCCGGAGTCACACTAGTCTGTAATATGGATGAGTGCTATGCGATAAAAAATCGCATAGAACTCGGACCAATGTTAATCTATGGGGCAGCTCCTATTATCCGTTGTTTTCTTGTTTGTATTACGCATGCAAGTGAAATCGCAGAATGCTGCGATTGTCCGCGTATCTCAGCTGAGAAACGCCAATGCAAGTCTATAACTGCGAGAAAAAATAGCACAGCACAGGGGGTGACTTGCGAGAAATTCTCAGGCATTGGGCAGGTGACAGGAAAGGCTCAGCCATTATTTGCTCATTTTGCAAGTGTGTGAGAAAATCTCACCATACGGATGAGAAAAAAATGCATCCTGGCATTGCACATGGATGAGATACGGATCACCATACGGAGAACATTTGTGCGATTCTCAGCAGACATAATCAGACAGATGTTTTATACATTGTGTGTGACCCCGGCCTTAGTGTTTGGCTTTCAGAGCAGATTCTGCTGTAATTACCTGGTTACTGCAGGAGGTCCCTACTTGAATGGAGGTTGAGGTGTTAGTTCTTTATCACTACCCCAGTTATAATTAGTTTCTCTCTTCCGCAGCTATCATTAATCCCATATGTTCAGTGGGAGGGCAATATGTCCCCTCTGTGGAGATGGCTTATGGGTTTTATTTTTTCTCTATGGCAGGTACTCTTTAACAGTGCAGTCCACCAGTTTAAGAAACACTGATCTAAAAGGTTTTGATTTTTATACTGAATGTATCAATATTCAATATTTTGTAGAGTTAGTAAAAACATTTCCTCTTTAACCACTTAGCTCAAATGTACATGTGTGTTCCTCCACACACGTTAGTTGCCTGCTATGTAACATACTGTAGCCAGCATGTGTCTCTTACAGCAGCAGCCAGAGCTGAGCTCCGATCGTTGCTGTTAACTATTTAGATTCTATTCTCAATCTCTAATAGCGGCATTAAGGCTATGTGCACACGTTCAGGAATTCATGCAGAAAATTCCTGTGAAAAACCGGACATTTTCTGCATGAAATCCGCAAGAAAACCGCATGCGTTTTTTGCCGCGGTTTTGACGCGTTTTTGCCACGGTTTTGCCGCGTTTTTGCCGCGGTTTTTTCCGGACACTTCCCAATGCATTTTGGAGTGGGAAATCCGCAGAAAAACCGCAAAAAGATAGAGCATGTCCGGATTTTGTGCCTGATGCGTTTTTTTTGCGGAAAAAAACGCATCATGTGCACAAAACATGCGGAATTCATTCTAAATGATGGGATGCTTATTGTATGCGGTTTTTTTTGTGGTTTTATAGCGTTTTTATAGGGAAAAACCGCGAAAAAAACGCGAAAAAACCGGAACGTGTGAACACAGCCTCAAAGGGAACCTGTCACCCCCAAAATCGATGGTGAGGTAAGCTCACTGTCATCAGGAGCTTATCTAAAGCATTCTGGAATGCTGTAGATAAGCCCCCGATGTTACCTGAAAGAGGAGAAAAAGAGGTACTGCAAAGTACTGCAGTGCGCAGGTGCCAGGAAAGGTCAGAGAGGCCCGGTGTCTGCACACTGCAGTACTTTGCTCTGCCCTCAAAAGGGCAGACAAAGTACGCCTGCGCAGGAGCCGCAACAGGAAGCAAAGAAGAGGACATCATGGAATGAAAATGGGAGGCGCCGGAGCGGACCTGAGACACCCATCGGACGCGGACCGTGGCGAGACCGCCCCTGGGTGAGTATAATCTAACCTCTTTTTCTCCTCTTTCAGGTAACATCGGGGCTTATCTACAGCATTACGGAATGCTGTAAATAAGCCCCTGATGATGGTGGGCTTACCTCATCATCAATTTTGGGGGTGACAGATTCCCTTTAAATGTAGCAGCTCCCATCACTGCCATCTTTGCACTCCTTTGAAGTTCATTCACACAAGATTGCAGTCTTCACTACTATACACTGTAAAACTGTGGTATTGCATTATGTAGTATAAGCAATCGGACAAGCGCAGGCTCAAGTTCCCTATGGGGCTAAGAAATAAAGTAAAACATTTACAAAAAGGTTTTGAATAAATAAATAAACATATATTTATATATATACAATATATATATATACTAGCTAAAGAGCCCGGCGTTGCCTGGACATAGTAAATATCTGTGGTTAGTTATAGCACCTCACTTCTCTTATTTTCTCATCATGCTTCTCATTTTCTCCCTTACACCTCTCATTTTCTCCCTTACACCTCTCATTTTCCCCCTCCCTCCTCTTATTTTCCCCCTCACTCCTCTCATTCCCCCCTAACACTTGTCATTTCGACCTCACATCTGTCATTTTCCGATCACTCCACTATTTTCCCTCACTCCTCTCATTTTGCACTCACACCTTTTCATTTTCACCTCACACCCCTCATTTTCACCTCAGTATATACCTGTTTGTCATCTCCCTTATATATAGTATACACCTGTATGTCTTCTCTTGTGTATAGTATATACCTGTATGTCATCTCCCCTGTAAATAGTATATACCTGCTGTATGTCATCTTCTCCTGTATATTGTATATACCCATGTGTCATCTCCTCCTGTATATATTATATACCTGTATGTCATCTCTTCTGTATATACTATATACCTGTATGTCATCTCCTCCTATATATAATATATACCTGTATGTCATCTCCTGTATATAGTAAATACCTGTATGTCATCTCCCCTGTATATAGTATATACTTGCTGTATGTCATCTCCTCCTCTATATACCTATGTGTCATCTCCTGTTTTATATAGTATATACCTGTATGTCATCTCCTCCTGTATATAGTATATACCTGTGTGTCATCTCCTCCTGTATATAGTATATACCTGTGTGTCATCTCCTCCTGTATATAGTATATACCTGTGTGTCATCTCCTCCTGTATATAGTATATACCTGTATGTCATCTGCTCCTGTATATAGTATATGCCTGTGTGTCATCTCCTCCTGTATATAGTATATACCTGTATGTCATCTCCTCCTGTATATAGTATATATCTGTGTGTCATCTCCTCCTGTATATAGTATATATGTGTGTCATCTCCTGTATTAGACTGTGTTCACACGTTATTTGGTCAGTATTTTTACCTCAGTATTTGTAAGCTAAATTGGCAGCCTGATAAATCCCCAGCCAACAGGAAGCCCTCCCCCCGGGAGTATATATTAGCTCACACATACATATAATAGACAGGTCATGTGACTGACACTTGCCGTATATCCTATATGGTACATTTGTTGCTCTTGTAGTTTGTCTGCTTATTAATCAGATTTTTATTTTTGAAGGATAATACCAGACTTGTGTGTGTTTTAGGGCGAGTTTCATGTGTCAAGTTGTGTGTGTTGAGTTGCATGTGGCGACATGCATGTAGCGACTTTTGTGAGATGAGTTTTGTGTGGTGACATGCGTGTAGCAACTTTTTGTGTGTCGAGTTGCATGCAACAGGTTAGTGTAGCAAGTTGTGTGCAGCAAGTTTTGCGCATGGCGAGTTTTGCGCGTGGCGAGTTTTATATGTGGTGCGTTTTGAGTATGTGCAAGTTTTGTGTGAGGCAACTTTTGCATGTGTTGCAACATTTGTGCATGTGGCAATTTTTCTGCGTGTGCAAGTTTTGCGTGTGGCGAGTTTTCCATGAGGTGAGTTTTGCACGTGTGGTGAGTTTTGCGTGAGCCTAGTTTTGCATGTGGCGAGTTTTGCGCGTGGTGAGTTTTGAGCGGCGACTTTTGTGTTTCGACTTTTATGTGGCGAGGTTGGTGTGGTTGGTGTATGTGTGGTGAAATGTGTGCTGAGGGTGGTATATGTGTTCAAGTACGTGGTAGTGTGTGGCGCCTTTTTTGTGTGTGTTCAGATCCCCGTGTGTGGTGAGTATCCCATGTCGGGGCCCCACCTTAGCAACTGTACGGTATATACTCTTTGGCGCCATCGCTCTCACTCTTTAAGTCCCCCTTGTTCACATCTGGCAGCTGTCAATTTGCCTTCAACACTTTTCCTTTCACTTTTTCCCCATTATGTAGATAGGGGCAAAATTGTTTGGTGAATTGGAAAGCACGGGGTTAAAATTTCACCTCACAACGTAGCCTATGACGCTCTCAGGGTCCAGACGTGCGACTGTGCAAAATTTTGTGGCTGTAGCTGCGACGCCTCCAACACTTTTCCTTTCACTTTTTCCCCATTATGTAGATAGGGGCAAAATTGTTTGGTGAATTGGAAAGCACGGGGTTAAAATTTCACCTCACAACATAGCCTATGACGCTCTCAGGGTCCAGACATGTGACTGTGCAAAATTTTGTGGCTGTAGCTGCGACGGTGCAGATGCCAATCCCGGACATACACACATACATACATACACACACACATACACACATTCAGCTTTATATATTAGATTCATGGGAATTTGAATCACACCTCTTTTCCCCTGATTAAAACATAAATAAATAAAAAAATGTATTAATTGGTATCGTAGAACTGGCATCTCAGGACACAAACAGTAAACACAGCTCCATTGACAGAAAAATAAAAAATATTAGTGTTGTCAGAAAGTGTTTCCAGATCATTTTCACCATAAAATTAATCCCGGAAAAATAAAACTCAAAATTCAAGGACAGAATTGAAAGTTTGCACAATTTCATTCCACTCGTAATTTTTTGCCTGTTTGGTAAATGGGAATGCACTGTTTAGAACTACAACTCGATCTTCCAAAAACAAGCCGTCAAATGGCTATGTTTACACAAAATAAAAAAGTTATGGCTCTTGGAAGAAGAGGGGGTAAAAATAAAAAAAACTAAAATCGAAAATTGGCTTTGGATACGAGGAATTAAATGGTTTAAATAGTAACTATACTTTTGAATAAGCTTAAAAATGTGGCTCATAAGTGGAGAAGGAAGCAGATTTCTATGATAAATTGTATTAAAAGTTTATTTGTTGAAAGTACAGTTCTTATTTAAAGATGGAAAAAGTAGCAATTCATGTTAACTGAGAACATGCCTTGTACAACAGAGAACCCTAGATTAACCCCTTAGTGACCAAGCCAAAGTTTTCAAACCTGACACGTGTCAATTTATGTGGCAATAACACTGAAATGTTTTAACATCTCTCAGTGATTCTGAGATTGTTTTTTCATGACACATTGTACCTTACGATAGTTGTAAATTTAGGTTGATAAAATTAAAGGGCAAATCATAACACAATTTCCATAACAGCAGGTTAGTTTAGAACAAGTGAATTGAGGGAACCGTAATATACCTATCTGGAGCATCCAGCACTGCCCGAGTCCACATGGTACGGTACTTTCCATGTAATGCCGCATTAGGACTGAAGTGGTGCAGAAAACACATGGATAACCAGGGATTCCCATGATACCCAGATTATTACTCATGGTATTTAAAGTAAACCTGCAAGGCTTGTGTATGGTTCACCTGTGTCACTGGATAACTGGATAACAGTTGTGGTTACCATTTCTGGACATCTATATCTGGTAGTGTCTAAAATGTTATAATATGCAAAACAATAATAATTATACACATTGAAAATGAGAAATTCTAAGGGCCAGAACACTAGCTTTGTATGTTCTCCCTAAGACAAATCTACAAAAAAAAGTATTTGTGGCATGCATTAACATGTGGAAACTTGTCAGGCATGAAATGACTCAAGTTATGTATAAAAAATTGTATGACGGAATACTTACTGTTAGAGATGTGAAGGTCAAGCAGATACCTCCAAACCCATTTAGAGACAAAGCAAGGAATATGACCGGTGCCAAAACTGAGAAAACATATAGAATCACATCATGTATAAATAAACAGATATTTGCATAGCAAAGGGAAATTAATTACAAATAATGTTCCTTAAGAGATAGAATATTTGGCAACAAATGCAAAATTAATAGAAGTAAATGAATAATTAAAGGGATTATCCAGGTCTTTTGGTTTTTTTTTCCTATGGGGCTAAGAACTTACTGACAGTAAGTTTCTAACTACCAGCCTGTGCTAACCAGCAACAATCTATCCTGTCTCAGGTGGTGATTCTCCTGCTTCCTTTGACCTCACGTTGACAAAGCAGCGTATTCTCTCTTGGGTTCCTCTGTCGATGGAGTGGCACTGCTGAAGTCATGCTAATTGACAGTGATGCTCTGTCAACAGAGCAGAGCAGAAGAGAGGGCATTGCTCTGTCGACATCACGTCACAAGAAGCAGGAGAACCACCAGCAGGAGCAATAACCACTTTGCCAGCAGAGATCATTGTAGGGCAGAACAGGCATGAAGTTATCAACTACCTGCCTCTAAGTTCTTAGCTCTATAGGAAAAGAAAAGTGCCGGATAACCCCTTTAGAAATTTGTTGTGTAATAGTGATGTGTATTTGGCAATATGACAAGTTGTAAGTGAATTTTTGAATGACATTTATGTACAGTTTGTGGATTTTTTAAAGAAGAGTATGCCTTTGGTGGAATAATGCTTATCATTGTATATATTGCAGCAACCACAATTTACTACTGTTAGGACTGGCGGAACGCACCAAGAGAGATGATATAGATGCGTTCGCAGTCCGGGGTCCACCGTGCAGGTGAAACCTGCTGCTAGGAAATGACAGACAATATGGCGGTATTCAAAAGTATACACGCGTGGGTTAAACCTCACCCAGCGTGAAGAAAGCGATCCTGTTGCGTCACAGGACCGCGGTACCGCACATAGAGCGCGAGCAAGTGGTCAGCGAACTAAACCCCAACAGGGATTGTAGTCCGATTAGACCCTTGCTGGCACTACACCGCTACTGGGTGTGAAAGGAATTATATAATAAAGGCACCGAAGTGCGAACTGTGCCGTGCTGGCAGGCACCACTAAGCACCCAGACGTGGGTCAGGAAGCACACACTGGCGCGTGGCACCGCACTAGCGGTCACAGCAGTAGACGCTGACACGTGTGTGACACGTTGAGTGATAAGTCGGGCGCTAGATAGCAGCCATACTCCATACGCGAACAATCATACAATAGGGTAGGGGTATTTAAAGAACGACTTGCACTCACAACAAACACACGTATTAAATTGTACACTAGCGCATGGCCGTGCGGTCATGCGCAGTTTATATAGTTGCAGGACAGGAAGCGGCCACAGAAACTTTGCCCTTCCAAGACCTGCCAAGAGGACCAATAGAATGCGCTGCAGAGTCTGAGCACATGACCCTCGATCTCCAACGGGAGATCTTGCCCTGGGCATGCTCAGTGTGCGCAGACAAGGACTTAGTCCCAGAGAAGTCCACTCGCTGCTGACCAGTATAGGCTTTACAGGCAGAAGCTGGAGAAGCAGCAGTAACTCTTCTCACAGAGTCAGACTGAGTGAGACGCTGGGATCGACGTCCCTGCTGAGCAGGCTCCACTGCGGCTGGAGGAGCATGGGAGACCGCAGCGGAGACGGATCGAGATTCCCCCTGTGCAGCAGAGGAAACTCGACTCCTAACAACTACTATTTAACCCCTTCACCCCGAAGCCTGTTTTCAACTTCCTGACCGGGCCATTTTTTCAATTCTGACCATTGTCTCTTTATGAGACCATAACTCTGAAACGCTTCAACGGATCCAGGTGATTCTGAGAATGTTTTCTCGTGACATATTGTACTTTATGATAGTGGTAAAATTTCATCGATTTGACTTGCGTTTATTTGTGAAAAAAATGGAAATTTGGTGAAAATTTTGAAAATTTTGCAATTTTTAAACTTTAGTTTTTATGCCCTTAAATGAGAGAGTCATATCATACAAAATAGTTAATAAATAACACTACCCACATGTCTGCTTTACATTAGCAGAATTTGGGAAACATAATTTGTTGTTAGGAAGTCATAAGGGTTAAAAATTGACCAGCGATTTCTCATTTTTACAACAAAATTTGCAAAACCATTTTTTTAGTGACCACCTCAAACTTGAAGTGACTTTGAGGGGTCTATATGACAGAAAAAGCCCAAAAGTTACACCATTCATAAAACTGCACCCCTCAAGGTACTGAAAACCACATTCAAAAAGTTTATTAACCCTTCAGGTGCTTCACAGGAATTTTTGGAATGTTTAAATAAAATTGAACATTTAACTTTTTTTCACAAAATTTTTACTTCAGATCCAATTTGTTTTATTTTACCAAGGGTAACAGGAGAAATTGGACCACAAAAGTCGTTGTACAATTTGTCCTGAGTACACCGATACCCCATATGTGGGGGTAAACCACTGTTTGGGCGCATGGCAGAGCTCGAAGGGAAGGAGCGCCATTTGACTTTTCAATGTAAAATTTGCTGGAATTGAGATCGGACACCATGTTGCATTTGGAGAGCTTCTGATGTGCCTAAACAGTGGAAACCCCCCAAAAGTGACACCATTTTGGAAAGTAGACCCCCTATGGAACTAATCAAGATGTGTGGTGAGCACTTTGAACCTCCAAGTGCATCACAGAAGTTTATAATGTAGAGCCGTAAGAAAAAAATCATATTTTTTTCACAAAAAATGATGTTTTTGCCCCAAATTTTTTATTTTCCCAAGGGTAACAGGACAAATTGGACCCCAAAAGTTGTTTTGCAATTTGTCCTGAGTACGCTGATACCCTGTGTGTGGGGGTAAACAACGGTTTAGGCGCATGGCTGAGCTCGGAAAGGAAGGAGCGCCGGTTGACTTTTCAATGCAAAATTAGCTGGAATTGAGATCGGAACCCATGTCTCGTTTGGAGAGCCCCTGATGTGCCTAAACAGTGGAAACCCCCCACAAGTAACCCTATTTTGGAAAGAAGACCCCCTAAGGAATTTATCTAGATGTGTGGTGAGCACTTTTAAACTTTCACTAAAGTTTAGAATGTAGAGCCGTGAAAATTAAAAAATCATTTTTTCTTTCCACAAAATGATCTTTTAGGCGGCAAATTTTTTTTCCCCAAGGGTAACAGTTGAAATTGGACCCCAAAGGTTGTTATCCAATTTGTCCTGAGTATGCTGATACCCCATATGTGGGGGGACCACCGTTTGGGCGCACGGTAGGGCTCGGAAGGGAAGGAGCGCTGTTTGGAATGCAGACTTAGATGGATTGGTCTGCAGGTGTCACATTGCATTTGCAGAGCCCCATATGTACCTAAACAGTGGAAACCTCCCACAAGTGACCCCATATTGGAAACTAGACCCCCCAAGGAACTTATCTAGATGTGTGGTGAGAACTTTGACCCCCCAAGTGTTTCGCTAAAGTTTATAACGCAGAGCCGTGAAAATAAAAAATATATTTTTTTCCGCGAAAATATTTTAGCCCCCAAATTTTTATTTTCCCAAGGGTAACTGGACAAATTGGACTCCAAAAGTTGTTGTCCAATTTGTCCTGAGTATGCTGATACCCCATATGTTGAGGGGAACCACTGTTTGGGCGCATGGCAGAGCTCGGAAGGGAAGGAGCGCCGTTTGGAATGCAGACTTAGATGGATTGGTCTGCAGGTGTCACATTGCATTTGCAGAGCCCCATATGTACCTAAACAGTAGAAACCTCCCACAAGTGACCCCATATTGGAAACTAGACCCCCCAAGGAACTTATCTAGATGTGTTGTGAGAACTTTGAACACCCAAGTATTTCACTTCAGTTTATAACGCAGAGCCGTGAAAATAAAAAATCTTTTTTTTCCACAAAAATTATTTTTTAGCCCCCGGTTTTGTATTTTCCCGAGGGAAACAGGAGAAATTGGACTCCAAAATTTGTTGTCCAATTTGTCCTGAGTACGCTGATACTCCATATGTTGGGGTAAACCCCTGTTTGGGCGCACAGGAGAGCTCGGAAGGGAAGGAGCACTGTTTTAGTTTTTCAACGCAGAATTGGCTGGAATTGAGATCGAACGCCATGTCGTGTTTGGAGAGCCCCTGATGTGCCTAAAGAGTGGAAACCCCCCAATTTTAACTGAAACCCTAACCCAAACACACCCCCTAACCCAAATCCCAACCACAATCCTAACCACACCTCTAACCCTAATCACAACTTTAATGCCAACCGTAAATGTAATCCAAACCTTAACTTTAGCTACACCCCTAAATCCAACCCAAACCCCAACCCTAACCCTAGCCCCAACCCTAACCCCAACCGTAACTCCAACCCTAACCCCAACCCTAACCTCAACCCTAACTTTAGCCCCAACCCTAACCCCAAATCTAACCCCGACCCCAACCCTAACTTTACTCCCAACCCTAACCCTAATCCCAACCCTAACTTTAGCCCCAACCCTAACCCTCACCGGGAAATGGAAATAAATACATTTTTTAAAATTTTATTAATTTTCCCTAAGTAAGGGGTGATGAAGGGGGGTTTGATTTGCTTTTATAGCATTTTTTGGCTGATTTTTATGATTGGCAGCCGCCACACACTAAAAAGACGCTTTTTATTGCAACAAATAGTTTTTGCATCACCACATTTTGAGAGCTATAATTTATCCATATTTTGGCCCACAGAGTCATGTGGGTCTTGTTTTTTGCGGGACGATTTGACGTTTTTATTGGTACCATTTTCGGGCACATGACATTTTTTGATCGCTTTTTATTCCGATTTTTGGGAGGCAGAATGAACTAAAACCAGCAATTCCTGAATTTCTTTTGGGGGGGGGGTATTTATACCGTTCCACGTGTGGTAAAACTGATAAAGCACCTTTATTCTTCAGGTCAGTATGATTACAGCGATACCTCATTTATATTTTTTTTATGTTTTGACGCTTTTACACAATAAAAACTATGTTATATAAAAAATAATTGTTTTTGCATCGCTTTATTCTGAGAGCTATAACTGTTTTATTTTTCTGCTGATGATGCTGTATGGCAGCTTTTATTTGCGGGACAAGATGACGTTTTCAGCGGTACCATGTTTATTTATATCTGTCTTTTTGATCGCGTGTTATTCCACTTTTTGTTCGCCGGTATGATAATAAAGCGTTGTTTTTTGCCTCTTTTTTTTTTTTTTTGCAGTGTTCACTGAAGGGGTTAACTAGTGGGATAGTTTTATAGAGCGGGTCGTTACGGATGCGGCGATACCAAATATGTGTACTTTTATTGTTTTTTTTTTATTTACATAAATAAATGGATTTATTGGGAAATTATTATTTTTTCTTTATTTGAGTTTTTTTTTATACATTCTATTTTTTTTTAAAGGGAACCTGTCACCCCGTTTTTTCAGATTGAGATATAAATACTGTTAAATAGGGCCTGCGCTGTGCGTTACTATAGTGTATGTAGTGTACCCTGATTCCCCACCTATGCTGAGAAATACATTACCAAAGTCGCCGTTTTCGCCTGTCAATCAGGCTGGTCAGGTCAGGTGGGCGTGGTGACATCGCTCTTTTGTTCCCCAGCTTTCCGTTGGTGGCGTAGTGGTGTGCGCATGTCCAAGTTCCGAATTCCCTGCGCGCACGTGAAGAAACAGCACGCGATCTGCGCTGTTATCCCTTTCATCGGTGGGGGCGGCCATCTTCCTGGGGCCACGTGTGCGCAGATGGAGTGCTCTGCTGCACGGGGCTTCAGGAAAATGGCCGCGGGATGCCGCGCATGCACAGAAGAGATCGCGGCGGCCATTTTCAGTTTGCATCTCGGCTTTGGGAAAATGGCCGCCGCGATCTCTTCTGCGCACGCGCGGCATCCCGTGGCCATTTTCCTGAAGCCCCGTGCAGCAGAGCACTCCATCTGTGCACGCGCGGCCCCAGGAAGATGGCCGCCCCCACCGATGAAAGGGATAACAGCGCAGATCGCGCGCTGTTTCTTCACGTGCGCGCAGGGAATTCGGAACTTGGACATGCGCACACCACTACGCCACCAACGGAAAGCTGGGGAAGAAAAGAGCAATGTCACCACGCCCACCTGACCTGACCAGCCTGATTGACAGGCGAAAACGGCGACTTTGGTAATGTATTTCTCAGCATAGGTGGGGAATCAGGGTACACTACATACACTATAGTAACGCACAGCGCAGGCCCTATTTAACAGTATTTATATCTCAATCTGAAAAAACGGGGTGACAGGTTCCCTTTAACTTTCTAACATTGTCCCAGGGTGGGACATCACTATATTAGATAAGATCACTGATCTGACACTTTGCATAGCACTGTGTCAGATCAGCGATCTGATAGGCAGTGCAGGAGGCTTTCCGGCGCCTGCTCAGAGCAAGCCACCTCACTTCAGGACCCGGAAGGAGCCCCGAGGCCATTTTGGATCCGGGGACTCCTTCCAGAACACCGGAACAACGCGATCGCATCGCGTTGCTTCGGTGGGAGAGCGCAGGGAGCCCCCATCCCTGCGCGATGCCCCTCTATGTCGCTGTCACTACTGACAGCGGCATCAGAGGGGTTAAATGCCCATGATCGGCGCTAGCACCAATCGTGGGCATTGCTATGGGGTGTCAGCTGTCATATACAGCTGACACCCGCACGCGATCGCCGCGGCGCTCAGCGTGAGGCTGCGCGATCGTGCTGCCGTACTAGTACTGCGGTTGGCGGGAACTCAGTTCCCGCAGAGCAGTACTAGCATGGCGCATGTCGGGAAGGGGTTAATAGCGCATGAGGAATAGTGTTATATTGCAATAAAGCATTGTTAGAAAAAAAAAGAACCAGGAAAATCCTGTTCACTGTGTGTGTAGCTGGAAGACATTTTACTTTCACTTTCAAGCTGAGAGACAAGATGCTAAGATCCTAAGCTATAAGAAATACCAGTTGTGAGCTGTGTTATCTTTGTTCCTGATTTCCTGAAAATGTATTCATTGTTGAACGGTTGGACAGTACAGAGATTAATCTGCTGCCTTCAATATTCTATAGTGCAGACCTGGGCAAACTACGGCGCTCGGGCCACATTTGGCCCTTTGGCTATACTTGTCCAGAAGAGGACAACAAAAGAGCTGAAAGCAGTAGCTTGCAGGTTACATGCTGCATCCACCCTCCCCACATTCATCCCACATCTCAATTTCACCACTGTCTGCACCCTCAGGTTGCAGATATCGGTGAATATAATTGTGGAGGAGGGAGCCGTTAGACCCATCCCTATCTTGCACCATTTTGCCTGCATGACTGAGTGTGTTACCACAGCAAGTGCATTGAAGTCATTAGATCGCGCCTGCTGTGGAGCCTAAGTGTGCAGAGCAAAGACCGGAGCCAAGCAGCGCACCTCGGGAACAGGAGTGAGGTGAGTATTTTGTGTTTGGGTTTCTTTTTGGCATTCACTTGAACGGCGGATATGAGTGGCCATTATTATGTGTTTAGGGACTGTGGGGTACATCATAATGTTTTATGGCGTTGGGGGATCATAATGTTGGGGCTTGATTCTTGGGGGCTGTGGGGGATCATATTGTGGGGGTCCTCACTCTATGACTAGGGGTTATGGGGATCATACTCTGGGGGTCCTCATTCTATTTTATGACTAGGGGTTATGGGGATCATACTCTGGGGGTCCTCATTCTGTGTTGGGTCCTGTGTATGATCATACAGTGGATGTTCCCATTCTGTGATTGGGGCTGTGGATGATCATACTGTGAGGGTCCTCATTCAGTGTTGGGGGATTATGGGGATCTTAAGGTGGGGGTCTTCATTCTGTGGAGGTCTTCTTTTTGTGTTGAAGGCTGTGGGTGTCCTCACTCTGTGTTGGGAGCTAAGGGGGATCATACTGTGGGGGTCCTCATTTTATGTTTCTGGAGTTATGAGGATTATATGGCAGGGGTCCTCATTTTGTGTTGGAGTGCTGTTGAGATCATACAGTGGGTGTCCTCATTCTGTATTGGAGGCTGTGGAGAATCATACTGTGAGGGTCTTTATTCTGTGTTGCGGGCTGTGGGAATTATACAATGTTGAGAGTGCTGTGGAGGCCATCATTCTGTTGGGGAGGTGTGGGAGATCATATTGTAGGGGGGTCATCATTCTGTGTTTGAAGGCTGTGGGGAATCTTATTCTTTGGTGAGGGGACGATAGATGCTGTTGGGGCATCATACTGTTTGGCTAACTGGGGGAGCCAGTATTTTGTGTGCATGGGGGGGTCTTTTAGAAATCATACTGTGGTTGGGAGGTCATACTGTGTGGGGAAACTGTGTGGCATTCATTGGTGAGGGCCATCACTGTGTCTGGTATCATGATTTTGAGGAGCTGTATATACTGTATATGAGGGGGCTGAGGTATCATGCATACTGTGTGGGTAGTTTTGGGGCCATTATTCTGTGCTTTGTGTGGTGGCTTTGAGGACATGTTGTTTTGGGAGAAGGTTTTGATAGTAGTACAAGGGCTAAATTACAGCAGTGTAGCAGTGTAGCTTTTCATAAACTTTGCAAAAATCAGTAAATTGTGGTTTTGATTTGCGCAAAAATAAGCAAAAAAAATAATATTAATATAAGATAATAATATGTTAATTACAATGTTGAACAGAATTTCAATGTATTGGTTCTGCCATCCACAACAGTCACAGTCTATCATGTTGCTGCTTGGGAAAATGAATTGACCAACCTTGCTATAATGAATTGTATTTTCAGTTAAAGGGATTGTCCATGTAAAATTACAATTTTACCAGTGGCTTTGTATAATAAAAAATAAAACTTACATGACTCAAGTCTGTGTTTAGACCAGAAGGAAAACCTCACTGTTCCACCAGTAGCAGAACTACTGTGATTGCTTGCCTTGATCAGGTGACTTCATCAGGTTATGGTCATCGCTAACATCACTGATGATGCGCTGTTAAAGTCACCCACAAGGCCGCCAATCACAGGTTGTAGCAGTTCTGCTGCTGCTTGTACAATGATGTTTTCCTTCTGATTTAACCCCTTAGTGACCACCAATGCGTCTTTTTTACTGACATATGATATAAAAGACTAGCTAGCATCCCCCGGCTTCTTTAACCCCATTAGCACCCTGAGATCTTGATTGTGTGGTCCTGATGTTTGCAATGGCAATTCATGGCCAAATAATGGCCTTAGAGTCTGCCAGCTATATTGGCTGGTTCAAAAGTTATTAAAATTTAGGTGGTAAAAATACTTTTTCATTCTTGTCATGCCACCTTGCATTCCTGAAAAGCACCTGAAGGGTTAATATACTACCTGAAAGCAATTTTGAATACGTTGAGGGGTGCGGTTTTTAACATGTTATCACTTTTGGGGAGTTTCAACATACAGCACACAAAAAGTCACTTCGAAATTGAACAGGTCCCTAAAAAAATAAGTTTTCTAAATTTCCATGAAAAAAATCAAAAATTACTACTACAATTTTAAACCTTCTAAAATGAGTTATCACTACATAAAGTGACATGTCAGATTTAAAAAAAAATGGCCCGGTCACTTAGGGGCTGAACGCACATCAACCAGTTGTATTTATTTTTTTCAGTGTAGGTTATAAAATGTTATAAATTCTGAACTTTACTGCGATTGCTGTTACAAAACGCTCAATTTCAATTAGGATATTTCAATATTCCCCATACATAGTGCCATCAAGCCAAATACTGGCGTTTTGTGCATTGATTAATATTAAATAATATATCTACTCACCTAAAGGATCATACCCAGCAAGAGCCATCAGGGCACAAGAAAGTGCAAAGCAGAAACTATGAAAAAAAACATGAACAATAATCACATAAAATATAACACTTTATTTATTCTGTTAATTCTATGTTAAGGTGGTTGTCTTGGCAAAAAAAATATAAGATAACAAACAAAAATAATAAAAAATAACAAACACTGAGCTCACCTGCTGGCACTTATCAGGATCACTGTTAAAAGCGTCAGCAAGGCTACTGGGAACTGTGATAGGCTGTTGTGGTCATGTGTTCCCCACAGCGCATCATTGCTCATGTCACTGAAAACTTGCTCCTGAAGACACCTGACTATGGTAGCAATCACAGGTCCCAGTCATCCTGCTGACACTTTAAATGGTGAGTAATGGTAGTTGATTATGGTTTTAACTTTACCAAGCCACCAGTGAAAGTTATTAATTTCCAAGCTGCACTTAAATGTAAATTTTAACAAAGAAACAAACAAAAAGGAGCTATTATAATTATGTTTTCTGCCTAATATTAGTTGAGACAAATTCCTAATTTCATGGAACATTTCTAATACATAGGAATAGCAAACATCCCATGCACCACTTAAGTCAAAAACAACTTTGCTCCATTTAAAACCTGATGTGACTTCCTACTGGTCACAACAATGGAAATCAAAGGCACTAATGAATAAAGATAAAAATACGGAACATAATTTATTTTAAAAAAAAAAACGCATCGTAGTGGGCCGTTATAAAACCCGACAGGAGAAAATGATAAGAAAAAGGCTCATTTGCTTGAGAAACCATGGCTCAAATGTTCCATGTTTGTATGACAGAATTAAATGAATGAAGGTTTTTTACTATTATTCTCTGGTACTTTGGACCTTGGCTGTTGACACTTCTGATACATATACAGTGCCTTGCGAAAGTATTCGGCTCCCTGGAACTTTTCAACCTTTTCCCACATATCATGCTTCAAACATAAAGATACCAGATGTAAATTTTTTGTGAAGAATCAACAACAAGTGGAACACATTTTTGAAGTTGAACGAAATTTAATGGTTATTTTAAATTTTTGTGGAAATTCAAAAACTGAAAAGTGCGGCGTGCAATATTATTCGGCCCCTTTACTTTCAGTGCAGCAATCTCACTCCAGAAGTTCATTGTGGATCTCTTGAAAAAGACCTTGTATGGTTGAAATGTTGCATCTGGCAAAATAAAGAATTTTTGATCTTTCACCTGGATATGGATGCTGTCCTTCACTTATTTTTGGGACAAGATCTCTAGTCTGTACAGGAACCGGCTGGGTCAACCGCATATTTTAGCTTTTCCTATTTTCCCAAGTGATTTGCTGCACTAGCATAACAATGTATAAGTTTATACAAATAATTACTAGAAAGAATCCAATAAGTAGCACTATTAACACCACTTTTATCCCCCCGATAAAACTTTGAACCACATTGTTTGTGTGTATGTTTTTAATTTGTTTGAAATAAAAATTGTATTTCTAAAGCTTTACTTCACTCCTATTTCTGCTGTATTGTGTATATATAATGGAGTGGCTAAGCTAATATATGTTTTCCAACATGCTAATCTGGTACTATTTACAGGTTTTCTATGGTGTTCAAATCTAACAACCTTGACATCCATTTCAAAATCTTAAAGGACTTATTCTGAAATCGTTAGTACACATTGAGGTACACTTGGGATCAGTGTCATGTTGAAAGGTCTAACGATACCCAACCTTCAACTTCCCCACAGTAAACATTAACAATGTTTTAATACAATGTAAAACAGTGTGATAAGCCCATTGACGCTGTCCCATTGAAAAGCAATTGTAAGAATCATGAGCCCCCACAGATGTTTGGATAAATTGCTATTCATCCTTAATCCCTCTGCCATTCTCAATCCCTCTGCCAGTCTCCATCATGTGAGAGTACAAAGCAAGAATGACTTTTGTACTTAAATAATAGTGGATAGTGATTTTCCATCAAGTCTGAAATTCCTTCATAATTTTGCATAAGGAATTACAAGTCACAAGCCACAGCAGTAACTGTGGTAAACTTGGATATATGGGAGTTGAGTTCCAACCCACCAAACATTCCTTATACTTATCATCATCCCTGACTCGGCTGACAGAGCCACCAACACAGCTACATGTTTCATTCATGGCCTTCATCTCTTTTGGCCAAATCTCCAACTGCAAAAAATGGGTTTCAGCTCATCCAATACATCAACTACAAGAAACACACGTCGGGGCATTCACACCCGGTTCAGGACTCCACAACTCCTGCCTCGGTAAGCAATCCATTCCCCTTGCTATTTATATTTTTTGACACGTCTTAGACAGTGATCATGGGGTGAATAGGTTTGCTGCCTATGTGTGATTTTGATACTCCACTTGCACCTTACTTAAATGCATCTTTTTGCACAAAGTGGCCAGGTACAAATAGTGGAGCTCCGTTTCCTTTATGGTGTTTTTTCCTGCATCTATTTTTGTGACTTATTGTTATTATGTAGTATTACATTTGTGTGGAGTTGCCAATAAATTTTCTATTTTTATTATACCTGATTGCTTTGGTCTATTGATATATGGGCTAACCGTATAGCCCTATACGTGACATTCATAAGATGTCATTGAGGTTTTTGTGCTTACAAGAAGATGTTGTTGTAAAATATCTACCTTTGACACCATAGTGGGACTCAGGGCCAGAACAGAGAGAGGTGTCATTGATGGAATTGAAAGTCCACAATATAAAACATTAATTGATATGTTGGTAGAGGAGTGACTGTGAAGTCCACTGAATAACACTGACAGTGTCATGGTCAGAGGTAACTTCCTGCTTTTATGAGTGCTATGCCATACACACCATAACAATAGCAAGGAAAAAATGGGGTTTCAATTCTACTCCACCACAAATACCAATGGATACTCCAGAGAAAGAATTAGGATCCAGGAATGCGGTTTATTTTCTTGTGGTTTGTCCTGGAATAACTTTGTTATGGTTTGAAACTCATCAACAATAAACCAGGTTTCTTTATCCTGGATGTTTTTTTTCCCTATTATTGTATTGTGGACAGCCATGCGGATCTGAGGCATCAACATCAAGAACATTCTATGTTGTGGTTTCACAACCTGACCAGGTGAGCAATTCCCTGTACCCTAATATTCCATTTGACGGGCTAAGACATTGCACCATTGTTTTTTCAGCTTCTCCACAATGTATACCATGACGACTTCACTAATATGTTTGCTTGAGGCAAAGAATGCAATTTATGACCTGCAATTGGAAGTTCTACTGTTCGGATGGCTGTGTTTTTTTTTCTTTTACAATA
The DNA here is from genome assembly GCF_032444005.1 of Ranitomeya imitator. Lineage (NCBI taxonomy): Eukaryota > Metazoa > Chordata > Amphibia > Anura > Dendrobatidae > Ranitomeya > Ranitomeya imitator. The sequence goes on from NC_091283.1 coordinate 664,118,158, forward strand.
CCCCATGCATTGCAATTCTTTATTTTACCATACATTATTACAACAGTGCAATTAACTTTTATAATTGTTTTCAACAACAATCATTCCTCCCCTCAGAAAGATGGACTGAATAAGAAATGGTAGGCCACAGACTGCTGTATTGGTGTTGCATGTGCGGATGTCAAATTTAACTACTAAAAACAGGTGTGCAAAAAATAATTCTTTTTTTTGACACGCACACTGTGTAAGCTAGACAGTGGTAATTAAATATATAGATTTTCCTTATTTTTTTCACAATCCTTCCCCTTCCCAAAATGGATTGTAATGCAAAAACTCAGTGCACTAACTTGTGATAGGCTGCAAATTTTCTCTGATAGACACTGAGTTTCAATTATTTTTGTTGAAATTCAGCAGTACACTTTGTCACTGATCAATCACAGTTACACTGCTACTGCTCTTCTATTTATCTCTCTCCTATCAATTGAGTCTTTGTATTAATCATTGACTACTAGACTCATCTTCTTTAGTTTTGAAATTGTACAACACATTATTGTTTGCAATATTTGTCCAAGGTTTTATGGCTTTCTCTCCCTACTGCTGAGCTGTGAGCTCTAACATTGTCTCTCACTATCCAGAATAATCATAGGATGGCTGCTGCATTCCCTGCCTCAACTTTTATATAGACTATGATTGTCTCTTTTGATCTGCTGCTATACCCTGTGAGGAGATAGCTGCAAGGCATTATGGGGAAGACTGAGCGGCTATACCTGAGGGTTTCAGTGTGTGACTCTGTCTGATGCAATATTCAGCATTGTGTAAAACGGAGGCATAATACTTGGACAATTTGCATTAATTAAATCACAAACTGCTGAAAATGATGAATGAAGCCTTCCTCTTTACACTGGTTTGCTATCTAGAACTTAGTGTTCCTTTTTTCATGGACATACAATATTTATTTTTTCAACTATAAAAGCTATATAAATAAAATGCAATGCAAAGTGTAATGCTAAACTTGTGCACACTCACCTTCCCACCAATCTGAGTGGACGGGGCCCATATCGATCCATCAGAATTCCCAATGGAAGTGTTGCTGCGCTCAACAAAAAGGAGCCAATGGTAAAACCTAAATTGAGCATTTCTTCTTGGGCAGTGCATGTTAGCCAGGGCTTTGGTAATGTGTTGTTAATATTATCAGGCAAGGATCTATTGCCAGACAAAGCTGATGAATTGGATGATGAGTTTGACTCTGAAAAATTGACAGAATAACACATAAAAGTAAAAAGTTCATTATAACATGATAAAGGGATTCTCTGGGCATATAAAACTGATAATCAATCCTTGGGTTTGGACAACAATACCGGATCAGTGGGGTCCAATACTTGGCACCCTACCAGCTAATAGCTCAGATGGCTACCAAATTTAAACTCTTTAAAAAAAATCTACCATATAGTTCCAAACATATTTGGCCTTTTTATTTAGTACACCCTATGTGCTAATTGTTATGGTCTTTACCAATATGTCATAGTCCATAGGACATAGGATTGTTTGAGGGGGTGTCATTAAGCTGCTTTACATAATACCCTGCAAGCAAATATAAAACTTCCAAAATGTGGATGCTAGAAACAGTAAATAAATAGGCCCACATCTCTAGGAACTCTATGGAGGATGTAACAAACATTTGCAGAATAGTCACAACAAATACTCGGAAAACTAGCCATACTAAGAAAAACTAGCCATTTTTGACCTGGTAATACTTCTTTAAAAGGTTATCCTCAAAATGATAATGTAATCTAGTAGTAATAAACATATGCAGTGTATTTATTATCATATGCTAATACAACTCATGCTTAAATCTGCCACATTTTGCAACTATCATCCCCCAAGCAATTCCTCCAGGCTCTTTGTACTCTCTTGCCATTGGATCTGTCATACAGTAGTTTCAAATGTAAAGGTCGCGCATGTGCAGCTAGCTGATTTCCTCTGTTTCAGCCAAATGCCGCATGCCCACTCAGTTCAGCTGTCAGTTATTTCCCTGCTCTGGGCTCCTCTGTGCTTCTACTATTTATATTCATTGTATACTCAAGCTAATCACTAAATAGATTATGTTCTATGTTTATAAACACAAACACACTATGGCACACTACACTATCACTACCTCTTATTACTATTTTTTGATCTTCAGCTGAACTCAGACAAAAGTGTGGCACCCCAAGAGTTCGGGTACCACAGTAGTGCTGCCTTCCTCTTGGGGAGGGTAGTGCTATGCCTGGAGACAAGTGAGATTCCCTTTGGCAGGTTATCACACACACAACACCTTCCAAATCCAGGCCAGGAGGGGGAGCTCAAAACCCTGTTTAGGGCAGCTTCCCTGGATAAAGATCCTGGTTTGGAGGAGGAGCTAGTTTAGTCTGGAGCAAACAGTGAAGGGAAAGGAGAGATTGAGAGCTCAGGGAGACTACAGTAAAGCCTCTTAGGAGCCACAGCGTGGAAACCGGGTTCCGGGAGCCCAAGGCTGTGGGGAGCTTTAAGCCCCATAGCAGAACCGGAGAGCATAGGACTGCATGTAAATTACCCACACAACACCTGAGGCACAGCAGCAATTTAGAGCCTGGAGTCACCGTGTAAGAGACCCCAAGAGTACAGCTCAAGCTGCCTGCCGTGCAGGTTCTGTCCCAGGACAGGAGAGAGAAAGGAGTACTTGGCCAGCAAACTACAGGTAGCAAGGTACCAGAAATCCAGCGCAAAGTGGAAGGCTCCCAACCTGACCTGCCAAGTGGATTTCGCTTGTTTCTGGGCTGCCTGTACTCCTTCTGTACCTGTTGCTGGTACCCTGGGCTGTAGATTACCACCTTTAGTAAACCAGGTAAAGACTTTACCACACTGTGCCCTCTACTTTTTCAACGGCTTATAATATCTGGCCCATATACCTTGGGAGCCCTGGGGACCCCACTTCACATGTGGGAAGTGTCATCATCACGGCTGCATCAACATCCCAAAGAGGACCCCTTGAAAGCAGCATCGGTCACCCTGAGTGAAAACTACAGGTGGCGTCACAAATAGACTACATCATACCAAAACCCCTTTAATTGAGTCCCAGGGCCACTGACTGGGTTGCAGCCACCGTGACATCCCCTTTAAGAACGGACCCGGTACCGAGTACCCCGCTGCCCTGGTGGGCGAATGAAAAGCATTTGCGGTTTTACCACATTACCTTTCATACTCTGTTATGGAGGGACAGCAGAGAGGAGCCAACTGAGTTGTGCTTGATGCAAGATAACAGATTATGTATAAAAACCTCAAATTCTGTTTTTTTTTCAGATGCATATAGCAAGAGATAAAATCATCTATTTTATCTTCCACTATAGGCATCTATACAGCAGAATTTGTGGCTTTACTGCATTTATTAGCTTCTGACATCAACCGTAGATTGGTTGTGACGTGCTTAACTCTGCTGTACCTACTCAAGGAATATTTAAAACTCTCTTGTGAATGCGCAAGTGAGCTGTGATTGATGCCAGCTAGCAAATAAATACAGCAAAACTGCAAATATCACTGTATAGATGCATATAGGAGAAGATCAAATAGGTGACGTTATCTTCTGCTATACACATCTAAAGAGTGGCATTTGTGGTTTTCCTGCAAGTTTCTTGCATCAGGCGTAGGTTGGCTGTTCAACTTTGAACAAAAAATGTGCAACATTTCAAGGTGTTTTATATCACCTTGATGAAGCAGGGCTATAATGTTAACTCTTCATATATATTCAATATAACTCTTCATATTTATACATTACTCTGTGCTCAGCACTGCATAAGGTTTTCTGTGTGAAAAGAAAAAAACAGCATTGAGACAAACTCTCCAAAAGAGCCATTCAGTATAATGAGGCAAGCTTTCGATTTATTATGGCCTCCATTCTAGCGATGATTGTCTTTTTAAGGTGGACACAAAAGTGTAGTAGATAACGGCAGAATTAGCTGAATATCCATGGGGGGCTTTGCTGGAAGCAGGCTGATAAATCAATGTGTAAAACCAAATCAGCTTCCAGAATAGTTCAACTGTTTTCCACTAAGTTCTGCTGGGCCGTCACCACAAGCTTTATCATACACAAAATGATCGTTCTTCTGTTTATTGCCTCTTTATAATAATCATATTTAACATAATATAATTAATGAAAGTATACACTATTCTGGTTCATTTTAAAGACTACATTAGTGCACGCAATAGCAAGCAGCTCTGCTACCTGGCCATGAGTTATATATTGTTAGTGTGGGAATAACCCTTTAAGAGACACTGAAGAGAGACTTGCTTGCACCTCTCATCAATATTACTACAGAAGAACCAATGTTTTTTCTTGTGGTCAAAATAAAGTCAAGAGAAATAAAGTTTTTTTTTGTACTTTTCAACATCTTTTTAACAATAAAATACTCATTTAGTCTACCTACTAAAGGACCTACTTTATTATCCATCTGGACTTTCCCAACCAGTAGTCTCCAAAGTTCAGTATTTATTTTCAAACTTCATGTTATTTGCCTGGATTCCCAGACATCACAAGTGCTCCTTTGTGGCTGCTATGGCTACTTCTTCGTGCACTGTCACCTATAGCATTCGCTGACCCCGAGTATTGTGCCTGCTCACAGTACAACCTCTTAGGTGGTGGCTCTATGGTGGCATGGTACTAGCTGGGGATTATGAACCCATCCTGAAATTATCGCGTTAGGAGGGGCTGTGATTCACTTTTTTCTTTCTCAAGCGCATTTTTCTCCTGTGGTCAACCAGGATGCTATTAACTATGATTTACTTCAGTATAACGTGAAATAAGTAATAGAGAATTTAAAGCTTGTGTTTTTCTGGATAATTTACCATGGATTAAAGCGTAACTAAAGAATGAAACATTTTTTAAAACATTGTGGCCCCTGGTAAGTTTTGTTGATCAGTGAAGTCTTGAGTACGGACACCCCCACTAAACGCTCGAATTATGGGCTCGTGCAGAAGGCCTTAGATTATCTCTCAGAGAATCAAGCCGATTATGCAAATCACACTCTGATCGAACTCTGATCCAAGTTTGATCTGAGTGTCACCATAGTATGATCAGATTCTCTCAAATCTAATGTGAGGAGAAGATGGAGAACAAAATTTCTCCATCTTCTCCATTGTGTCAGTGTGTGGAAATTGATGTCATCTGAGTGCAGTCCGATGATTTCCGCACACTCACTGACTAGCATGGCTGAGTGTGATCCAAATATAGGACCAAACTCCGACTTGTAGTGATTTTTTCCTGGAACAGAGTCAGTCCGAGATAAAGATCAGACATGTGCACAGCCCATAGAATAGCATTGGTCTGGGTGCGATCCGATGTTTTGTCAGACAGCACTTGCATAGGTAATATGGACGTCTGCACCGGCGCTAACTGGAAGAATCACTTCTATGTCTTGGCTTGAGGGGGGAATCAACAGTACATAAGGGGGTTATAACACATCAACATTATTTTACAGTTAGTTACTCTTTACATTTGATTTCATTGTTTTTTTTGTTTGTTACAGATTTACTGGAAAGCCAATATCCAACTTTCACACCTGTGCATAAATGTGAATAAAATCCTTCTTGTTGCAACATAATGAGCAGGGAGCCCCATCCAAAAAGAACAGCTGAGAAAAAGAGGTTTTCCAATACAGCAGAGCAAGCAATCCACCATCGGCGGGCATAGGCAGTCTGCAGGGAGGGTGCCATATCTGCAGCGCAGCCGCAAAAGGTAAACTAGAAGAAAGGAAGCACAGATGGAATCTGGAAAAAAGGAAATAAATGTTAATATTTTACTACATAGTTTTATTGTGTAAAACATTGCAAAAACTCTCCAAATGAGCCATTATCCTAAGTAACAAGAATTTGTGCCTCTACAAGAGTAAATTAGAAATTAAAATCACAAAAAATGTTGGACACGGCAGCAACATTGAATCCTTCTAAAATACATACACCAAGAAGCCCTACTACACAAGGGAGAAAGCTCAATGGCAGATTCTGGTGTACTCTTCATTCATTTTCCTCCAAGCAGATGTATCTGTACTAAACTCATGCAGCAATAGGACTTGTCATCCACAGAGCGTATAGTATTCCCCTGCTATAAATCAGGGTACGTTGTCCATTATTTCCTTTATTTCATATACTAACAAGACAAACTTTAAAAAAGAGCTTGTACCATTAAAAATCAAGTGGCACGGTGATCATCCAGTCCAACCCTGGGGTTCACTAACCTTGGCTCCTTCACGGGCATGACTAGCATCCTTATTAAATCAAGTTTATAGCCACACTAATACATAAAACACCTACAAATTCCTTAAAGGGGCTTTCCTGGCACAGTAATCCCCTAACTTCACCTGCACTTTAGGGCTTTACTCAACCTCCCCCTTCCGATGACAAGTCTCCGCCACATCTCCCAGTGTCTTAGGCTACTTTCACACTAGCGTTGGTACGGGGCCGTCGCCATGCATCGGCCCGACGTACCGACGCAAACTACGAAAAAAAAGAACGTGGGCAGCGGATGCAGTTTTACAACGCAAATGGCAGACTCGACGCACCAAAAAAGTTACATGGAACTTTTTTTGTGCCGACGGTCCGCCAAAACACGACGCATCCGTCGCACGACGGATGAAACGTGTGGCCATACGTCGCAATGCGTCGCTAATGAAAGTCTATGGAAAAAAAATGCATCCTGCGGGCAACTTTGCAGGATGCGTTTTTACTGCAAAATGACGCATTGCGACGTACGTCAAAAAACGCTAGTGTGAAAGTAGCCTAATTGTCTGCAGTGCTGATTTCACGTTGACAGTGCTGCCGCTAATAACTGAGCTCAGCAGTTCAGCCTGATCTGACAGGGGCAGAGACTTGGTGCTGGGACAGGGTAGGATGAGTAAAGCACAGCTTTACGGAATTATTAAGTTGTATTTTTTTTTTTCATTTCATTTTATAACACCAGAAGTTTTTATCCTATTCTAGTAATAAAAGTTACGTTTTATATTCTTATATTTCTACATATAGACACACGTATTTATCTATATTTATTTATCTTTACTCAGTTTAACCCATGAAAGCCTTTCACTATTTGAGGTGAGTGCGGCTTTATATTACTCTAATGCAGCTCATTATCCAGAATGAAAATACTACATCCATACATCAAAATCCATTGATCAACTCTATTCTGGCTAACTGATGGCTTAGTTGGACACACAGACCAGCCCAGGCTTAATTAATCATCTATTAGGATAGACACCTGTAGGGCTCAGGGTGCTGGTATATAGATGGACAAATGCGCATAGCTTACAACATATCCCTGACGAAAAGGGGAGAAACCCTTTGAAAGGCATAGGATTGAGCCTATCGCGCACCCGTCCTGATTCTACGTGACGTCACAGAAGCTTTTTTCCATGCTGCAACCCGTAGCGCTGCTTCCGGCCAGAGCACGCAAGAAGTCGGCGCGTCCTCAGACCGCACTGTCACTGCTAGCCAGCACCACCATGCTTAGCAGCAGCACCCAGCAAGGAATTAGGCTCTACGAGTAAGTTCACTCTTATTGCAATTCTATCTCTAGCATTTAACTCTATGAGAGTATTTCTCTAATCACCGCCATCATATATCATTTATTTAGTGCTTGCTATCAGCGTTTCTACTAGTTGGGCTGTCATCACCTACAATTATTATACGCTGCCTCTGCCCGTACCTTATATCGCAGTAAGGTCTTATGGGCTCATACTAATCTTACACATATAAGCACAGGTTTTTCAAGCACTCAACTGCACGAGCGATTTCCTCTAATTACCCCTCTCATTTACCTAGTGCTTTCCATCAGTAGCTCACTGGTTGGACTGCCTTAACCTTCAAGTGTCAATTGCTGCCTCTGCCTATACCGCAGTAAGTCTCAAATAATCAGAGGCTAGTATTTAGGTATAGGGAACACATCCATTAATCATACAACATATGTCTCTGAGCTTCTTGGCCAGTTCCTTTGACCTCATGATTCTCATTTGGTCTGTCATGCACTGTGAGATGCGAGGTCTTATATAGACAGGTGTGTGCCTTTCCAAATCAAGTTCTATCAGTTTAATTAAACACAGCTGGAAGCCAAAGAAGGAGTAGAACCATCTCAAGGAGGATCACAAAGAAATGGACAGCACGTGACTTAAATATGAGTGTCTGAGCAATGGGTCTGAATACTTATGGCCATGTGATAGTTCAGTTTTTCTTTTTTATTACATTTGCAAAAACTTCTACATTTCTGTTTCTTTTTTAGTCACGATGGGGTGCAGAGTGTACATTAATGTGAAAAAAAAGAACTTTTTTGAATTTACCAAATGGCTGCAATGAAACGAAGAGTGAAAAATTTAAAAGGCTCTGAATACTTTCCAGACCCACTGTATATTTGTATTGTACTGCAGTGGTATCCACGCTATGCAGTGATGAGGCAGTGACCCAGGAAAGTTCAAAGCAAAATGTCTCTTTAATGTTCAATTCACAAAACACAGCACACTATATCCTCCGGATCGCAGCCAGGAACCATATCCTCTGGATTGCAGCCAATAAACATGCCAGTCCACCTCTGCACCGCTGTGTACGCTGTGGGTGCCAGGCCTTTCAGCTCCCTTGGCTTTTTGGCTCCACTTGCCTGTGTTGCCTCACACAGGTGGAGCTCTGTAGAGACTTCTGCTCTGCACTCCTGCAAACACCCACTGACACTTAACCTGACACACCCAAACCCTTTACTGCAGGGTTTTTAACTTGAATCTGTGGCCATGTGCCACATGGAAAACCCAGGCCAGGAAAGAAATGGATTGCCCCAGTACCATCCCCATTTAAAAAATAAAAGCCCAGCAGGTTTTCTTAAATCTGCCCTGGACAAATAGCTTATCCAAGACCTATCCTCACTTTTATTCTGCATTGCAATCACAGCTATGCCTGTGACTGCAATGCACTGCCATGGCCTCAATACACTTCCGTGCACCTCCTGGGGGGAACACACAGCGACCCTCACATGTGAAACCGGTCACTGCCTCACAGTATATATCCTAGTTTAGACTAAAAAAAAAAGCATATAGGACTTGACAGCGAAAAAAAAAAAAACAGACAATATTAATCAGAGTACCACTCAGCTCTGCTGCATTCTTCTCTATTCTGGTAGAATAAACCAAATAATGCTGTTATAGTCAAAGATCCTTCTCATGTCATTTGCATATGTTATATAATGGAAATTTCATCTAAATCAACTTGGTTTCTCTGTTACTTGAATGAAACACAAGAAAACAGGATTCAAAAATGCTGGTGTGAATAGAGCCTTACTTGTGTTTAGTGGGATTCGGTTGCTGTCTCTTTTTAACTCCTGCCCGACATTGGATGTTCCTATTTGGTACAGCAGGAGCAAAAATGGATGTAACAGTACGACATGATGATCATAAGGGCATAGGAACTATTCCCAATGTGATCACCGTTTCAGCTCAGCTTAACTGACAACCAGGCTCCTGCAGCAACAGACAGGGTCAGTGCCAGCATTGACCTTGGCTGTTTAACCCTCTAGATGCTATGGTTAATAGTGATCTCTGCATCTAGATGATTGTGAGAGGGACCCCATGATTGTTGTGTGCTGAGCTTTTATTGTCACCTAGTGGTCAACCATTGATCTCTGTATGGTAATCTGTTAGGCCCTGCTGTAAGCAGGGTCCAACATTCCTCCAGTCAGTGTAAAACACGTCTATTAGACCAGGAAACAGATTATTCAGTGTTCAAATCACATACTGGGACTAAGTAAAGAGGTTAAATAAAAAAATTGAAAAAAAAAAACCAGAAAAAAATTAACAAGGGCCTAAATCGAGGATATACGAAAAGAGAAACAAGAACCTATAAAAATTAAATTTGTAATTAAGGTAATTAAAAAACCAACATACAATATACTATTATGGCGAGTAGGGTAATTCAGGTCAGATGTTTATACTAATTCAATAATCAGGAAAAATCTAAGGGAGACAGACACTTTTCCTGATTATTGAATTAGTATAAATATCTGACCCAGATTACCCTACTCGCCATAATAGGATATTGAATGTTAGTTTTTTACTGACCATGATTAAAAGTAAAATTTTATGAGTTCTTGTTTCTCTTTTGGTATATCCCTAAATAAACAAGTTCCAAAATAGTTGTGAAGAAAGAAGAAGAAAGAGATAATAAAAAAAAGTTTTGTCATTTAAAACATATTTTTAATATAAAAGTCAGCAAAAAAGCACATTTGGTATAGCTGTGTTCACATCATCCAAAATTATAAAAAGATTGTGAACTTATCACACTCATAAAGAATGATAAGGGAAAGTCATGATTAAAAATATGTATCATCTTTAAATATCGTATTTAAAAACCCTTACATAGGTTGTCCACTACATTGTACTACTCCATTACACTCATTAGTGCAATACAACAATAGGCAATCAGTAATACACACTGGACCAATGCTTGTGGTGAGAGGTTGTAGAGTTTTCACAAAAACCCACTTAAATGTAATCTCATTAGTGCCAAACAGATGACTGAATACTTCATCACAATTGCATGGTGTGTGGATGATGTGGATGATAATGATATGACCTTGATGTGGCTTGTTCAATTTGCGTGGTGAGAACTAGAGTTGAGCGACCTTGACCTTTTTAGAGTCGAGCCGGGTTTCGCGAAACCCGACTATCTCCAAAGTCGGGTCGAGTGAAATCGGCCGATTATGACGTAAAGTCGGGATCGACCGAAACACGAAACCCAATGCAAGTCAATGGGGCAGCATAGTCGGCAGTGAGTGGGGGCCAGGAAAACACCTAGAGTGCCCATTTTAATGTCAAAACCATCCATTCTTCTTAATGAAGCTTGTCAAGCGTAATTTACCTTATAATAATTGGAAGGCATTTGAAATTGGGGGTCATTTGGCTAAAGTTGTGTGGGGTAGGGCTGGTTCAAGTAATTAGTGGGCCCAGGAAATCTGGACCACGTCACGGCAGTGGAGCAGGGAGAGGTAAGTATTTCAACTTTGCAAGTGCTGTGATCCTGAGCAAGCAGGGGGGGCCCACTTGTTGGCATTGGCACTGGCACAGGGCCCCTCAAAGTACAGCGGTGTGTTTGCACGGCGGGGGCGCCTCCCACCGGCAGCAACACTTTTGCGTACTATGAGAGGCCCTGTGCCAGTGACGTCGCCAACTAGTATTCCTCCCCCCACCTGATGAAGGAACCTGCACTTTCATCTGCACCTTCCTCTTTGTCCCCGTGTAAGGTGGTATGGTATGCGGGAAGAGCAACCTGACTTTCAGCAGGGTCACAATGTTGTTGTGTAGCATGCACGGGGAATGTTGCGTTATGGGTCAATGTACCAGCAGACTCATCTATCACTGGCTGGGCAATGGGCACGATGAAGTGGAAACACAGATATAGGCCCAAAGAATAAAGTGGGCTAAATGCAGTTCAAAATTGGTAACACAGGAATAACCAGGGGGTATTGCAGTGGAGGACAACTGGAATGAGAGGCTGACACAGAGAGTAGGGCCAAATCAGTAAGTAGTCGAAATGCAGTTCAAAATTGGCAACCGTAGTAAACAGGCGGCACAGCTTTGTTCAGTGGAGGAGAACAGCAAGGAGTGGCAGACACCGATAGTAGGCCCCAACCCAACTAGTAGGCCAAATGCAGTCTAACATTAACAACTACTTAACGAGAGCCTGAAAATGGAATTTCAGGACAGGAAACCAGGAGAACAGCAAGGAGTGGCAGACACCGATAGTAGGCCCCAAACCAACTAGTACGCCAAATGCAGTTGTTCCATTTAACCACAATTTAATGAGAGCCTGAAGATAGAAGCTCAGGAAAGGCAACCTGGGGAACACCTTGGAGTGTAACACACCATCTCTCTCCACCCCATACCCATTTTGTAGGCCTAATGCAGTGTACTTTTCTACAACTACTAAACGAGAGTCGGAAGACCGAAGCAATGGCAAGGAAACCTGGGGAACACCTTGGAGTGTAACACACCATCTCTCTCCACCCCATACCCAATTTGTAGGCCTAATGCAGTGTAGTTTCCAAGAACTACTAAACGAGAGCCGGAAGATCGAAGCTCAGGAAAGGCAACCTGGGGAACACCTTGGAGTGTAACACACCCTCTCTCTACACCCCATACCCAATTTGAAGGCCTAATGCAGTGTAGTTTCCAAGAACTACTAAACGAGAGCCGGAAGATCGAAGCTCAGGAAAGGCAACCTGGGGAACACCTTGGAGTGTAACACACCCTCTCACTACACCCCATACCCAATTTGAAGGCCTAATACAGCGTAGTTTCCAACAACTACTAAACGAGAGCCGGAAGATCGAAGCTCAGGAAAGGCAACCTGGGGAACACCTTGGAGTGTAACACACCCTCTCTCTACACCCCATACCCAATTTGAAGGCCTAATGCAGCGTAGTTTCCGACAACTACTAAACGAGAGCATGAAGATCGAAGCTCAGGAAAGGCAACCTGGGGAACACCTTGGAGTGTAACACACCCTCTCTCTACACCCCATACCCAATTTGAAGGCCTAATGCAGTGTAGTTTCCAAGAACTACTAAACGAGAGCCGGAAGATCGAAGCTCAGGAAAGGCAACCTGGGGAACACCTTGGAGTGGAACACACCATCTCTCTACACCCCATACCCAATTTGAAGGCCTAATGCAGCGTAGTTTCCAACAACTACTAAACGAGAGCCGGAAGATCGAAGCTCAGGAAAGGCAACCTGGGGAACACCTTGGAGTGTAACACAACGTCTCTCTACACCACGGAAGGGCTGATTCTTAGGAAGGAAGGCTGTTGGAAATAAGCATTGCGCGTCCGAGGGTGATTATATTCTTATTAGGTATATACTCACCCTCGGACGCGCCCTGCTTCTTTATTTGGAATGAATGTTTATTTGCAATGTGGTGTTGACTTTCTCTATTATTTTGGTAATTAATGATTTTATTATTTTCATTGTTTTGCATCTTCTCGGCAATAATATAAAGAAGACGCGACAGGACAACACTCGGTGGATGCCATATGTGTGTTTTCAATTTAAAAAACCTTTCAGTTAACTACTTGCAGGAGAAAGTAATTGTAGCTGGTGGCCATTTTTAGTACTGTACCAGATTTTAGTTGTGTGTTTGTTTTTAATGTTAAAATGTCTGCATTTGATATCTCACCAGTATTTTCTTTTTTATAAGCAAAATACTTTTTTTTTTATTTTATGATGTTGGTTCAAGGGGTACACGGGCAGCAGTAGACAGGTCAGTGGAGGCCTAGTGGAAGGAGGGACCGCAGACAGGCTTCGAAGCCCTAACATAATAAATTGGGCTGCCTGTAGGCAATTTAAAATTGGTTCCAGGGGTACACGGGCAGCAGTGACCTGGTCAGTGTAGTAGTAGTTGAAAGAATGGACCGCAGACAGGCATCGAAGGCCTAAAATAAAAAAATTGGGCTGGCTGTAGGCAATTTTAAATTGGTTCCAGGGGTACACGGGCAGCAGTGGTGTGGTCAGTGGAGGCCTAGTGGAAGGAGTGACCGCAGACAGGCATCGAAGGCCTAAAATAATAACACATGGCTGTAGGCAATTTTAAATTGGTTCCAGGGGTACACGGGCAGCAGTGCCCTGGTCAGTGTAGTAGTAGTTGAAAGAATGGACCGCAGACAGGCATCGAAGGCCTAAAATAATAACACATGGCTGTAGGCAATTTTAAATTGGTTCCAGGGGTACACGGACAGCAGTGGTGTGGTCAGTGGAGGCCTAGTGGAAGGAGTGACGGCAGACAGGCATCGAAGGCCTAAAATAATAACACATGGCTGTAGGCAATTTTAAATTGGTTCCAGGGGTACACGGGCAGCAGTGCCCTGGTCAGTGTAGTAGTAGTTGAAAGAATGGACCGCAGACAGGCATCGAAGGCCTAAAATAATAACACATGGCTGTAGGCAATTTTAAATTGGTTCCAGGGGTACACGGACAGCAGTGGTGTGGTCAGTGGAGGCCTAGTGGAAGGAGTGACCGCAGACAGGCATCGAAGGCCTAAAATAATAACACATGGCTGTAGGCAATTTTAAATTGGTTACAGGGGTACACGGGCAGCAGTGGTGTGGTCAGTGGAGGCCTAGTGGAAGGAGTGACCGCAGACAGGCATTGAAGGCCTAAAATAATAACACATGGCTGTAGGCAATTTTAAATTGGTTCCAGGGGTACACGGGCAGCAGTGCCCTGGTCAGTGTAGTAGTAGTTGAAAGAATGGACCGCAGACAGGCATCGAAGGCCTAAAATAATAACACATGGCTATAGACAATTTTAAATTGGTTCCAGGGGTACACGGACAGCAGTGGTGTGGTCAGTGGAGGCCTAGTGGAAGGAGTGACGGCAGACAGGCATCGAAGGCCTAAAATAATAACACATGGCTGTAGGCAATTTTAAATTGGTTCCAGGGGTACACGGACAGCAGTGGTGTGGTCAGTGGAGGCCTAGTGGAAGGAGTGACCGCAGACAGGCATCGAAGGCCTAAAATAATAACACATGGCTGTAGGCAATTTTAAATTGGTTACAGGGGTACACGGGCAGCAGTGGTGTGGTCAGTGGAGGCCTAGTGGAAGGAGTGACCGCAGACAGGCATCGAAGGCCTAAAATAATAACACATGGCTGTAGGCAATTTTAAATTGGTTCCAGGGGTACACGGGCAGCAGTGGTGTGGTCAGTGGAGGCCTAGTGGAAGGAGTCACCGCAGACAGGCATCGAAGGCCTAAAATAATAACACATGGCTGTAGGCAATTTTAAATTGGTTCCAGGGGTACACGGGCAGCAGTGGTGTGGTCAGTGGAGGCCTAGTGGAAGGAGTGACCGCAGACAGGCATCGAAGGCCTAAAATAATAACACATGGCTGTAGGCAATTTTAAATTGGTTACAGGGGTACACGGGCAGCAGTGGTGTGGTCAGTGGAGGCCTAGTGGAAGGAGTGACCACAGACAGGCATCGAAGGCCTAACATAACAAAAATGTCAATACAATGGTATTGTCAGTGGCAGGCATTGAAGGATGTCAGCGCATAGACTAAACATTGGTGGAGCTGTGAGATAATTTTGCAAGTGGTAGAGCACTGTTTGAGCTGGGGTGGGGGGAAACTGTCTTGTGGCCGGTGGTACAGGCCCAGGGCCCCTCATATTACAACGGTGTGTCTGACGTTGGGTGCGCACCACCACCGCCAGAGACACTTTATTGTACTAGGAGGGACCCAGTGGCAGTGCCGTCGACCAAAAGCGGGCTCACCCACCTCTTCAGACAAACTGCACTCTCACGGGTGCTGTCGCCAAGTGTCGATACCACGGCCCCGTGTGGGGAGTTTGGCCATTTAGTGAGGTGTAAACATGTCGTATGCTGGACAATCAGGTGCAGAAAATTACGAGATTGGAAAAGGCATTCAGAATAGTCCACAGGCAAGACCTTTTCATAGGAAAGCTAGGTGTCAGCCGGGCAAGGTGGGGCAAAAGATTTCGAAATCCAGTTGTGGTTCATTTTAATGAAGGTTAGATCATCTACATTTTGGGTAGCCAGACGAGTCCTTTTTTCTGTTAGTATTGAACCTGCAGCACTGAATACTCTTTCTGATAGGACACTAGCTGCCGGGCAAGCAAGCTCCTGCAATGCATATTCTGCCAATTCTGGCCAGGTGTCTAATTTTGATGCCCAGTAATCAAATGGGAATGACGGTTGAGGGAGAACATCGATAAGGGATGAAAAATAGTTTGTAACCATACTGGACAAATGTTGTCTCCTGTCACTTTGAATTGATGCTGCAGTACCTGTCCTGTCTGCGGTCATAGCAAAATCACTCCACAACCTGGTCAGAAAACCCCTCTGGCCAACGCCACTTCTGATTTCTGCCCCTCTAACTCCTCTGGTCTGCTGGCCCCTGCAGCTCGTGTGAGAACGATCACGGGCGCTGTGTGCAGGGAATGCCAGAAGCAAACGGTCAACAAGAGTTGATTGTTTGGTTGCTAATATTAGTTCCAAGTTCTCATGTGGCATTATATTTTGCAATTTGCCTTTATAGCGAGGATCAAGGAGGCAGGCCAACCAGTAATCGTCATCATTCATCATTTTAGTTATGCGTGTGTCCCTTTTGAGGATACGTAAGGCATAATCCGCCATGTGGGCCAAAGTTCCAGTTCTCAAATCTGCGGTTGTGCTTGGTTGAGGGGCAGTTTCAGGCAAATCCACGTCACTTGTGTCCCTCAAAAAACCAGAACCCGGCCTTGCCGCGCCACCAATTTCCAGTGGCCCCGGAAAAGCTTCCTCATTAAAAATATAATCATCCCCATCATCCTCCTCGTCCTCCTCCTCCTCTTCGCCCGCTACCTCGTCCTGTACACTGCCCTGGCCAGACAATGGCTGACTGTCATCAAGGCTTTCCTCTTCCTCAGCTGCAGACGCCTGATCCTTTATGTGCGTCAAACTTTGCATCAGCAGACGCATTAGGGGGATGCTCATGCTTATTATGGCGTTGTCTGCACTAACCAGCCGTGTGCATTCCTCAAAACACTGAAGGACTTGACACATGTCTTGAATCTTCGACCACTGCACACCTGACAACTCCATGTCCGCCATCCTACTGCCTGCCCGTGTATGTGTATCCTCCCACAAAAACATAACAGCCCGCCTCTGTTCACACAGTCTCTGAAGCATGTGCAGTGTTGAGTTCCACCTTGTTGCAACGTCTATGATTAGGCGATGCTGGGGAAGGTTCAAAGAACGCTGATAGGTCTGCATACGGCTGGAGTGTACGGGCGAACGGCGGATATGTGAGCAAAGTCCACGCACTTTGAGGAGCAGGTCGGATAACCCCGGATAACTTTTCAGGAAGCACTGCACCACCAGGTTTAAGGTGTGAGCCAGGCAAGGAATGTGTTTCAGTTGGGAAAGGGAGATGGCAGCCATGAAATTCCTTCCGTTATCACTCACTACCTTGCCTGCCTCAAGATCTACAGTGCCCAGCCACGACTGCGTTTCTTTCTGCAAGAACTCGGACAGAACTTCCGCGGTGTGTCTGTTGTCGCCCAAACACTTCATAGCCAATACAGCCTGCTGACGTTTGCCAGTAGCTGCCCCATAATGGGAGACCTGGTGTGCAACAGTGGCAGCTGCGGATGGAGTGGTTGTGCGACTGCGGTCTGTGGACGAGCTCTCGCTTCTGCAGGAGGACGAAGAGGAGGAGGAGGGGGTGCGAACGGCTACAGCCAATTGTTTCCTAGACCGTGGGCTAGGCAGAACTGTCCCAAACTTGCTGTCCCCTGTGGACCCTGCATCCACCACATTTAACCAGTGTGCCGTGATGGACACGTAACGTCCCTGGCCATGCCTACTGGTCCATGCATCTGTTGTCAGGTGCACCTTTGTGCTCACAGATTGCCTGAGTGCATGGACGATGCGCTCTTTAACATGCTGGTGGAGGGCTGGGATGGCTTTTCTGGAAAAAAAGTGTCGACTGGGTAGCTCGTAGCGTGGTACAGCGTAGTCCATCAGGGCTTTGAAAGCTTCGCTTTCAACTAACCGGTAGGGCATCATCTCTAACGAGATTAGTCTAGCTATGTGTGCGTTCAAACCCTGTGTACGCGGATGCGAGGCTAAGTACTTCCTTTTTCTAACCATAGTCTCATGTAGGGTGAGCTGGACTGGAGAGCTGGAGATCGTGGAACTAGCGGGGGTGCCGGTGGACATGGCAGACTGAGAGACGGTGGGAGATGGTATTGTTGCCACCGGTGCCCTAGATGCAGTGTTTCCTACTACGAAACTGGTGATTCCCTGACCCTGACGGCTTTGGCCTGGCAAAGAAACCTGCACAGATACTGCAGGTGGTGCGGAAAATGGTGGCCCTACACTGCCGGAAGGGATGTTGCGTTGCTGACTAGCTTCATTGGCCGAGGGTGCTACAACCTTAAGGGACGTTTGGTAGTTAGTCCAGGCTTGCAAATGCATGGTGGTTAAATGTCTATGCATGCAACTTGTATTGAGACTTTTCAGATTCTGTCCTCTGCTTAAGGTAGTTGAACATTTTTGACAGATGACTTTGCGCTGATCAATTGGATGTTGTTTAAAAAAATGCCAGACTGCACTCTTTCTAGCATCGGATACCTTTTCAGGCATTGCAGACTGAGCTTTAACCGGATGGCCACGCTGTCCTCCAACAGGTTTTAGCTTTGCCACGCGTTTTGGGCAAGATACGGGCCCGGCAGATGGAACCTGTTGCGATGTTGATGCCTGCTGCGGCCCCTCCTCCTCCGCTTCAGAACTGCTGCCGCCTGCACCCTGTTCCCCCAATGGCTGCCAATCGGGGTCAAGAACTGGGTCATCTATTACCTCTTCTTGTAGCTCGTGTGCAACTTCGTCTGTGTCACCGTGGCGGTCGGTGGTATAGCGTTCGTGATGGGGCAACATAGTCTCATCAGGGTCTGATTCTTGATCAGCACCCTGCGATGGCAATGTTGTGGTCTGAGTCAAAGGACCAGGATAGTAGTCTGGCTGTGGCTGTGCATCAGTGCACTCCATGTCAGATTCAACTTGTAATGGGCATGGACTGTTAACTGCTTCACTTTCTAAGCCAGGGACGGTATGTGTAAAGAGCTCCATGGAGTAACCCGTTGTGTCGCCTGCTGCATTCTTCTCTGTTGTTGTTTTTGCTGAAGAGGACAAGGAAGCGACTTGTCCCTGACCGTGAACATCCACTAACGACGCGCTGCTTTGACATTTACCAGTTTCACGAGAGGAGGCAAAAGAGCTAGAGGCTGAGTCAGCAAGATAAGCCAAAACTTGCTCTTGCTGCTCCGGCTTTAAAAGCGGTTTTCCTACTCCCAGAAAAGGGAGCGTTCGAGGCCTTGTGTAGCCAGACGACGAACCTGGCTCCACAGCTCCAGACTTAGGTGCAATATTTTTTTTCCCACGACCAGCTGATGCTCCACCACTACCACTACCCTCATTACCAGCTGACAATGAACGCCCCCGGCCACGACCTCTTCCACCAGACTTCCTCATTGTTTTAAAAACGTTAACAAACGAACGGTATTTGTTGCTGTCACACAACTTACACGGTGAGCTATAACTTCAGTATGATTTAGCTACCCCTTTACAGGTGGGTGAGCCCACAACGAAAATCAGCCACAATGTTACACACTCTGTTGGTGTTGGCAACAAATGAGATGCCACACACGCAGGACTGTCACTGAAGCGCAAATGTAAATATTTATCTCCCACTGATTTGTGTTTGTTTTTTTTAAAAGGGAGACTTCAGAAAAAAAAAAATTAAAAAAAAATTATTTTTTACAGAAGAATTTATAAAACAAATAAAATGAAATGATTGTTTCAGGGAGAATTTAGGGAAAAAAAAAAAAAAAAAGGCTTTGTAGGGCCCACTGAGTGAGAGAGGACGCACACAGGAGTCAGGAGTGGCACACAAGCCCAGAGGCCAATATTAATCTCCCACTGATTGATTTAGTGATTTTTTTGGTAGATTTTGGAACCCAAATCAAGCAAAAAAATTAATAGGCTTTCTATGGCCAACAATTGGGGAGAGAGAGAGAGATGGCACACCCAGGAGTCAAGACTGGCACACAAGCAGAAGGGGCAATATGAATCTCCCACAGATTTTTTTTTTTTTTTTTTTTTTCAGGGAGACTTGAGAGAAAAAAAAAAAACAAAAAAAATGATTTTTTTCAGGAATAATTTAGAAACCAAAGAAAATAAAATGATTGTTTCAGGGAGAATTTAGAAAACAAATAAAACAAAAAATAGGCTTTCTAGGGCCCACTGAGTGACAGATGACGCACACAGGAGTCAGGAGTGGCACACAAGCCCAGAGGCCAATATTAATCTCCCACTGATTGATTTAGTGATTTTTTTCAGGTAGATATTGGAACCCAAATCAAGCAAAAAAATTAATAGGCTTTCTATGGCCAACAATTGGGGAGAGAGAGAGAGATGGCACACCCAGGAGTCAAGACTGGCACACAAGCAGAAGGGGCAATATGAATCTCCCACAGATTTTTTTTTTTTTTTTTTTCAGGGAGACTTGAGAGAAAAAAAAAATACCAAAAAAATGATTTTTTTCAGGAATAATTTAGAAACCAAAGAAAATAAAATGATTGTTTCAGGGAGAATTTAGAAAACAAATAAAACAAAAAATAGGCTTTCTAGGGCCCACTGAGTGACAGATGACGCACACAGGAGTCAGGAGTGGCACACAAGCCCAAAGGCCAATATTAATCTCCCACTGATTGATTTAGTGATTTTTTTTGGTAGATTTTGGAACCCAAATCAAGCAAAAAAATTAATAGGCTTTCTATGGCCCACAATTGGGGAGAGAGAGAGAGATGGCACACCCAGGAGTCAAGACTGGCACACAAGCAGAAGGGGCAATATGAATCTCCCACAGATTTTTTTTTTTTTTTTTTTTTCAGGGAGACTTGAGAGAAAAAAAAATACCAAAAAAATGATTTTTTTCAGGAATAATTTAGAAACCAAAGAAAATAAAATGATTGTTTCAGGGAGAATTTAGAAAACAAATAAAACAAAAAATAGGCTTTCTAGGGCCCACTGAGTGACAGATGACGCACACAGGAGTCAGGAGTGGCACACAAGCCCAGAGGCCAATATTAATCTCCCACTGATTGATTTAGTGATTTTTTTTGGTAGATTTTGGAACCCAAATCAAGCAAAAAAATTAATAGGCTTTCTATGGCCCACAATTGGGGAGAGAGAGAGAGATGGCACACCCAGGAGTCAAGACTGGCACACAAGCAGAAGGGGCAATATGAATCTCCCACAGATTTTTTTTTTTTTTTTTTTCAGGGATACTTGAGAGAAAAAAAAATACAAAAAAAATGATTTTTTTCAGGAATAATTTAGAAACCAAAGAAAATAAAATGATTGTTTCAGGGAGAATTTAGAAAACAAATAAAACAAAAAATAGGCTTTCTAGGGCCCACTGAGTGACAGATGACGCACACAGGAGTCAGGAGTGGCACACAAGCCCAGAGGCCAATATTAATCTCCCACTGATTGATTTAGTGATTTTTTTCAGGTAGATTTTGGAACCCAAATCAAGCAAAAAAATTAATAGGCTTTCTATGGCCAACAATTGGGGAGAGAGAGAGAGATGGCACACCCAGGAGTCAAGACTGGCACACAAGCAGAAGGGGCAATATGAATCTCCCACAGATTTTTTTTTTTTTTTTTTTTTCAGGGAGACTTGAGAGAAAAAAAAATACCAAAAAAATGATTTTTTTCAGGAATAATTTAGAAACCAAAGAAAATAAAATGATTGTTTCAGGGAGAATTTAGAAAACAAATAAAACAAAAAATAGGCTTTCTAGGGCCCACTGAGTGACAGATGACGCACACAGGAGTCAGGAGTGGCACACAAGCCCAGAGGCCAATATTAATCTCCCACTGATTGATTTAGTGATTTTTTTTGGTAGATTTTGGAACCCAAATCAAGCAAAAAAATTAATAGGCTTTCTATGGCCCACAATTGGGGAGAGAGAGAGAGATGGCACACCCAGGAGTCAAGACTGGCACACAAGCAGAAGGGGCAATATGAATCTCCCACAGATTTTTTTTTTTTTTTTCAGGGATACTTGAGAGAAAAAAAAATACAAAAAAAATGATTTTTTTCAGGAATAATTTAGAAACCAAAGAAAATAAAATGATTGTTTCAGGGAGAATTTAGAAAACAAATAAAACAAAAAATAGGCTTTCTAGGGCCCACTGAGTGACAGATGACGCACACAGGAGTCAGGAGTGGCACACAAGCCCAGAGGCCAATATTAATCTCCCACTGATTGATTTAGTGATTTTTTTCAGGTAGATTTTGGAACCCAAATCAAGCAAAAAAATTAATAGGCTTTCTATGGCCCACTATTTGTGAGAGAGATGGCACGCTCAGGACTGGCACACAAGCCCAGAGGCCAATATTAATCTCCCATTTTTTTTTTTCCAGGGAAAATTTATAAACCCAATAAAAAAAATAATAATAAATAGGCTTTCTATGGCCCACTATCTGAGAGAGAGAGATGGCACGCTTAGGACTGGCACACAAGCCCAAAGCCCAATATTAATCTCCCACTGATTGATTTAATGATTTTTTCAGGTAGAATTTAGAACCCAAATCAAGCAAAAAAATTAATAGGCTTTCTATGGCCCACTGAGTGAGAGATGGCACACACAGGAGTAAGGAGTGGCACACAAGCCCTGAGGCCAATATTTTTGTCCCACTGATTGATTGATTGATTTTTTCAGGTAGAATTAGGAACCCAAATCAACCCAAAAAATAAATAGGCTTTCTATGGCCCACTATTTGTGAGAGAGATGGCACGCTCAGGACTGGCACACAAGCCCAGAGGCCAATATTAATCTCCCACTTTTTTTTTTTTTCCAGGGAAAATTTATAAACCCAATAGAAAAAATAATAATAAATAGGCTTTCTATGGCCCACTATCTGAGAGAGAGAGATGGCACGCTTAGGACTGGCACACAAGCCCAAAGGCCAATATTAATCTCCCACTGATTGATTGATTGATTTTTTCAGGTAGAATTATGAACCCAAATCAACCAAAAAAATAAATAGGCTTTCTATGGCCCACTATTTGTGAGAGAGATGGCACGCTCAGGACTGGCACACAAGCCCAGAGGCCAATATTAATCTCCCACTTTTTTTTTTTTTCCAGGGAAAATTTATAAACCCAATAAAATAATAAAAAAATAGGCTTTCTATGGCCCACTATCTGAGAGAGAGAGAGATGGCACGCTTAGGACTGGCACACAAGCCCAAAGGCCAATATTAATCTCCCACTGATTGATTTATTGATTTTTTCAGGTAGAATTTAGAACCCAAATCAAGCAAAAAAATTAATAGGCTTTCTATGGCCCACTGAGTGAGAGATGGCACACACAGGAGTAAGGAGTGGCACACAAGCCCTGAGGCCAATATTTTTCTCCCACTGATTGATGTTGTGATTTTTTCTGGTAGATTTTGGAACCCAAAACAAGCAAAAAAATAAATAGGCTTTCTATGGCCCACTGAGTGAGAGATGACACAGACAGAGATGGCACTCTAGCAGAAATGTCAATCTTAATCTCCCACAAAAAAAAAAAAAAAAAAAAAAGGAACTGTCCTTCAATTACTATCTCCCTGCAGTAATCTCAGCCAGGTATGGCAGGCAGCAATAAGGAGTGGACTGATGCACAAATTAAATAAAAAGTGTGGACAAACACACAAGATAGCTGTGCAGAAAGGAAGGAACAAGAGGATTTGTGCTTTGAAAAAAGCAGTTGGTTTGCACAGCGGCGTACACACAGCAATGCAGCTATCAGGGAGCCTTCTAGGGCAGCCCAATGAGCTACAGCGCTGAGGAAAAAAAAAAAAAAAGGAGCTTCCACTGTCCCTGCACACCGAAGGTGGTGTTGGGCAGTGGAAATCGCTACAGCACAAGCGGTTTTGTGGTTAATGGACCCTGCCTAACGCTATCCCTGCTTCTGACGAAGCGGCAGCAACCTCTCCCTAAGCTCAGATCAGCAGCAGTAACATGGCGGTCGGCGGGAACTCCCCTTTATAGCCCCTGTGACGCCGCAGACAGCAAGCCAATCACTGCAATGCCCTTCTCTAAGATGGTGGGGACCAGGACCTATGTCATCACGCTGCCCACACTCTGCGTTTACCTTCATTGGCTGAGAAATGGCGCTTTTCGCGTCATTGAAACGCGACTTTGGCGCGAAAGTCGCGTACCGCATGGCCAACCACGCACAGGGGTCGGATCGGGTTTCATGAAACTCGACTTCGCCAAAAGTCGGCGACTTTTGAAAATGTTCGACCCGTTTCGCTCAACCCTAGTGAGAACTGCAAACATTTCTAGGAGAATTAGGTTCTACTCATATTTGCTCCTCTCTAATGCTTAAGGCCCAATATAAACAGCAATGAGATGTATTGTCTACAGTATACTGCAGCTTTGGTCAGCATCCACTTTTATTAGTGGCTAGGAAACAGTTCAGTATACTGTGTATCCGGCCATCTAACTTGCTTTTTGCATGCTTGGCAAGGGAGGACATGTCATGGTTGGAACCAGGATCGGACTGGGCATCTGGCAATTCTGGCAAAAGAAAGGTTTTAATGTTTAAAAGAAGCGAATTAAAAAACTAATATTAATCAAAAAGTATGATTCAGGCGAAACCCCTACTGAATCCATTCTCTATAAAGAGGCCGTCACTTTGGACTATGTCTGGCCTCTGTTCTTGCAGTGTCCCATCTATATAGGCATGTTGAAAAGTGCAGTCGATCATACTTTTGTGCAAATCCAAAAAGTTGAATGCCACTGGACCAACACCAGAGACGTCATTCTGAAAACCCAATGTAAGTACCAATCAAAAGGTTGGACATGCTTGTTAATGGCTAGTGGATTTCCTTGTTCTTATTGGAATGTGCAATTTGTAGAATCAGACTGAAGGCAGCAAACCCAAGAAGGGTATGGAAACAAAGAGTAGAGAAACACATGTGAAACAAGGCAGAATATGTATTAAACCTTAGATTCCTCAAAGTAATAATAATAATAATAATAATAATAATTTTATTTATATAGCGCCAACATATTCCGCAGCGCTTTACAAATTATAGAGGGGACTTGTACAGACAATAGACATTACAGCATAACAGAAATACAGTTCAAAACAGATACCAGGAGGAGTGAGGGCCCTGCTCGCAAGCTTACAAACTATGGGGAAAAGGGGAGACACGAGAGGTGGATGGTAACAGTTGCTTTAGTTATTCGGACCAGCTATAGTGTAAGGCTCAGGTGTTCATGTAAAGCTGCATGAACCAGTTACCTGCCTAAGTATGTAGCAGTACAGACACAGAGGGCTAATACTGCATAAAGTGTATGAGAACATGATGCGAGGAACCTTTTTTTTTTTTTTTTTTTTTTATTATAAATAGGCCACACAGGGATCGTTAGGTTAATGCATTGAGGCGGTAGGCCAGTCTGAACAAATGAGTTTTTAGGGCACGCTTAAAACTGTGGGGATTGGGGATTAATCGTATTAACCTAGGTAGTGCATTCCAAAGAATCGGCGCAGCACGTGTAAAGTCTTGGAGACGGGAGTGGGAGGTTCTGATTATTGAGGATGCTAACCTGAGGTCATTAGCGGAGCGGAGGGCACGGGTAGGGTGGTAGACTGATACCAGGGAGGAGATGTAGGGTGGTGCTGAGCCATGGAGTGCTTTGTGGATGAGGGTAGTAGTTTTGTACTGGATTCTGGAGTGGATGGGTAGCCAGTGTAATGACTGGCACAGGGTAGAGGCATCGGTGTAACGGTTGGTGAGGAATATGATCCTGGCTGCAGCATTCAGGACAGATTGGAGCGGGGAGAGTTTTGCAAGAGGGAGACCGATTAGTAGAGAGTTACAATAGTCCAGACGAGAATGAATAAGTGAAACAGTCAGAGTTTTTGCAGAGTCGAAATTAAGAAAAGGGCGAATTCTAGAAATGTTTTTGAGATGCAGGTAAGAAGAGCGAGCCAGTGATCGGATGTAGGGGGTGAATGAAAGGTCAGAATCAAGGATGACCCCAAGGCAGCGGGCATGTTGCTTTGGAGTAATGGTGGAACCGCACACGGAGATGGCAATGTCAGGCAAAGGTAGGTTAGTAGAGGGAGAGAACACGAGGAGTTCAGTTTTTGACAGGTTTAGTTTCAGATAGAGGGAGGACATGATGTTAGAGACAGCGGTAAGAACCATTCTTTTAACCTGAAAAAGGGCTTTTTATAGGCCGAAACATATTCTAGATGTCCACTGGTTTGATTTAACTGCATGTAACTGTGCTTTGTTACATTTTTAACTATTTCTCAATAAAATGTAAGTTTTAAGCAAATAAGACCTCTGAAGGTGCAGCGGATTCTTCATCGCCGGGTCATACATTTTTTTTCTGGATTCTTTTAACCTGATGACAGCTTTTGGAATTTTCTGAGGCAGCATCATCAGGTAGTCACGTAGAATGGCTTTTCTACTGAGGTGCTGAGCACTTGTTGGCTGCTTTGTCTTCACTCTGGTGTACTTGGACAAACCCTTCTCATTCCCCATGTTGGTCCCGTTAAAATAAAAAAACTTATGCTTACCTTCTGTTCCAGCTATGTCGGCACTCGTGTGCCCGAGGCTAACATGAGGTTGTCATGTCACAAGAGCCCTGTGCCCAACCAGCGCTGGCGTCAATGTTTCTGCCTTCAGACAAATCGAACATCAAGAGGAAGCTAGAGAGAAGCTGCAGTCCTGACTTCGTGTTAATGTTCAATACGTTAGGCGGGGGTAGTGAAGCCAGCGCTGATTGGGGCAGGGCATGTGTAGCATAACAACCTCACGTGAGCCACGGCAATGGCCCCGCTGGAAAGACACCAGCACCAAAGGTGAGTATAGTTGTTTTTATTTTAACAGGGCTAAACATGAGGATTTGAATGGGTTGTCCTTCTTGGTCAGGGATGGAGTGCTGTGTCAGATCACATGGCTGCAATACCATCATTTGTTTTGGAAAAGGACAATGACCCAAAACATACCTCACATAACCTTGAGCTTTGTTGTGATTCATTGTCATGTTGAAACACAAATGATAGTCCGCTGCTTGCAAACCAGATGTGCTGACATGTTGTTGCAGAATTCAGATTATCACAGGTTCAAGTCCCCAATGAAGACTACAAATTTCAATAAAAAATAAGAAAAGGGTTTTAAAATAATACAACTTGAAATCGCTTCCCTTTTAACCAAATAAAAAAAATTAAAAATATGTGTATGCGGTATCTCCTTGTCCATAAATGTCGTTCTATTAAAACAAAATTCATTAACCCGATTGTTTTTTCATTACAGCATTTACCAATATAAATGCCAGTACTGCAGGCTTTTGGCAGCCACAGAGCCACAAAAAATGCAATGAGGCGATCAATGCGTCCATAAACCCCAAAATGGTATGAATAAAAATGTCAGCTCAAGGCACAAATACAAGCCCTCACACAGTTCCATCAACTAAAATTTTAAAGTGTTACGGGACTTAGAACATGACAACGAAAGCACATTGTTTCCACCATTTAAATAAAAAACGGCTATGCATGTTTGGTATTACAGTAATCGTACTGACCTGGAGAATCATACGTTAGGACTGGCGGAACGCACCGAGTAAATAATAAGGTGCGTTCGCAGTCCGGGGTCCACCGTGCAGGAGAGAACCCGCTGCTGGGAAATGGCGGCACTATATGACGGTGGAAACGAACTCTGTTACGTCACAGAGCCGCAGTACCGCACCAAGAGCACAAGTAAGAAGTCACAGAACCCAATTCCAAGACACGAGATTGGGTTTGTCTAGACCACTTGCGCTCGACACCACAACTGGGTGTCAGAATAAACTTAAGTAATTAGTAGCACAAGAGTGCGAGCAGTGCCGCACTGGCGGACGCCACTAACCACCCAGGCTTGGATTGGAAAGCGCTTTAATAACGCATGGCGCCGCTCTGGCGGTCACAGCAATAGACGCTGTAACGTGTGTTTAGTGCTGAGACGTTGTAAGTTATGCTTAATGCTAATAGCTCAGCCGGGCGCTAGATAGCATACATCCACCTTTTGCGAACAGTCATACACAAGGGAGGGGATGTTTAACCCCTTCAAGACCCAGCCTATTTTGACCTTAAAGACCTTGCCGTTTTTTGCAATTCTGACCAGTGTCCCTTTATGAGGTAATAACTCAGGAACGCTTCAACGGATCCTAGCGGTTCTGAGATTGTTTTTTCGTGACATATTGGGCTTCATGTTAGTGGTAAATTTAGGTCAATAAATTCTGCATTTATTTGTGATAAACACGGAAATTTGGCGAAAATTTTGAAAATTTCGCAATTTTCACATTTTGAATTTTTATTCTGTTAAACCAGAGAGATATGTGACACAAAATAGTTAATAAATAACATTTCCCACATGTTTACTTTACATCAGCACAATTTTGGAAACAAAATTTTTTTTTGTTAGGAAGTTATAAGGGTTAAAATTTGACCAGCGATTTGTCATTTTTACAACGAAATTTACAAAACCATTTTTTTTAGGGACCACCTCACATTTGAAGTCAGTTTGAGGGGTCTATATGGCTGAAAATACCCAAAAGTGACACCATTCTAAAAACTGCACCCCTCAAGGTACTCAAAACCACATTCAAGAAGTTTATTAACCCTTCAGGTGCTTCACAGCAGCAGAAGCAACATGGAAGGAAAAAATGAACATTTAACTTTTTAGTCACAAAAATTATCTTTTAGCAACAATTTTTTTATTTTCCCAATGGTAAAAGGAGAAACTGAACCACGAAAGTTGTTGTCCAATTTGTCCTGAGTACGCTGATACCTCATATGTGGGGGTAAACCACTGTTTGGGCGCACGGCAGGGCTTGGAAGGGAAGGAGCGCCATTTGACTTTTTGAATCAAAAATTGGCTCCACTCTTTAGCGGACACCATGTCACGTTTGGAGAGCCCCCGTGTGCCTAAAAATTGGAGCTCCCCCACAAGTGACCCCATTTTGGAAACTAGACGCCCCAAGGAACTTATCTAGATGCATAGTGAGCACTTTGAACCCCCAGGTGCTTCACAAATTGATCCGTAAAAATGAAAAAGTACTTTTTTTTCACAAAAAAATTCTTTTAGCCTCAATTTTTTCATTTTCACATGGGCAACAGGATAAAATGGATCCTAAAATGTGTTGGGCAATTTCTCCTGAGTACACCAATACCTCACATGTGGGGGTAAACCACTGTTTGGGCACATGGTAAGGCTCGGAAGGGAAGGAGCGCCATTTGACTTTTTGAATGAAAAATTATTTCCATCGTTAGCGGACACCATGTCGCGTTTGGATAGCTCCTGTGTGCCTAAACATTGGCGCTCCCCCACAAGTGACCCCATTTTGGAAACTAGACCCCCCAAGGAACTTATTTAGATGCCTAGTGAGCACTTTAAACCCTCAGGTGCTTCACAAATTGATCTGTAAAAATGAAAAAGTACTTTTTTTTCACAAAAAAATTATTTTCGCCTCAATTTTTTCATTTTCACATGGGCAGTAGGATAAAATAGATCATAAAATTTGTTGGGCAATTTCTCCCGAGTACGCCGATACCTCATATGTGGGGGTAAACCACTGTTTGGGCACACGGCAGGGCTCGGAAGGGAAGGCGCGCCATTTGACTTTTTGAATGGAAAATTAGCTCCAATTGTTAGCGGACACCATGTCGCGTTTGGAGAGCCCCCTGTGTGCCTAAACATTGGAGCTCCCCCACAAGTGACCCCATTTTGGAAAGTAGACCCCCCAAGGAACTTATCTAGATGCATATTGAGCACTTTAAACCCCCAGGTGCTTCACAGAAGTTTATAACGCAGAGCCATGAAAATAAAAAATAATTTTTCTTTCCTCAAAAATGATTTTTTAGCCTGGAATTTCCTATTTTGCCAAGGATAATGGGAGAAATTGGACCCCAAATATTGTTGTCCAGTTTGTCCTGAGTACGCTGATACCCCATATGTGGGGGTAAACCACTGTTTGGGCGCACGGCAGGGCTCGGAAGGGATGGCACGCCATTTGGCTTTTTAAATGGAAAATTAGCTCCAATCATTAGCGGACACCATGTCACGTTTGGAGAGCCCCTGTGTGCTTAAACATTGGAGATCCCCCAGAAATGACACCATTTTGGAAACTAGACCCCCAAAGGAACTAATCTAGATGTGTGGTGAGGACTTTGAACCCCCAAGTGCTTCACAGAAGTTTATAACGCAGAGCCATGAAAATAAAAAAAAAAATTATTTTCTCAAAAATGATCTTTTAGCCTGCAATTTTTTATTTTCCCAAGGGTAACAGGAGAAATTTGACCCCAAAAGTTGTTGTCCAGTTTCTCCTGAGTACGCTGATACCCCATATGTGGGGGTAAATCACTGTTTGGGCACATGCCGGGGCTCGGAAGTGAAGTAGTGACGTTTTGAAATGCAGACTTTGATGGAATGCTCTGTGGGCGTCACGTTGCGTTTGCAGAGCCCCTGATGTGGCTTAACAGTAGAAACCCCCCACAAGTGACCCCATTTTGGAAACTAGACCCCCAAAGGAACTTATCTAGATGTGTGGTGAGCACTTTGAACCCCCAAGTGCTTCATAGAAGTTTATAATGCAGAGCCGTGAAAATAATAAATACGTTTTCTTTCCTCAAAAATAATTATTTAGCCCAGAATTTTTTAATTTTCCCAAGGGTAACAGGAGAAATTTGACCCCAAAAGTTGTTGTCCAGTTTCTCCTGAGTACGGTGATACCCCATATGTGGGGGTAAACTACTGTTTGGGCACATGCCGGGGCTTGGAATTGAAGTAGTGACGTTTTGAAATGCAGACTTTGATGGAATGCTCTGCGGGCGTCACGTTGCGTTTGCAGAGCCCCTGATGTGCCTAAACAGTAGAAACCCCCCACAAGTGACCCCATTTTGGAAACTAGACCCTGAAAGGAACTTATCTAGATGTGTGGTGAGCACTTTGAACCCCCAAGTGCTTCATAGAAGTTTATAATGCAGAGCCGTGAAAATAATAAATACGTTTTCTTTCCTCAAAAATAATTATTTAGCCCAGAATTTTTTATTTTCCCAAGGGTTACAGGAGAAATTGGACCACAAAAGTTGTTGTCCAGTTTCTCCTGAGTACGCTGATACCCCATATGTGGGGGTAAACCACTGTTTGGGCACACGTCGGGGCTCAGAAGGGAAGTAGTGACTTTTGAAATGCAGACTTTGATGGAATGGTCTGCGGGTGTCACGTTGCGTTTGCAGAGCCCCTGGTGTGCCTAAACAGTAGAGACCCCCAACAAGTGACCCCATTTTAGAAACTAGACCCCCCAAGGAACTTATCTAGATATGTGGTGAGCACTTTGAACCCCCAAGTGCTTCACAGACGTTTACAACGCAGAGCCGTGAAAATAAAAAATCATTTTTCTTTCCTCAAAAATTATGTTTTAGCAAGCATTTTTTTAGATTCACAAGGGTAACAGGAGAAATTGGACCCCAGTAATTGTTGCGCAGTTTGTCCTGAGTATGCTGGTACCCCATATGTGGGGGTAAACCACTGTTTGGGCACACGTCAGGGCTCGGAAGTGAGGGAGCACCATTTGACTTTTTGAATACGAGATTGGCTGGAATCAATGGTGGCGCCATGTTGCGTTTGGAGACCCCTGATGTGCCTAAACAGTGGTAACCCCTCAATTCTAACTCCAACACTAACCCCAACACACCCCTAACCCTTATCCCAACTGTAGCCATAATCCTAATCACAACCCTAACCCCAACACACCCCTAACCACAACACTAACCCCAACACACCCCTAACCCTAACCACAACCCTAATTCCAACCCTAACCCTAAGGCTATGTGCCCACGTTGCGGATTCGTGTGAGATATTTCCGCACCATTTTTGAAAAATCTGCGGGTAAAAGGCACTGTGTTTTACCTGCGGATTTTCCGCGGATTTCCAGTGTTTTTTGTGCGGATTTCACCTGCAGATTCCTATTGAGGAACAGGTGTAAAACGCTGCGGAATCCGCACAAAGAATTGACATGCTGCGGAAAATACAACGCAGCGTTCCCGCGCGGTATTTTCCGCACCATGGGCACAGCGGATTTGGTTTTTCATATGTTTACATGGTACTGTAAACGTGATGGAAAACTGCTACGAATCCTCAGCCAAATCCGCACCATGTGCACATAGCCTAATTCTAAAGGTATGTGCACACGCTGCGGATCCGCAGCAGTTTCCCATGAGTGTACAGTTCAATGTAAACCTATGGGAAACAAAAATCGCTGCACACATGCTGCGGAAAAACTGCACGGAAACGCAGCGGTTTACATTCCGCAGCATGTCACTTCTTTGTGCGGATTCCGCAGCGGTTTTACAACTGCTCCAATAGAAAATCGCAGTTGTAAAACCGCAGTGAAATGCGCAGAAAAAAACGCGGTAAATCCGCCATAAATCCGCAGCGGTTTAGCACTGCGGATTTATCAAATCCGCAGCGGAAAAATCCGCAGAGGACCAGAATACGTGTGCACATTCCTAACCCTAACCCTAGCCCTAACCCTAGCCCTAACCCTAACCCTACCCCTAACCCTACCCCTAACCCTACCCCTAACCCTAACCCTACCCCTACCCCTAGCCCTAACCTTAACCCTAACCCTACCCCTAACCCTAACCCTACCCCTAACCCTAACCCTATTCTAACATTAGTGGAAAAAAAAAAAATTCTTTATTTTTTTATTGTCCCTATGGGGGTGACAAAGGGGGGGGGGGTCATTTATTATTTTTTTTATTTTGATCACTGAGATAGATTATATCTCAGTGATCAAAATGCACTTTGGAACGAATCTGCCGGCCGGCAGATTCGGCGGGCGCACTGCGCATGCGCCCGCCATTTTGGAAGATGGCGGCGCCCGGGAGAAGACGGACGGGACCACGGCTGGATCGGTAAGTATGATAGGGTGGGGGGGGACCACGGGGGGGGGATCGGAGCACGGGGGGGGAATCGGAGCGCGGGAGGGGTGGAACGGAGCGCGGGGGGCGTGGAACGGAGCACGGGGGGGCTGGAATGGAGCACGGGGGGGTTGAACGGAGCACGGGGGGGGTGGATCGGAGTGCAGGGGGGGTGATTGGAGCACGGGGGGGTGATTGGAGCACGGGGGGAGCGGACACGAGCACGGGGGGGAGCGGAGCACTGGACGGAGGGGAGCCGGAGCAGTGTACCGGCCAGATCGGGGGGGTGGGGGGGCGATCGGAGGGGTGGGGTGGGGGCACACTAGTATTTCCAGCCATGGCCGATGATATTTCAGCATCGGCCATGGCTGGATTGTAATATTTCACCCGTTATAATGGGTGAAATATTACAAATCGCTCTGATTGGCAGTTTCACTTTCAACAGCCAATCAGAGCGATCGTAGCCACGAGGGGGTGAAGCCACCCCCCCTGGGCTAAACTACCACTCCCCCTGTCCCTGCAGATCGGGTGAAATGGGAGTTAACCCTTTCACCCGATCTGCAGGGACGCGATCTTTCCATGACGCCGCATAGGCGTCATGGGTCGGAATTGCACCGACTTTCATGACGCCTACGTGGCGTCAAAGGTCGGGAAGGGGTTAAAGAACGACTTGCACTCATCAACACACATACGTTTTCAAATGTACACTAGCGCATGGCCGTGCGGCCATGCGAACCTTTTATAGCTGCAGCAAGTACAGAACCTTCCCTGAAGAACCAATGGGAAGCTGCCACAGAAGTTGAGCACCTTCAGGACATTCCTAGAGGACCAATGGGGTTTGCTGCATTATCTAAGCATGTGACCCTTGATCTCCAACGGGAGATCTTGACCTGGGCATGCTCAGAAGGGAAAAAGCAGGACTTAGTCCCAAAAACGTCTGCTCGCCGCTGCCCAGTACTGGCTACAATGGTAGAAGCTGGAAATAATGCAGTAACCCTTTGCACAGAGTCAGACTGAGCAAGACATAGGGACCGACGTCTCCGCTGAGCATGCTCCACTATGGCAGGAGAAGAGTGGGAGACCACAGCGGAGATGGACCGAGATTCCCCCTGTGCAGAAACGGGAACTCGACCCCTAACATCATATTGCCCAAAAAAAACAATGATGGAATTTTTAGCAATTTTACAGTATGTTAATTTTTTTTCCTGCTTTCCAGTATATTACATGATAGAATGGAAGGTGTCAATAAAAAGTACAACTCGTCCTACAAAAAAAAATATGCCCTCATACAGCTGTATGGACTGAAAAAAAAAGTTATGGCTGTTGAAAGAAGTGGAGTAGCGCTCAAAAGTGCAAAAATGGAAAATTGGCAGGCTGGAAAGGGGTTAAATGTATGCTAAAATGGTTGTTTCTGTTTATTTAGTTGAGCGGTTCCTGCCATATTGTGGCTTAGAACATCTGTGGACTAGGGCTCAGCACTGTATGGAGCTGTGCGCCTACGCTGCCTCTGCAAAACACACCTGGTGGTCACAGACACTTTCTGAAGACCCGAGATTTTACTAATGAACTCTTGATGAGGCATACCTGTTCATTGGAAACCATTCCAGGTGACTACCCGGTGAAGCTACTTGAGGGATTGCCAAGCAGAGTAAAAGGGGGTCCAAACTGTGAATGGTACTGTAAGTGCTAAGAGTAGAGCACATGCTAAATGTGAACAGAACTTTAAAAGTGATCCAAAATTATTAACGCTATTTACCTCAAAATGATATTAGTAAACTCATCCTGATAAAATCAAGCCCTCATTTAGGTCTGTCACCTGTCAATGGAAAAATAGGTTGCTTCATGGCACCCAAAAAACAGAAGCCACATTCCCAAAACCAAATACCCCCTTCCGCAGCATTTAGCATCCACATGTATGGCATTGCTGTAGTGAGCAGCAGCTGGGCACAATGTATTAGGCACAAACATGGCATATTTGCAATTTTCACTCTACAGGCTTATTTCTAGAAAATAGAAATAGTCATCAAACCCTAAGATGAATACACTGAGTGGTGTAATTTATTTCCAAAATGGGGTGATTTCTACTATGCCTAAACAGTAGTTTCCAACCACATATAAGCTATTGTCATATTTGGAAGAAATTGTGTGACTAATTGTGTTGTCCAATTTCTGCTTTTTCTGTTTCTGAAAATGAAAAATGTTCCTGGTTGTAAATTCTATGAAGGTGCACCGTTTTCTAAATGGGGTCTTATTTGTTTGTTTTTTTTGTATATTTTGGTAAAAATAATACAAATTAAACTTTTAATCTTTCAGTATTCTAACAAAAACAAAATCTTAAAAAAATAGATATACAGTTAGGTCCATATATATTTGGACAGAGACAACGTTTTTCTAATTTTGGTTATAGACATTACCACAATGAATTTTAAACAAAACAGTTCAGGTGCAGTTGAAGTTCAGACGTTCAGCTTTCATTTGAGGGTATCCACATTAAATTTGGATGAAGGGTTTAGGCGTTTCAGCTCCTTAACATGTGCCACCCTGTTTTTAAAGGGACCAAAAGTAATTGGACAGATTCAATAATTTTAAATTAAATGTTCATTTTTAGTACTTGGGTTGAAAACCCTTTGTTGGCAATGACTGCCTGAAGTGTTGAACTCATGGACATCACCAGACGCTGTGTTTCCTCCTTTTTGATGCTCTGCCAGGCCTTCACTGCGGTGGTTTCCAGTTGCTGTTTGTTCGTGGGCCTTTCTGTCTGAAGTTTAGTCTTTAACAAGTGAAATGCATGCTCAATTGGGTTGGGATCAGGTGACTGACTTGGCTATTCAAGAATATTCCACTTCTTTGCTTTAATAAACTCCTGGGTTGCTTTGGATTTATGTTTTGGGTCATTGTCCATCTGTAGTATGAAATGACGACCAATCAGTTTGGCTGCATTTGGCTGGATCTGAGCACACAGTATGTCTCTGAATACCTCAGAATTCATTCGGCTGCTTCTGTCCTGTGTCACATCATCAATAAACACTAGTGACCCAGTGCCACTGGCAGCCATGCATGCCCAAGCCATCACACTGCTTCCGCCGTGTTTTACAGATGATGTGGTATGCTTTGGATCATGAGCTGTACCACGCCTTCGCCATACTTTTCTCTTTCCATCATTCTGGTAGAGGTTGATCTTGGTTTCATCTGTCCAAAGAATGTTCTTCCAGAACTGTGCTGGCTTTTTTAGATGTTTTTAGCAAAGTCCAGTCTAGCCTTTTTATTCTTGATGCTTATGAGTGGCTTGCACCGTGCAGTGAACCCTCTGTATTTACTGTCATGCAGTCTTCTCTTTATGGTAGATTTGGATATTGATACGCCGACCTCCTGGAGAGTGTTGTTCACTTGGTTGGCTGTTGTGAAGGGGTTTCTCTTCACCATGGAGATTATTCTGCAATTATCCACCACGGTTGTCTTCCGTGGGCGCCCAGGTCTTTTTGCATTGATGAGTTCACCAGTGCTTTTTTTCTTTCTCAGGATGTACCAAACTGTAGATTTCACCACTCCTAATATTGCAGCAATTTCTCAGAAGGGTTTTTTCTGTTTTCGCAGCTTAAGGATGGCTTGTTTTACCTGCATGGAGAGCTCCTTTGACCGCATGTTTACTTCACAGCAAAACCTTCCAAATGCAAGCACTACACCTCAAATCAACTCCAGGCCTTTTATCTGCTTAATTGAGAATGACATAATGAAGGGATTGCCCACACCTGTCCATAAAACAGCCTTGGAGTCAATTGTCCAATTACTTTTGGTCCCTTTAAAAACAGGGTGGCACATGTTTAGGAGCTGAAACTCCTAAACCCTTCATCCAATTTTAATGTGGATACCCTCAAATGAAAGCTGAAAGTCTGAACTTCAACTGCATCTGAATTGTTTTGTTTAAAATTCATTGTGGTAAAGTCTATAACCAAAATTAGAAAAATGTTGTCTCTGTCCAAATATATATGGACCTAACTGTATAGTAAATGTTATTTATTACCTATTTTGTGTGGTATGACTGTTCATCAGCTTAAAGAGCTAACATAGAAAAAACTCAGAAAAAATACATACCATGAGATACGGCCTACCCAAAACCCTGTCTGATGACAAATGCACACTTAACATTGATATAACTCACATAGGACGCCAGTCATATGGACTGGCGTCCTATGTGAGTTATACCAATGTGCATTTTTTCTGCTAGGCAGCCAAACCCTGCAATGGTTGGTTGGGGTGGCTGTTTTTATCAAGTAGTTTGCACCTGTGCCGCTCCTAGCCTTTATCAGTGGAGGCCTGCTGCATCCTGCTATGTGTGCATTTGTCATCAGACAGGGTTTTGGGTAGGCCGTATCTCATGGTATGTATTTTTTCCATCAGCTTAAAGGGCATAAAAATTAAAAAAGGAAAAATTGGTAATATATCTACATTTTAGTTCAACTTCAGATATTGTCATAAATAAACTAATACTGACTGATCAGTGGCTTTTCCAGTTACTACACCATCGCTCCGATCCACAAACTGTGTCACGCATTTGCTCCTCATCATTGCCTGCTTACACATGGACGGTGCTACTTCCACCAGTCTAAACCTATATAGCTTCAGAACGAGACTACATCCAGAGTTACAGTGGGGGAAATAAGGATTTGATAACTTGCTGATTTTGTAAGTTTGCCCACTGAGAAAGACATGAACAGTCTATAAATTTAAGGGTAGGTTAATTTTAACATTGAGAGATAGACTATCAAAAATAAAATCCAGAAAATCACATTGTATAAATTATATCAATTTATTTGCATTTTGCAGTAAGAAATAAATATTTGATCTCCTACCAACCATTAGGAGTTCTTGCTCCTACAGACCAGTTAGACGCTCCTAATCAGCTCGTTACCTGCATTAAAGACGATTATCTTACATAGTCACCTTTATAAATCACTACTGTCCACAGACTCAATTAATCAGTCAGACTCTGACCTCTTCAACATGGGTAAGACCAAAGAGCTTTATAAGGATGTAAGGGACAAGAACATAGACCTGCAAAATGCTGAAATGAACTATAAAACCATATGTAAGACGCTGGGTGCAATAGTAAGAAAATGGAAGAAATACAAAATGACTGTCAATCAACATCGATCTGGGGAACCATGCAAAATTTTACCTCGTGGAGTATCCTTGATCATGAGGAAGGTGAGAGATTTGCCTAAAACTACATGGGGAGAACTTGTTAATGATCTCAAGGCAGCTGGGACCACAGTCACCAAGAAAACCATTGCTAACACATTACTATGTAAAGGTTTAAAGTCCCCCTGCTCAAGAAGACGCATGTGCAGACCCATCTGGAGTTTGCCAATGAACACCTGGATGATTCTGTGAGTGATTGGGAGAAGGTGCTGTGGTCAGATTAGACAAAAGTTGAGCTCTTTGGCATTAACTGAATTCGCTGTGTTTGGAGAAAGAGAAATGCTGCCTATGACCCAAAGAACACCGTCCCCACTGTCAAGCATGGAGGGGGAAACATTATGTTTTGGGGGTGTTTCTCTGCTAAAGGCACAGGACTAATTCACCACATCAATGGGAGAATGGATGGAGCAATGTACCATAAAATCCTGAGGGACAACCTAATTTGCCAGTACATTAAAAATGGGTCTTAGCTGGGTCTTCCAGCAAGACAATGACCCAAAACATACAGCCAAGGCACCAAAGGAGTGGTTCAAAAAGAAGCACATTAAGGTCGTGGAGTGGCCTAGCCAGTCTCCAGACCTTAATCCCAAAGAAAACTTATGGAGGGAGTTGAAGCTTCGAGCTGCCAAGTGACAGCCTCACAATTTTAATGATTTAGAGATGATCTGCAAAGAGGAGTGGACCAAAATTCCTCCTGACATGTGAGCAAACCTCATCATCAACTACAAAAAAAGTCTGACTGCTGTGCTTGCCAACAAGAGTTGTGTCACCAAGTATTAAGTCTTGTTTGCCAGAGGGATCAAATACTTATTTCTCACTGCAAAATGCAAATAAATTTATATAATTTATACAATGTGATTTTCTGGATTTTATTTTTGATATTCTATCTCTCAATGTTAAAATTTAGCTACCCTTAACATTATGGACTGTTCATGTCTTTGTCAGTGGGCAAACTCACAAAATCCGCAAGGGATCAAAAACTTATTCTCCCCACTGTATATTGTAAAGGCAACTTCTGGTCCACATATAAACCACTGTGTAAGCAGAAAAGTCTGATTGAGGTCACCAGATCCAGAAGAGGACTGGAGTGATGGTGTGGAAACTGGGAAAGATGACAATCATTAGAGGCCCCATACATATACTATGCTTGGCTGATCTATCAGCTGGCAGTTATCTTGCCCAACTTTCCCATAGACATGTCGAGCGCTCGGGTTTTCTCTATGAGACAGACGCTGCCACACATCTCTGATGGCGGTTTATCTCTTAGAAAACAAAAGAATCAGCAGTCCAAAATTGAGCATTTCAGATCCTTACATTGCCTTTCCCCATACACATTATTCTGTTGGCTGAAGTCATCAACATTGGCAGCTTCATCCGACATTAGTCTAATGTGTATGGGGGCTTTAAGTATTTGAGCCTACACTACACATTTACAAGCGTCTATGCCATAGACTCTATGGGATAACATTTTTGCTAGCAGTACTGCTTTAATATCGGTATATAGGTCCAGTGACTACTAGGGTTTACAAGTCCCACTGTATGTGAAGTGTCCTGAAGTATCGCGAGCTAAGTTACTCTTTTCAAGCACAATCAATGTCAGCAGTAAGCAATATGTGACCTGAAGAAACTGACAGATCTGTAATTATTAGTGTAACAGATGGAAAACATTGCGCTATCCCCATGTGGCAGAAACTGGATATTCGAGTCCCCCACATTCCAGCCACGGCTATGTCACCCACCCTCGCCTTCTCCCACCAAAGACGAGTTACTCCGAGACACTACATAGAGAATTACCACTGTATACATACATGCGCTAGGTGGGAACACATTACTGAGATATGTTACATATAAAATAATGTAGAAAGTCGGATTCATACAACAGTTTGACATGAGTTACACATTTCCCATGGACAGTCTTCTGCGAGACAGATAGGTGTACACAGGAGCACATGCACTAAAGTGACACGTGTAATACAGAGAGTCATTACATCAGCTATGCAAAAGTAAGAATAGCATTTTTAGTTGTATACAAGTACACTATTGAGTAACATAGTAACCCAGTAACAGCTGCTGCCGAACATTGGTGCGTAACATGTGCTATTACATACCAGCAAAGAAAAAGAGCTCTGCCAGATGGAAGCCACATGTTAGGGCAGATAAGGAAAAGTAAAAGATAAGCAAAGGTAAAACAAAAGATCCTGCTAAGTACAAAGCCAGAGTGCCCAAAGTGCACTACTACTTACCTAAGGTGGCAGGCGCTGATTTTACTATGTCCAATTTGTACTTCTGCAGAGTGAAAGGAGGGGGTAACACAGGAAACAAGTACACTACTTTATAAG
Organism: Ranitomeya imitator; assembly: GCF_032444005.1. Classification (NCBI taxonomy): domain Eukaryota; kingdom Metazoa; phylum Chordata; class Amphibia; order Anura; family Dendrobatidae; genus Ranitomeya; species Ranitomeya imitator. The sequence continues at coordinate 664,158,248 of NC_091283.1, forward strand.
GCATGGGTGTAAGGGATGTGGGAGGTTTAGGAAGGGAGGAGAGAGAACAGAGTGTCGGACAGAGGAAAGGCGACCAACACGTGGAGGAGTGAGGCCAGCCAAAGCGGTTATTAGCAGTATGGAAGTGACAGTAAGCACTACATGGTGAGAAATATGTGCAGGTTATAAAAACAAAATATTCTTTTTATAACCAGTCAAGATATTGGACATAAAGATGTAACATAATGTCACCATTGTCCCCATGGACATAGAATGTCCGGTCTATAAACTACAAGGAATGTAAAAGATTCTTTTTTACAAGTCCATAATGCCAACGTATAAAAAGGGTAAGTGCACGACAAGGTCATAACCATTTTCAAGATTTTAGCTTTGTGAGGAACCCGCAGTTGAAGAGTTACATTGGCGCACTTTTACATCCATGTTATGGCTGCATTGATTTGAGCTCCACCTATTGGTTTTGCTCATTCACTGCACGCTGAGTATAACATTTGTTACATGTTATCTCAGTTGTCCTATGAATAAGGGTGTTGTATACACCAGAAACGCGTCAGGTTTCTGAGGTTTCATTTTTTTATCATGTTTTAAAGTTTTTTTCGAATAAATGGTAAATTTTATTCTCCTGTTGGACGTGCTGGTGGATTTCCCTTTTCTTTTTTCTTTTGCTTGTGATCACCAATGGGTGCGGCACCCTAAGGATGGATATCGGCTGACATATGGACTTGAAATTGGCAACGTGGTGAGCTTTCTACACTTCCCCTCCTTCCTTCCCATGTTATTATGGCTGAGTATCAAGCTTTAATCTGTGGCCAGGCTACCCCATATGCGAGCTGCATCATATAGAGGCAGAACTCTGATTCCAGTGATGTGTCACTTACTGGGCTGCTTGCTACAGTTTTTCACCATTTTTTCTGCTGTAGATCTACCAGTTAGTTCTCTGAATGCTGAGCACTGTATAACCCCGCCCACATCACTGATTGGTAGCTTTCTGTGTACACTGTGAGTAGGCAAAAAGCTGCCAATTAGTGGTGAGGGTGGGATTATACAGAGCTCATGAATATGGAGGACTATTTGGCAGCAGCCTTACTAGTCCTCTGGTGATGCTATCCTGCTCATAAAACAATAATTTTATCAAAATTTTATCAAGCAGCTCAATAAGTAATACATAGTTGGAAACAGGGTCTCCAACACTACACTGCTCTCAGATTGAGACAGATTCCGTTTTATATATGCACAATGATGAAAACAATTGACAAATATCAGGAGTTTTAGAGTTCTTTGTTTTTCATTTATTCTTAGGCAACAATTTTTTTTATTTGGAAGCTTCACAGATTTTTCCAGCAAAAAATCTCAATACCGCAAATTGTCTTTTTCTGTCTGAAAAAGAATTGTATAACAATCTGAGGTTCCTGGTACTGTACTGAACCCATTTTGAGCTCTTTGATGCCAACACAGCGTTATTGATGTCCAAGTGACCTCAACTTACAGTACTATGCAAACGTACTAGACAGATGTGGAAAAAATGCTGCAAAGTAATACTTTATAAAATAGAAATTAATAATTTAATTTTATCAATTGCAAAATGCAAAATGAATGAACAAAAGAAAAAATATAATGTCCCAGTATTGCATTATTATTATTATGTTGTTATATTGTGCTCTTTCATTGCTAATCAATAAGGTTTGCCCTCTTTAGAAGTTTGTCCTTCCTCTCTCCCTGTCTGTCTCTTATGTAGCTCTGGTATCAGTAACCCCTCTCTTCTTCCTCATTCTCATTCCTGATTCACCATCTATCAGCCATCTTAGAAGCTCATGTGTTTGCCGCCCTAGTCCTGAAGTCTTTTTTTCCTGCATATCTTCAAGAATTCAGCTGGAAAATAAACCTTCTTCTGGAAACTTCATATGTACATCCTACGAGTTAAAACTTTCTGAGGACATCAGTACGTGTGCGCAGGCTCGGACTGGCCCACCGGAGAACCGGAGGATCCTCCGGTGGGCCCTGGCACTGACACCTGCTGGCAGGGCCCCCACTGCTCCAGGGCATATTCATGACCTTAATGAACGGTGTCACATGACCGCTCAAGCAGGAAGAAGGTGCTGCGCCGCCGCCTGGAGTCAGGACAGAGCGCGAGGGATGTCGGCACGGCCGTGCAGTGGGATAGGTGAGTATGAGGGACGGGGGGATGAAAGAGGACATAATCCGGCGCGCCGTGCAGGAGCGGGTGCGGGTGCGGAGAGATAAGCCATGCATACAGGGGCGGACTATGAGCCATGCATACAGGGGGGAATATAAGCCATGCATACAGGGGGGAATAGAAGCCATGCATACAGGGGGGAATATAAGCCATGCATACAGGGGGGAATAGAAGCCATGCATACAGGGGCGGAATATGAGCCATGCATACAGGGGCGGACTATGAGCCATGCATACAGGGGCGGACTATGAGCCATGCATAGAGGGGGGAATATAAGCCATGCATACAGGGGGGGATATAAGCCATGCATACAGGGGGGAATATAAGCCATGCATACAGGGGCGGACTATGAGCCATGCATACAGGGGGGAATATAAGCCATGCATACAGGGGGGAATATAAGGCTACGTTCACATTGGCGTTCCGCCAATGTGCGTTGCTGTTGCGTCGGCGACGCAGCGGCGACGCGCCCCTATGTTTAACATAGGGGACGCATGCGTTTTTTTGGTGGCGTTTTTCGACACGTGCGTCGTTTCCGACGCTAGCGTCGGACGCAAGAAAATGCAACAAGTTGCATTTTCTGTGCGTCCGATTTTCGTCAAAAAACGACGCACGCGTCGCAAAACGCAGCGTTTTTGCGCGCGTTTTGCGCGCGTTTTTGGTGCGTCGTGCGTTGCGTCGCCGACGCACCGGCGCGCAACGCTAATGTGAACGTAGCCTAAGCCATGCATACAGGGGGGAATATAAGCCATGCATACAGGGGGGAATATAAGCCATGCATACAGGGGGGAATACAAGCCATGCATACAGGGGGGAATACAAGCCATGCATACAGGGGGGGAATATAAGCCATGCATACAGGGGGGAATATAAGCCATGCATACAGGGGGGGAATATGAGCCATGCATACAGGGGCAGACTATGAGCCATGCATACAGGGGGGAATATAAGCCATGCATACAGGGGGGAATATAAGCCATGCATACAGGGGGGAATATAAGCCATGCATACAGGGGGGAATATAAGCCATGCATACAGGGGGGAATATAAGCCATGCATACAGGGGGGAATATAAGCCATGCATACAGGGGGGAATAGAAGCCATGCATACAGGGGGGAATAGAAGCCATGCATACAGGGGGGAATAGAAGCCATGCATACAGGGGGGAATACAAGCCATGCATACAGGAGGGGGGAATATGAGCCATGCATACAGGGGCGGAATATAAGCCATGCATACAGGGGCTGAATATGAGCCATGCATACAGGGGGGGATATAAGCCATGCATACAGGGGCGGACTATGAGCCATGCATACAGGGGGGAATATAAGCCATGCATACAGGGGCAGAATATGAGCCATGCATACAGGGGGGGGGGGATATGAGCCATGTATACAGGAGGGGGGATATGAGCCATGCATACGGGGGGGAAAATTAGCCATGCATACGGCGGGAATATGAGCCATGCATACAGGGTCAGAATATGAGCCATGCATACAGGTGGGGGGGATATGAGCCATGCATACAGGTGGGGGGGATATGAGCCATGCATAGGGGGGGGGGGAATATGAGCCATACATACAGGGGTGAATATGAGCCATGCATACAGGAGGGGGGAATATGAGCCATGCATACAGGTGGGGGGGATATGAGCCATGCATAGGGGGGGGGGAATATGAGCCATACAAACAGGGGGGAATATGAGCCATGCATACAGGAGGGGGGAATATGAGCCATGCATGGGGGGGGGGGAATATGAGCCATGCATACAGGTGGGGGGGATATGAGCCATGCATACAGGGGGGAATATGAGCCATGCATACAGGGGCAGAATATGAGCCATGCATACAGGGGGGGGGGGATATGAGCCATGTATACAGGAGGGGGGATATGAGCCATGCATACGGGGGGGAAAATGAGCCATGCATACGGCGGGAATATGAGCCATGCATACAGGGGCAGAATATGAGCCATGCATACAGGTGGGGGGGATATGAGCCATTCATACAGGTGGGGGGGATATGAGCCATGCATAGGGGGGGGAATATGAGCCATACATACAGGGGGGAATATGAGCCATGCATACAGGAGGGGGGAATATGAGCCATGCATACAGGTGGGGGGGATATGAGCCATGCATGGGGGGGGGGGATATGAGCCATACATACAGGGGGGAATATGAGCCATGCATACAGGAGGGGGGAATATGAGCCATGCATACAGGAGGGGGGAATATGAGCCATGCATACAGGTGGGGGGGATATGAGCCATGCATACAGGAGGGGGTAATAAGAGCCATGCATACAGGTGGGGGGGATATGAGCCATGCATACGGGGGGGAATATGAGCCATGCATACGGAGGGGAATATGAGCCATGCATACAGGAGTGGGGAATATGAGTCATGCATACGGGGGGGAATATGAGCCATGCATACAGGAGGGGGGAATATGAGCCATGCATACAGGTGGGGGGGATATGAGCCATGTATAGGGGGGGAATATGAGCCATACATACAGGAGGGGGAATATGAGCCATGCATACAGGGGAGATATGAGTCATGCATACAGGAGGGGTAATATGAGCCATGTATATGGGATGGGAGGGAGATGAGCCATGCATACAGGAGGGGGGTCATTATACAGTATTGAGCATCATGTAGGATCATTATACAGTATGGAGAATTGTGTGTGGCCATTATACAGTATTGAGCATCATGTGTGGCCGTTATACAGTATAGAGCATCATGTGTGGCCAATGGACATTATACAGTATGGAGCATCATGTGTGGCCGTTATACAGTATGGAGCATCATTTGCGGCCATTATACAGAATTGAGCATTATGTGGGATCATTATACAGTATGGAGAACTGTGTGGCCGTTATACAGTATGGAGCACTATGTGTGGGTGGTCATTATACAGTATGGAGCACTGTCTGGCCATTATACAGTATGGAGCAATGTGTGGCCATTATACACTATGGAGCATCATATGTGGCCATTATACACTATGGAGCATCATGTGTGGCCATTATACAGTATTGAGCATCATGTGTGGCCATTATACAGTATGGAGCACTGTGTGGCCATATTTTTGTTTGCTTATAATTATTGTATATAAAACAGTGTGATCAGCAGTGCTAAATGGCTGTGGTTGGGATGTGGATATGGGTGTGACTAGTTGTGAAATGGGTGTGGTCAGAGGTGTGGCCTAAAATTTGCCGCGGCGCACTATGCACGCCGCAAACTTTATATCTCCTTCCCTTCTTCAAAAGTTGGGAGGTATGGTACCGCATCTGCCAGATCATGGCAAGTGCCGCAAATCCCATAGGGAATAAATGAGGCCGAACGCAGTGTTGCCATAAGTGATCCGTTACACGGCAGATGCAGAAAAACTGCTGGATCTGCTGCAAAAGGCGACTTTCACATCAGCGATTCTTGCCAAAGTCACTGCCGATAGTGTCATACTCACCAAAGGGGGAGGCAGCACTAAAAGTGCCTAGGGCAGCAGAAACTCTAAATACGGCCCTGGGGGGCTACATTATATTCTGTGGGGGGACTGCATTATACTCAGGGTACTACATTATATTATGGGGGGCTGCATCATACTATATGGGGGGTTACAGTATACTCTATGGGGGGCTGCAATATATTCTGTGGTGGGGCTGCATTATTCTCTCAGGGGACTACATAATATTATGGGGGCTACATCATACTATATGGAAAACAGAAATCCCAACTGCATAATGTGAGGAAACGAGGTCTGGCGAAAATACCGCCAACCACCCCCGAACTCACTAAATCTGCTCAAAACATATCATAATGCAAGGAGAAAGATACAGAGCATTGATGAATATTTCATTAAACAAACTTTATTCCAAAAATGGTACAAAGACATATAATTTAATATTAGACATCATAAATTAGTAATAAGAAAAAAGATGAATGCTTGAAACATGCTGTGAAAAAGGCCCCCCTACCGCCCACCCCCCAAAAAGTGTTACTGCCAAGACAGGAGCTCACAGGAGACCCCTGCACCACCCCCCCAAAAGAGGTGGGAGGGAAAAGTAGTAAGTAGCCCAACACTAATTACAGGCAGATAAAGGCACCAATGTGCCTGACCTGAGAAGCAAGCACCCATGTATACAGCAGAAAAATATCCATATTAGGATTCCATAGTGGCACCAAAAATCATGGTAGCTGACATGGTGGCAAAAACTTACCAGGTACGAGGGCAGGGTGGGGAGACAGTCAGGAGGTAGTCCCCGACGCACGTTTCGCGGCCGCACAGTGCCGCTTCCTCAAGGGGAATAGTATATGAGGGGGCTACAGTATACTCTATGGGGGGCTGCATTATATTCTGTGGTGGAACTGCATTCTCTCAGGGGGCTACATTATATTCTGTGGTGGGTTGCATTATACTATATGAGGGGGGGCTGCATTATACCCTATGGGGTGCTACATTATATTCTATGGTGGGGACTGCGTCATACCTGAGAGGGTTGCATTATATTTTGTGGGGTGCTGCATTATATTCTATGAGAGGGGACTGCCTTATATTTTCTGAGGGGGCTACATTATATTCTGTGAGGGGGCTACATTATATTCTGTGAGGGGGCTACCCCAACCCTTGCTACATTATTAAGACGTGAACTACCTTATATTATACCTTGATATTAGCACTTTTTACTGCACAATTGGTGGTCTTGTATTTATTTCTATGTAGCTACATAGTGGGCCCAAAGAATGATTTTTTCTGGTGGGCCCAAGGTGCTCCAGTCCGACGCTGCGTGTGCGTATGGTTTAAGAGAGTCAGCCTAGAAATGGTGTCTCACAGCGACCTACGCTTGCAGCTTAGTCATGAAGTCAGAATAAAAAATCTTAATCAAAACAATATTTGGTGCGACAGTCTTTTGCTTTCAAAACTACATCAAGGTTGTTAGGGCTAGCGGAACGCACCAAATAATAAGATAGGTAGAATAAGGTGCGTTCGCAGCCCGGGGTCCACCGTGCAGAGATGGAACCTGCTGCCAAGTAATGACGGACTATATGGCGGTACAATGTGAATACACACACGGGTTAACTTCACCCTGTGTGAAGGAAGCGAACCCTGTTAAGTCACAGGGCCGCGTACCGCACGCAAGAACGCAAGCAAGGAGTCACCGAGCTCAGTCCCAAGACTTGGGATCCGAGTCCGTCTAGACTACTTGCGCTCGACACTGCTAATGGGGTGTCAGCGTAACCAAAATAATAATTAAAGATGCACGAGAGTGCATGCGGTGCCGCACTGGCGGATGCCACAAACCACCCAGGCTTGGGTCAGGAAAGCGCTGTGAAAGCGCACGGCGCCGCACTGGCGGTCACAGCAATTAGACGCTATATGGTGTGTAACGTGCTGGTGGCTAAGTTGGGAGCTAGATAGCAATCATCCACCTTCCGCGAACAGTCATCCAATAGGGAGGGGATTTTAAAGAACGACTTTCACTCACAACACACACACATTTACAAACGTACACTAGCGCATGGCCGTGCGGTCATGCGAACCTTATATAGTTGAGCACCTTCAGGACCTTCCTGGAGGACCAATGTGATCTGCTGCAGTATCTGAGCATGTGACCCTCGACCTCCAACGGGAGATCTCGCCTTGGGCATGTTCAGAAGGGGAAAAGCAGGACTCAGTCCCAAAAGCATCTGCTCGCCGCTGGCCAGCACTGGCTTCAATAGCAGAAGCTGGAAAAGCAGCAGTAACTCTATGCACAGAGTGAGACTGAACAAGACGCTGGGACTGTCGTCTCCGCTGAACAGACTCCACTGCGGCTGGAGAAGAATGGGAGACCGCAGCAGAGATGGTTTGAGATTCCCCCTGTGCAGAGGCGGGAACTCGACACCTAACATTACCCCCCCTCCCTGGACCTCGCTACGCTCGAAGGCAGCAATGAGCTGTGGAGCTCGAATGTGTTCAGCAGGCTCCCAGGACCTGTCCCCTGGGCCAAAACCCTTCCCATCCACCAAATAGAATTTTTTGCCACGTACCACCTTGCACCCCAAAATAGCGTTCACATCTTATTCGTCCATAGACGAACCCGATGTGCCGGCAGATGACTCGGGAAAACCGGGACATGTATACGGGTTTCCAGAGGGACACATGAAAGGTGTCGGTGATACCCAAGCGTGGAGGAAGGGCCAGACGGTAGACCACAGGGTTAACCTGTTTGAGGACCTTGAAGGGACCCAAGTAGCGAGGTGCAAACTTAGTGGAGTCAACACGCAGCCTGATGTTACAGGCAGAGAGCCACACTAAGTTGCCAGGAGCAAAGGTCGGAGCAGGGCGCCGATGAGCATCGGCGGAGGACCTCATTCTCTCCTTGGAGGCCCAAATGGCATCCTGAGTGCGGTCCCAAATGTGCCGTGCCTCCACAGCCCAGTCTGCCACCCTGGAGTCAGCGGAAGACACGGGCATGGGCACAGGGACACGCGGATGCTGGCCGTAATTTAGGAGGAATGGAGTCTGACCGGTGGAGTCGGCTACGGCATTGTTAAGCGCAAACTCTGCCCATGGTAGCAAAGATGCCCAGTCATCCTGCCTGGCAGAAACAAAATGTCATAAATATGTGACCAGGGTCTGGTTGGCCCTCTCTACCAACCCATTCGTCTCAGGATGATATGCCGAAGAGAGATTCAACTCAATACTGAGTAGACAACAAAGCTCTCTCCAGAATCGAGACGCAAACTGGGGACCCCGGTCACTAACAATTTTGTCTGGCGTACAGTGTAGGCGAAAGATATGTTTGATGAACAACACAGCTAGAGCCCGTGCAGAAGGTAGCCGTGGAAGAGGCACCAAGTGCACCATTTTGGAAAAATGGTTGGTGATCACCCAGATAATGGTGCAGCTATGAGACTTGGGTAAGCCCACCACAAAATCCATCCCGACCATCTCCCAGGGCCTGTCCGCCACCGGCATGAGGTAAAGCAACCCAGCTGGCCGTTGCCGTGGAGACTTGTTCTTGGCACAGGAGACACATGCCCGAACATAGTCTGCAACGTCACGAGCCATATGCAGCCACCAGTATGTCCTCACCAAGAGCTCAGATGTCCTCTTGGTCCCAAAGTGTCCACCCACCATGGACAAGTAAGCCCAAGAGAGAACCTTCGGTCACAAATTAGATGGAATGAAAGTCTTGCCTGGGGGCACAGACTCTAGTGAAACTGGAGCCATCGTTCTCAGGCTCTCTGAAGGGACAATAAGCCGAGGCTCCTCCTCCTCTGATAATGATGATACTACATAGTGAGAGAGAGCGTCGGCACGAACGTTCTTCTCCCCAGAAAGAAAATGGAGGGTGAAATGGAACCGGGAGAAGAACAGGGACCATCTAGCCTGACGAGAATTTAGCCGCTGGGCTGTCTGTAAATACACCAAGTTTTTGTGGTCTGTGAACACCTGGAAGGGAAAGCGAGCTCCCTCCAGAAGATGTCTCCACTCTGAGAAAGCCAACTTCATAGCTAGCAACTCCCTGTCCCTGATGGAATAATTCCTCTCTGCTGGTGAAATGGTTTTAGAGAAGAAGAAGCAAGGATGCTTCCGACCTTGAGCATCCTTTTGGAAGAGGACTGCTCCAGCACCAACAGATGAGGCATCCACCTCCATAGTAAATGGCCTATCTACATCGGGGCGATGCAGGATGGGAGCGCTAGCGAAGTGTGACTTAATCAAGAGAAAGGCCTTGGAGACATCCTCCGACCACAACCTGGGATTTGCCCCCTTCTTAGTGAGGGCAACCAAGAGAGCAACCAAAGTTGAGAAGTGGGGAATGAACTGGCGATAGTAATTAATGAACCCCATAAAGCGCTGCACCACTTTGAGAGAATGGGGTTCCTGCCAGTCCATCACAACCTGTAGCTTGGCAGGATCCATAGCCAATCCCTGGGCAGAGATGATATAGCCAAGGAAAGGCAAGGACTCCTGCTCAAACACACACTTCTCCAACTTGGCATAGAGAGAGTTAGCCTGTATGAGGTCGAAGACCTTGCAAACATCTCTCCGGTGGGAGTCTATATCTGGAGAGTAGATGAGAATATAATCCAGATAACCTACGACCGAGGTGGAAAGCATATCCCGGAAGATGTCATTTACAAAGTCTTGGAAAAAGGCTGGGGCATTACAGAGCCCGAAGGGCATCACCAGATATTCATAGTGCCCATCCCTGGTGTTAAAAGCCGTCTTCCATTCATCCCCCCAATGGATGCGAATCAGGTTGCAAGCACCCCGCAGATCTAATTTAGTAAATACCCTTGATCCCCGTAGCCTATCAAAAAGCTCAGATATCAGGGGCAAAGGGTACTTATTCTTAACGGTGATGGCGTTAAGACCCCTATAATCTATGCATGGACGTAGTTCCCCATTCTTCTTCTGCACGAAAAAGAACCCTGCCCCAGCAGGTGACACTGACTTCCTGATGAACCCTCTTGCCAGATTCTCTTGAATGTACTGAGACATTGCCTCCATCTCCGGGAGAGATAACGGATAGACTCGACCCCGGGGAGGCTCAGCACCAGGCAAGAGATCAATAGGACAGTCATAGGGGCGATGGGGCGGAAGAGTCTCCGCCGCCTTTTTGGAGAACACGTCCGCATAGGACCAATAGTGCTTGGGGAGAGATGATAGATCTGCGGGTACCTCTGTAGTAGCAACCTGAACGCACTCCCTCTGACACCTACCACACAAGATTCACCCCATCCCAGAATTCTGCCTGAGGACCACTCGATATGAGAAGAGTGGTACCGTAGCCAAGGTATCCCCAATAGGACCTCATCAATTCCCTCAGGAATGACGAGCAGAGATATAATCTCCTGATGAGATGGCGACATGGACAGAGTAAAAGGGATGGTCTGGTGTGTTATCTGTGAGGGCAGTGTCGACCCACTCACCACTCGTACTGTTACTGGTTGATCTAGCATAACCAGGGGTATTGCGTGACGTTGGGCAAAGGCAGAAGACATAAAATTGCCCTCCGCCCCATAATCCACGCAGAGCTCTACTGAGTGAGTGAATGAGCCTATTGTTATTGTCCCCTTAAAGGACAATTTGGAGGCAAACGTCACCGTGTCCAGTGTACCTCCACCTACTACCACTAGACGCTGACGTTTCCTCGACTGCTGGGGACATCTGGTGGCAAGATGTCCTGACTGCTGGCAAACATGACAAACCTGGAGTGCACGAGCGGTCCGGGACTTAGATCCCGCTCGTGACACTTCCATGTGACTCAGGAGCCTGGACTGGAGATTCCAAAGGTTTGGCGAAGGTGGGAGCCAGCCGAAACCTCTGCCTCGCTCTAACCTCCGCTCGTGAAAACGGAGGTCAATATGAGTGGACACTGCTATTAACTCCTCCAGTGTGGCGGGAATCTCCCTAGTGGCCAGGGCGTCCTTAACGTGGTCAGCCAGCCCCCTCCAAAATATCAGAATTAGGGCTTTATCCGAAAACTCCAGCTCAGATGCTAGGGTGCGGAAGTGGACGGCAAAATGGCTGGCCAAGGACGGGCCCTAATTCAATTCCAACAGTTGGAGCGCCGTGTCATGGGTGACATGAGGTCCTAAAAAGACCTGTTTCAGAGTGCTCAGGAACAACGAAGCACTCTGCACCACATGATCGCCACGCTCCCACAGCAGCGTAGCCCACTCTAACGCCCTGTCCGACAGGAGAGACACAATAAACCCCACCTTTGCCCACTCTGTAGGGAAATGAGAGGCCAGAAGCTCGAGATGTATAGAGCACTGACTCACGAAACCCCTACAAGACTTACTATCACCAGAAAATTTTTCTGGCAGTGGGAGGCGAGAAAGAGTCGGTACAGGGGTGGCAGTGGACAAGGTTGCTGCAGCCACGCTAGCAGCCTGAACAGCAACTGTGGTTACATCCACAGCTGAGGTTGTGCACTCAAGAGTGGCCAACCTACCCTCCAGCTGCTGGATGTACTGCAAGGATTGCTGTTTGTCCGTCATTACTAGCCAGACCCTGGCGCTAGTGTAATGTTAGGGCTAGCAGAACGCACCAAATAATAAGATAGTTGGAATAAGGTGCGTTCCCAGCCCGGGGTCCACCGTGCAGAGATGGAACCTGCTGCCAAGTAATGACGGACTATATGGTGGTACAATGTGAATACACACACGAGTTAACTTCACCATGTGTGAAGGAAGCGAACCCTGTTAAGTCATAGGGCTGCGGTACCGCACACAAGAGCGCAAGCAAAGAGTCACCGAGCTCAGTCCCAAGACTTGGGATCCGAGTCCGTCTAGACTACTTGCGCTCGACACCGCTAATGGGGTGTCAGCGTAACCAAAATAATAATTAAAGATGCACGAGAGTGCATGCGGTGCCGCACTGGTGGACGCCACAAACCACCCAGGCTTGGGTCAGGAAAGCGCTGTGAAAGCGCACGGCGCCGCACTGGCGGTCACAGCAATTAGACGCTATATGGTGTGTAACGTGCTGGTGGCTAAGTCGGGAGCTAGATAGCAATCATCCACCTTCCGCGAACAGTCATCCAATAGGGAGGGGATTTTAAAGAACGACTTTCACTCACAACACACACACGTTTACAAATATACACTAGCGCATGGCCGTGCGGTCATGCGAACCTTATATAGTTGAACACCTTCAGGACCTTCATGGAGGATCAATGGGATCTGCTGCAATATCTGAGCATGTGACCCTCGATCTCCAACGGGAGATCTCGCCTTGGGCATGTTCAGAAGGGGAAAAGCAGGACTCAGTCCCAAAAGCATCTGCTCGCCGCTGCCCAGCACTGGCTTCAATGGCAGAAGCTGGAAAAGCAGCAGTAACTCTATGCACGGAGTGAGACTGAGAAAGACGCTGGGACCGTCGTCTCCACTGAGCAGAATCCACTGCAGCTGGAGAAGAATGGGAGACCGCAGCAGAGATGGTTTGAGATTCCCTCTGTGCAGAGGCGGGAACTCGACACCTAACAAAGGTATTCTTTAATTCAGACATACTTGCACATAATTGTTGAGGAAACTTGGTAGGGAAATTGTTCCAAACATCTTGGAGAACTAGTAACCAACGCTCTTCTGTGAATGTAGACTTGTGCAAATACTTTTGTCTCTTCATGTAATTGTGGTGCCCCAGGGTCCTGGTCATCACAGTGATGTTGCTTTCCTCATGGAGAGAGTGATGTTACGCTTGGAAGCGATGAAAGATCTTCTTTTATCAGGTATCACAATGAACACAACATGTTCACACTCCAGGCCACAAGGGGGAGCTTTTGATCCTATTCCTAGGTGACTCCCCTATACATATATTGTGGTTTGGAGGGAAAGTCAGGCAGTTCCTGTCAGAGAGAGAAAGAGGAGAGTGCAGACCGACATAGAGTCTCAGATGTTCTGAAGGGGCCCTGTAGTCTGAAGCCCCTGGAGAAAGAGACATACAGAAGGAAAGAACATCGTACAGTGAGCGTGAAGGAGAGCGAAGCATAGGAGAGTGATATCAGGGGAGACCAGCTGCGAATGAGCTCCCTCCCTCTGAAGTGCAGATAACCGGTAGCCGGAACACCGAGGTTGTAAGGGACTCTGCAATTTACAGCAGAGACCAGCTGGACAGCTGAACTGCAAGTTACCTGTCCGCCTCAATACCCAGGAGGCACAGTGACGCATAGAGACCGAGTCATGATGGAGATCCTGTAAAAAGGCTCGAGTCACCTGTCATACGGGTTTGTGTCCTATCCTATATTGGGGACAGAGAAGTACTGTGAGGACCTATCAGAAGCCATAGGCAGTAAGGGACTACAACACCACTGCGCTAGAGGAAGGCTTTTAACTCCCCCTGGTAAAGAGGAATTCTGGATTTGCTTCAAAGCCGGCCGGACCCTGCCTGTACTTGTGATCTGGTACCATGGACTGTGGCTGCCTGAAGTCTTCAGTAAACCAGGAAAAGAGACTGCAAACCTGTGTCATCGTTCTTTACTGTACCATTCACCATCTTCCATCTACACACCGGGAGCCCTGGGGATATACTTCACCTGTGGGAAGTTATACCATCTAGGTGCCATAAGATCACCCCAGAGGACCCCTTAAAGTAGCGTCGGTCCCCACTGACCGAATACCACAGGTGGCATCATGACCATAAACTTTATTCAATTTCCATTTTACATGGGCACCCAGGGCCATGGACCGGGTTGCCACTGTGACATCCCCCTGTGAAAACCAGACCGGGTTCCCCATGGCCTTAGTGGGCGACTCATCTTAGCTTCACGAACAGGATGGACTGACCCAGCAAATCGGATCATGTGCGCCTAAAAGACTGTGTTGTGCTGAGAGACTGTTAATTGTGAATTGCCGCCAAAACTGCCACCATTGTAGCGCCACGAGGAGCGCTGGAAAATAAAAGTGCGCCATCGTGGGCGGGGACTAGCAGTGGGGCGTGAAAATAATGGCCGCCCACTCCAAATACTTCTGCACCATGCGGACATGCCTGTTGTGAATTCTGTGGCTGAATTCACTCCTGTGGTCACAAGTGGTACTGCAGCTTCTGAGCTTCCTCCCTCAGGTGTTCTGGTGAGCTCGTTAACTGCTTCATTACTTAACTCCGCCTGATGCTGCTATCCTTGCTCCTTGTCAATGTTTCAGTGTTGGATCTGAGCTTCTCCTGATTGTTCCTGTGACCTGCTGCTCTGTATACTAAGTGCCTTTTGCTTTTTTGTTGCTTTTTTTCTGTCCAGCTTGTCTTTTGTTTTGCTGGAAGCTCTGAGACGCAAAGGGTGTACCGCCGTGCCGTTAGTTCGGCACGGTGGGTTTTTTTTGCCCCCTTTGCGTGGTTTTGCTTTAGGGTTTTTTGTAGACTGCAAAGTTCGCTTTACTGTCCTCGCTCTGTCCTAGAATATCGGGCCCCACTTTGCTGAATCTATTTCATCCCTACGTTTTGTCTTTTCATCTTACTCACAGTCATTATATGTGGGGGGCTGCCTTTTCCTTTGGGGAATTTCTCTGGGGCAAGTCAGGCCTATTTTTCTATCTTCAGGCTAGCTAGTTTCTTAGGCTGTGCCGAGTTGCCTAGGTAGTTGTTAGGTGCAATCCACAGCCGCTTTTAGTTGTGTTTAGGATAGGATCAGGTGTGCAGTCTACAGAGTTTCCACGTCTCAGAGCTCGTTCTTGTATTTTTGGGTATTTGTCAGATCACTGTGTGCGCTCTGATCGCTAAGCACACTGTGTTTCTGGATTGCCTTCATAACACCTGTCATTAGCAAACATAACAGTACAAGGAGCCAAACTAATGATTCTCAATAGAGGGAAAGAAAAAGTTCTGACATCATTTTTTTTTTTTTTCTCAGCTCTGTGTTCACTTTTTTTTTTTCCCCTAGACATTTGGGTGATTCTGGACACAGGTGTGGACATGGATATTCAGGGTCTGTGCTCTTCAATGGATAATCTCGTTATAAATGTACAAAAAATTCAAGATACTATTGATCAGAAATCTATGTTAGAACCAAGAATTCCTATTCCTGATTTGTTTTTTGGAGATAGAACTAAGTTTCTAAGTTTCAAAAATAATTGTAAGCTATTTCTGGCCTTGAAACCTCATTCTTCTGGTAATCTTATTCAACAGGTTTTGATTATTATTTCTTTTTTGCGCGGCGACCCTCAAGACTGGGCATTTTCTCTTGCGCCAGTCTTTTTTCTCTTGTCTTTTCGTTTGACCCTTCCAGACTCCTTTTCCATACATAATGTATTCCATAGGTCGTTGTTGCGGAGATACGTGGCACCTATGGTTCCATCTGTTGAGCCTCCTGCCCCGGTTTTGGTGGAGGGGGAATTGGAGTATATTGTGGAGAAGATTTTGGATTCTCGTGTTTCTAGACGGAAACTCCAGTATCTGGTTAAATGGAAGGGTTATGCTCAGGAAGATAATTCCTGGGTTTTTGCCTCTGATGTTCATGCTTCCGATCTTGTTCGTGCCTTTCATGCGGCTCATCCTGGTCGGCCTGGGGGCTCTGGTGAGGGTTCGGTGACCCCTCCTCAAGGGGGGGGGTACTGTTGTGAATTCTGTGGCTGAATTCACTCCTGTGGTCACAAGTGGTACTGCAGCTTCTGAGCTTCCTCCCTCAGGTGTTCTGGTGAGCTCGTTAACTGCTTCATTACTTAACTCCGCCTGATGCTGCTATCCTTGCTCCTTGTCAATGTTTCAGTGTTGGATCTGAGCTTCTCCTGATTGTTCCTGTGACCTGCTGCTCTGTATACTAAGTGCCTTTTGCTTTTTTGTTGCTTTTTTTCTGTCCAGCTTGTCTTTTGTTTTGCTGGAAGCTCTGAGACGCAAAGGGTGTACCGCCGTGCCGTTAGTTCGGCACGGTGGGTTTTTTTTGCCCCCTTTGCGTGGTTTTGCTTTAGGGTTTTTTGTAGACTGCAAAGTTCGCTTTACTGTCCTCGCTCTGTCCTAGAATATCGGGCCCCACTTTGCTGAATCTATTTCATCCCTACGTTTTGTCTTTTCATCTTACTCACAGTCATTATATGTGGGGGGCTGCCTTTTCCTTTGGGGAATTTCTCTGGGGCAAGTCAGGCCTATTTTTCTATCTTCAGGCTAGCTAGTTTCTTAGGCTGTGCCGAGTTGCCTAGGTAGTTGTTAGGCGCAATCCACAGCCGCTTTTAGTTGTGTTTAGGATAGGATCAGGTGTGCAGTCTACAGAGTTTCCACGTCTCAGAGCTCGTTCTTGTATTTTTGGGTATTTGTCAGATCACTGTGTGCGCTCTGATCGCTAAGCACACTGTGTTTCTGGATTGCCTTCATAACACCTGTCATTAGCAAACATAACACATGCCCATCAGCAACTGAGATTTGCCTCCTAATGCTGAATGGCAGTAGAAAGAGGAAGAAGAAGATCCGCCCCCGCAGGAGAGAGTGGGAACGAGATGAGGACGCAGTAAGGAATATGGAGGACGACATGGTGAGCAGCCCGGACCCGGAGCGTGGGGTGTAAGCCGAGGACTCCCCCAGCCACCAGGATGGAAACTGCGCCAAGCCGTCTACCGAAGTCCCAGAGTTCCTGCAAGAAGAAGTGGAGGAGCTGAGCGACCAACTCCTGCGGATGCAGCTGAGCGCCGAAACTACATGGAAGGCGGCGCTAGGAATGAAACTACAGGAGCAGTTTCCTATCCGGCGGCCCATGATGTCATCGGAGGAGACCGGCACAGGAGACACCGCAGCTGTTGTGAATTCTGTGGCTGAATTCACTCCTGTGGTCACAAGTGGTACTGCAGCTTCTGAGCTTCCTCCCTCAGGTGTTCTGGTGAGCTCGTTGGCTGCTTTGTTATTTAACTCCACCTGATTCTGTCTTCCTTGCTCCTTGTCTATGTTCCAGTGTTGGATCTGAGCTTCTGGATCTTTCCTGTGGCCTGCTGCTCTGCTTAGATTAGTGCTTCTTTGCTTTTGTTGCTGTTTTTTCTGTCCAGCTTGTCTATTCGTTTTTGCTGGAAGCTCTGAGACGCAAAGGGTGTACCGCCGTGCCATTAGTTCGGCACGGTGGGTCTTTTTGCCCCCTTTGCGTGGTTTTTTGCTTTAGGGTTTTTTGTAGACTGCAAAGTTCTCTTTGCTATCCTCGCTCTATCTAGAATATCGGGCCTCACTTTGCTGAATCTATTTCATCCCTACGTTTGTCTTTTCATCTTGCTAACAGTCATTATATGTGGGGGGCTGCCTTTTCCATTGGGGTATTTCTCTGAGGCAAGTCAGGCTTGTATTTCTATCTTCAGGCTAGTCAGTTCCTCAGGCTGTGCCGAGTTGCATAGGTAGTGTCAGGCGCAATCCACAGCTGCCTTTAATTGTGTTTAGGATAGGTTCAGGTATTGCGGTCTACAGAGATTCCACGTCTCAGAGCTCGTTCTATTGTTTTTGGGTTATTATCAGATCACTGTATGTGCTCTGATTGCTGGCACACTGTGTCACTGGATTGCCTACATAACAGTACAAGGAGCCAAACTAATGATTCTCAATAGAGGGAAAAAAGAAGTTCTGACATCATTTTTTTTTCTCAGCTCTGTGTTCAGTCTTTTTTTTCCCCTAGACATTTGGGTGTTTCAGGACACAGGTGTGGACATGGATATTCAGGGTCTGTGCTCTTCAATGGATAATCTCGTTACAAATGTACAAAGGATTCAACATACTATTGATCAGAAATCTATGTTAGAACCAAGAATTCCTATTCCTGATTTGTTTTTTGGTGATAGAACTAAGTTTCTTAGTTTCAAAAATAATTGTAAGCTATTTCTGGCCTTGAAAGCTCATTCTTCTGGTAATCCTGTTCAACAGGTTTTGATTATTATTTCTTTTTTGCGCGGCGACCCTCAGGACTGGGCATTTTCTCTTGCGCCAGGAGACCCTGCATTGAGTAATGTCAATGCGTTTTTCCTGGCGCTCGGATTACTGTACGATGAGCCTAATTCAGTGGATCAGGCTGAGAAAAATTTGCTGGCTTTGTGCCAGGGTCAGGATGATATAGAAGTATATTGTCAGAAATTTAGGAAGTGGTCAGTACTCACTCTGTGGAATGAATCTGCGCTGACAGCTTTGTTCAGAAAGGGTCTCTCTGAGGCTCTTAAGGATGTCATGGTGGGTTTTCCTATGCCTGATGGTTTGAATGAGTCTATGTCTTTGGCCATTCAGATCGGTCGACGCTTGCGCGAGCGTAAATCTGTCCACCATTTGGCGGTATTGTCTGAGATAAAACCTGAGCCTATGCAGTGCGATAGGACTATGACCAGAGTTGAACGGCAAGAACACAGACGTCTGAATGGGCTGTGTTTCAACTGTGGTGATTCCACTCATGCTATTTCTGATTGTCCTAAGCGCACTAAGCGGTTCGATAGGTCTGCCGTCATTGGTACTGTACAGTCCAAATTCCTTCTGTCCATTACCTTGATATGTTCTTTGTCATCGTATTCTGTCATGGCGTTTGTGGATTCAGGCGCTGCCATGAATCTGATGGATTTGGATTATGCTAAACGTTGTGGGTTTTTCTTGGAGCCTTTGCGGTGTCCTATTCCGTTGAGAGGAATTGATGCTACACCTTTGGCCAAGAATAAACTTCAGTACTGGGCCCAGCTGACCATGTGCATGGCTCCTGCACATCAGAAAGTTATTCGCTTTCTGGTGCTACATAATCTGCATGATGTGGTCGTGTTGGGGTTGCCATGGCTGCAAACCCATAATCCAGTTTTGGATTGGAACTCTATGTCGGTATCCAGCTGTGGTTGTCAGGGGGTACATGGTGATGTTCCATTTTTGTCAATTTCGTCATCCACTCCTTCTGAGGTCTCAGAGTTCTTGTCTGATTATCAGGATGTATTTGAAGAGCCCAGGTCCGATGCCCTACCTCCGCATAGGGATTGTGATTGTGCTATCAATTTGATTCCTGGTAGTAAGTTCCCTAAAGGTCGATTATTTAATTTATCCGTGCCTGAACACGCCGCTATGCGCAGTTATGTGAAGGAATCCCTGGAGAAGGGACATATTCGCCCATCATCATCACCACTGGGAGCAGGGTTCTTTTTTGTAGCCAAGAAGGATGGTTCGCTGAAACCGTGTATTGATTACCGCCTTCTTCATAAGATCACTGTTAAATTTCAGTATCCCTTGCCATTGTTATCTGACTTGTTTGCTCGGATTAAGGGGGCTAGTTGGTTCACTAAGATAGATCTTCGTGGTGCGTATAATCTGGTGAGAATCAGGCAAGGAGATGAATGGAAAACTGCATTTAATACGCCCGAGGGTCATTTTGAGTATCTAGTGATGCCGTTCGGACTTGCCAATGCTCCATCTGTGTTTCAGTCTTTTATGCATGACATCTTCCGTGAGTATCTGGATAAATTCCTGATTGTTTACTTGGATGACATTTTGATCTTCTCAGATGATTGGGAGTCTCAAGTGAAGCAGGTCAGAATGGTTTTCCAGGTCCTGCGTGCTAATTCTTTGTTTGTGAAGGGATCAAAGTGTCTCTTCGGTGTGCAGAAAGTTTCATTTTTGGGGTTCATCTGTTGTGAATTCTGTGGCTGAGTTCACTTCTGTGGTCACAAGTGGTATTGCAGTCTCTGGGCTTCCTCCCTCAGGTGTTTTGGTGAGCTCGTTGGCTGCCTTGCTATTTAGCTCCACCTGAGTCTGTCTTCCTTGCTCCTTGTCTATGTTCCAGTGTTGGATCTGAGCTACTGCATCTTTCCTTGGGCCTGCTGCTCTGCTAGATAAGTGCTTCTAGTTTGTTTTCTGTTTTTTCTGTCCAGCTTGTTATTATCTTTTGCTGGAAGCTCTGAGAAGCAGAGGGGTGTACCGCCGTGCTGTTAGTTCGGCACGGTGGGTCTTTTTTGCCCCTTTGCGTGGTTTTCGTTTTAGGGTTTTTTGTAGACTGCATAGTTCTCTTTGCTATCCTCGCTCTGTCTAGAATATCGGGCCTCACTTTGCTGAATCTATTTCATTCCTACGTTTGTCTTTTCATCTTGCTAACAGTCATTATATGTGGGGGGCTGCCTATTCCTTTGGGGTATTTCTCTGAGGTAAGTCAGGCTTGTATTTCTATCTTCAGGCTAGTCAGCTCCTCAGGCAGTGTCGAGTTGCATAGGTAGTTGATAGGCGCAATCCACTGCTGCTTATAGTTGTGTGAGGATAGATCAGGTACTGCAGTCTACAGAGATTCCACGTCTCAGAGCTCGTCCTATTGTTTTTGGTTATTGCCAGATCTCTGTATGTGCGCTGATTACTGCACGCTGTGTTGCCTGATTGCCAGCCATAACAGTACAAGGAGCCTCACCAATGATTCCCAATAGAGGGAAAAAAGAAATCCTGACATCATTTTTTTTTCTTAGCTCTGTCTTCAGTCTTTTTTTTCCCCTAGACATTAGAGTGCTTCAGAACACAGCTGTGGACATGGATATTCAGGCTCTGTGCTCCTCAATGGATAATCTCGTTGTAAATGTACAAAAGATTCAAGATACTATTGATCAGAAATCGATGCTAGAACCAAGAATTCCGATTCCTGATTTGTTTTTTGGTGACAGAACTAAGTTCCTGAGCTTCAGAAATAATTGTAAGCTATTTTTGGCCTTGAAACCTCATTCTTCTGGTAATCCTATTCAACAGGTTTTGATTATTATTTCTTTTTTGCGCGGCGACCCACAGGACTGGGCGTTTTCTCTTGCACCAGGAGATTCTGCATTGAGTAATGTTGATGCATTTTTCCAGGCGCTGGGATTGCTTTACGATGAGCCTAATTCAGTGGATCAAGCTGAGAAAAATCTGCTGGCTTTATGCCAGGGTCAGGATGATGTAGAAGTATATTGTCAGAAATTTAGAAAATGGTCAGTACTCACTCTGTGGAATGAATCTGCACTAGCGGCTTTGTTCAGAAAGGGTCTCTCTGAAGCTCTTAAGGATGTAATGGTGGGATTTCCTATGCCTGCTGGTTTGAATGAGTCTATGTCCTTGGCCATTCAGATCGGTCGTCGCTTGCGCGAGCGTAAATCTGTGCACCATCTGGCGGTATTGTCTGAGAGTAAGCCTGAGTCTATGCAGTGCGACAGGACTATGACTAAAGTAGAACGGCACGAACACAGACGTCTGAACAGACTGTGTTTCTATTGTGGTGATTCTACTCATGCTATTTCTAATTGTCCTAAACGCACTAGGCGGTTCGATAGCTCTGCCGTTATTGGTACTGTACAGTCCAAATTCCTTTTGTCCATTACCTTAATGTGCTCTTTGTCATCATATTCTGTCATGGCGTTTGTGGATTCAGGCGCTGCCCTGAATCTGATGGATTTGGATTATGCTAAACGTTGTGGATTTTTCTTGGAGCCTTTGCGGTGTCCTATTCCGTTGAGAGGAATTGATGCTACACCTTTGGCCAAGAATAAGCCTCAGTACTGGGCCCAGCTGACCATGTGCATGGCTCCTGCACATCAGGAAGTTATTCGCTTTTTGGTACTGCATAATTTGCATGATGTGGTCGTGTTGGGGTTGCCATGGCTACAAACCCATAATCCAGTATTGGATTGGAACTCTATGTCGGTAACCAGCTGGGGTTGTCAGGGAGTACATGGTGATGTTCCATTTTTGTCTATTTCGTCATCCATTCCTTCTGACATCCCAGAGTTCTTGTCGGACTTTCAGGATGTATTTGAAGAGTCCAAGTCTGATGCCCTACCTCCGCATAGGAATTGTGATTGTGCTATCGATTTGATTCCTGGTAGTAAATTCCCTAAGGGTCGTTTATTTAATTTGTCCGTACCTGAACACACCGCTATGCGCAGTTATGTGAAGGAGTCCCTGGAGAAGGGACATATTCGCCCATCGTCGTCACCATTGGGAGCAGGGTTCTTTTTTGTAGCCAAGAAGGATGGTTCGCTAAGACCGTGTATTGATTACCGCCTTCTTAATAAGATCACTGTTAAGTTTCAGTATCCCTTGCCATTGATATCTGACTTGTTTGCTCGGATTAAGGGGGCTAGTTGGTTTACTAAGATTGATCTTCGTGGTGCGTATAATCTGGTGAGAATCAGGCAGGGAGATGAATGGAAAACGGCATTTAATACGCCCGAGGGTCATTTTGAGTATCTGGTGATGCCGTTCGGACTTGCCAATGCTCCATCTGTTTTTCAGTCTTTTATGCATGACATTTTCCGTGAGTATCTGGATAAATTCTTGATTGTTTACTTGGATGACATTTTGATCTTCTCAGATGATTGGGAGTCTCATGTGAAGCAAGTCAGAATGGTTTTCCAGGTACTGCGTGCTAATTCCTTGTTCGTGAAGGGATCAAAGTGTCTCTTCGGTGTGCAGAAAGTTTCATTTTTGGGGTTCATCTTTTCCCCTTCTACTATCGAGATGGATCCGGTTAAGGTTCAGGCCATCCAGGATTGGACTCAGCCGACATCTCTAAAAAGTTTGCAGAAATTCCTGGGCTTTGCTAATTTTTATCGTCGCTTCATCTGTAATTTTTCTAGCATTGCCAGACCATTGACCGATTTGACCAAGAAGGGTGCTGATTTGGTTCATTGGTCTTCTGCTGCCGTGGAAGCTTTTCAGGAGTTGAAGCGTCGTTTTTGCTGTGCCCCTGTGTTGTGTCAACCTGATGTTTCTCTTCCGTTCCAGGTCGAGGTTGATGCTTCTGAGATTGGTGCAGGGGCGGTTTTGTCACAGAGAGGTTCTGGTTGCTCAGTGTTCAAACCATGTGCTTTCTTTTCCAGGAAATTTTCTGCTGCTGAGCGTAATTATGATGTGGGCAACCGAGAGTTGCTGGCCATGAAGTGGGCATTCGAGGAGTGGCGTCATTGGCTTGAGGGTGCTAAGCATCGCGTGGTGGTTTTGACTGATCATAAGAACCTTACTTATCTTGAGTCTGCCAAGCGCTTGAATCCTAGACAGGCCCGTTGGTCGTTATTTTTTGCTCGTTTTGATTTTGTGATTTCATACCTTCCGGGCTCTAAAAATGTGAAGGCGGATGCTCTGTCTAGGAGTTTTGTGCCCGACTCTCCGGGGTTATCTGAGCCGGCGAGTATCCTCAAGGAAGGAGTCATTGTGTCTGCCATCTCCCCTGATTTGCGGAGAGTGTTGCAGAAATTTCAGGCTAATAAACCTGATCGTTGTCCGGCCGAGAAATTGTTCGTCCCTGATAGGTGGACTAGTAAAGTTATCTCTGAACTTCATTGTTCGGTGCTGGCCGGTCATCCAGGAATCTTTGGTACCAGGGAGTTGGTTGCTAGATCCTTCTGGTGGCCATCTCTGTCACGGGATGTGCGTGCTTTTGTGCAGTCCTGTGGAATTTGTGCTAGGGCTAAGCCCTGCTGTTCACGTGCCAGTGGGTTGCTTTTGCCCTTGCCGGTCCCGAAAAGGCCTTGGACACATATTTCGATGGATTTCATTTCTGACCTTCCCGTTTCTCAAAAAATGTCTGTCATTTGGGTGGTCTGTGATCGCTTTTCTAAAATGGTCCATCTGGTGCCCTTGGTTAAATTGCCTTCCTCCTCTGATTTGGTGCCTTTGTTCTTCCAGCATGTGGTTCGTTTACATGGCATTCCTGAGAATATTGTTTCTGACAGAGGTTCCCAGTTTGTCTCGAGGTTCTGGCGAGCCTTTTGTGGTAGGATGGGCATTGACCTATCTTTTTCCTCGGCCTTCCATCCTCAGACTAATGGCCAGACTGAACGAACCAATCAGACCTTGGAAACATATCTGAGATGTTTTGTTTCCGCTGACCAGGATGATTGGGTGTCATTTTTGCCGTTAGCTGAGTTCGCCCTTAATAATCGGGCCAGCTCGGCTACCTTGGTCTCTCCATTTTTCTGCAATTCTGGGTTCCATCCTCGTTTCTCTTCAGGACAGGTTGAGTCTTCGGACTGTCCTGGTGTGGATTATGTGGTGGACAGGTTGCAGCAGATCTGGACTCAGGTAGTGGACAATTTGACCTTGTCCCAGGAGAAGGCTCAGCTTTTCGCTAATCGCAGACGCCGTGTGGGACCCCGACTTCGTGTTGGGGATCTGGTTTGGTTATCTTCTCGTCATATACCTATGAAGGTTTCCTCTCCTAAATTTAAACCTCGTTTTATTGGTCCGTATAGGATTTCTGAGATTCTCAATCCGGTGTCTTTTCGTCTGACCCTCCCAGACTCCTTTTCCATACATAATGTATTCCATAGGTCGTTGTTGAGGAGATACGTGGCACCTATGGTTCCATCTGTGGAGCCTCCTGCCCCTGTTTTGGTGGAGGGGGAATTGGAGTATATTGTGGAGAAGATTTTGGATTCTCGTGTCTCTAGACGGAAACTCCAGTATCTGGTCAAATGGAAGGGTTATGCTCAGGAAGATAATTCCTGGGTTTTTGCCTCTGATGTCCATGCCCCAGATCTTGTTCGTGCCTTTCATGTGGCTCATCCTGGTCGGCCTGGGGGTTCTGGTGAGGGTTCGGTGACCCCTCCTCAAGGGGGGGGTACTGTTGTGAATTCTGTGGCTGAGTTCACTTCTGTGGTCACAAGTGGTATTGCAGTCTCTGGGCTTCCTCCCTCAGGTGTTTTGGTGAGCTCGTTGGCTGCCTTGCTATTTAGCTCCACCTGAGTCTGTCTTCCTTGCTCCTTGTCTATGTTCCAGTGTTGGATCTGAGCTACTGCATCTTTCCTTGGGCCTGCTGCTCTGCTAGATAAGTGCTTCTAGTTTGTTTTCTGTTTTTTCTGTCCAGCTTGTTATTATCTTTTGCTGGAAGCTCTGAGAAGCAGAGGGGTGTACCGCCGTGCTGTTAGTTCGGCACGGTGGGTATTTTTTGCCCCTTTGCGTGGTTTTCGTTTTAGGGTTTTTTGTAGACTGCATAGTTCTCTTTGCTATCCTCGCTCTGTCTAGAATATCGGGCCTCACTTTGCTGAATCTATTTCATTCCTACGTTTGTCTTTTCATCTTGCTAACAGTCATTATATGTGGGGGGCTGCCTATTCCTTTGGGGTATTTCTCTGAGGTAAGTCAGGCTTGTATTTCTATCTTCAGGCTAGTCAGCTCCTCAGGCAGTGTCGAGTTGCATAGGTAGTTGATAGGCGCAATCCACTGCTGCTTATAGTTGTGTGAGGATAGATCAGGTACTGCAGTCTACAGAGATTCCACGTCTCAGAGCTCGTCCTATTGTTTTTGGTTATTGCCAGATCTCTGTATGTGCGCTGATTACTGCACGCTGTGTTGCCTGATTGCCAGCCATAACATTCATCTTTTCCCCTTCTACTATCGAGATGGATCCGGTTAAGGTCCAAGCCATCCAGGATTGGACTCAGCCGACATCTCTGAAAAGTCTGCAAAAGTTCCTGGGCTTTGCTAATTTTTATCGTCGCTTCATCTGTAATTTTTCTAGCATTGCCAAACCATTGACCGATTTGACCAAGAAGGGTGCTGATTTGGTTAATTGGTCTTCTGCTGCTGTGGAAGCTTTTCAGGAGTTGAAGCGTCGTTTTTGTTCTGCCCCTGTGTTGTGTCAACCAGATGTTTCTCTTCCGTTCCAGGTCGAGGTTGATGCTTCTGAGATTGGAGCAGGGGCGGTTTTGTCACAGAGAGGTTCTGGTTGCTCAGTGTTGAAACCATGTGCTTTCTTTTCCAGGAAGTTTTCGGCTGCTGAGCGTAATTATGATGTGGGCAACCGAGAATTGCTGGCCATGAAGTGGGCATTCGAGGAGTGGCGTCATTGGCTTGAAAGAGCTAAGCATCGCGTGGTGGTATTGACTGATCATAAGAACCTTACTTATCTCGAGTCTGCCAAGCGCTTGAATCCTAGACAGGCCCGTTGGTCGTTATTTTTTGCCCGCTTCGATTTTGTGATTTCGTACCTTCCGGGCTCTAAAAATGTGAAGGCGGATGCTCTGTCTAGGAGTTTTGTGCCCGACTCTCCGGGTTTATCTGAGCCGGCGAGTATCCTCAAGGAAGGAGTCATTGTGTCTGCCATCTCCCCTGAATTGCGGCGAGTGTTGCAAAAATTTCAGGCGAATAAACCTGATCGTTGTCCGGCGGAGAAACTGTTCGTCCCTGATAGGTGGACTAGTAAAGTTATCTCTGAACTTCATTGTTCGGTCTTGGCTGGTCATCCTGGAATCTTTGGTACCAGAGAGTTAGTGGCTAGATCCTTCTGGTGGCCATCTCTGTCACGGGATGTACGTACTTTTGTGCAGTCCTGTGGGATTTGTGCTAGGGCTAAGCCCTGCTGTTCACGTGCCAGTGGGTTGCTTTTGCCCTTGCCGGTCCCAAAGAGGCCTTGGACACATATTTCGATGGATTTCATTTCTGACCTTCCCGTTTCTCAAAAGATGTCAGTCATTTGGGTGGTCTGTGATCGCTTTTCTAAAATGGTCCATCTGGTGCCCTTGGTTAAATTACCTTCCTCCTCTGATTTGGTGCCTTTGTTCTTCCAGCATGTGGTTCGTTTGCATGGCATTCCTGAGAATATTGTTTCTGACAGAGGTTCCCAGTTTGTTTCAAGGTTTTGGCGAGCCTTTTGTGGTAGGATGGGCATTGACCTATCTTTTTCCTCGGCTTTCCATCCTCAGACTAATGGCCAGACCGAACGAACCAATCAGACCTTGGAAACATATCTGAGATGTTTTGTTTCTGCTGACCAGGATGATTGGGTGTCCTTTTTGCCATTGGCTGAGTTCGCCCTTAATAATCGGGCCAGTTCGGCTACCTTGGTCTCTCCATTTTTCTGCAATTCTGGGTTCCATCCTCGTTTCTCTTCAGGACAGGTTGAGTCTTCGGACTGTCCTGGTGTGGATTCTGTGGTGGACAGGTTGCAGCAGATCTGGACTCAGGTAGTGGACAATTTGACCTTGTCCCAGGAGAAGGCTCAACTTTTCGCTAATCGCAGACGCCGTGTGGGTCCCCGACTTCGTGTTGGGGATCTGGTTTGGTTATCTTCTCGTCATATTCCTATGAAGGTTTCCTCTCCTAAATTTAAACCTCGTTTTATTGGTCCGTATAGGATTTCTGAGATTCTCAATCCTGTGTCTTTTCGTCTGACCCTCCCAGACTCCTTTTCCATACATAATGTATTCCATAGGTCGTTGTTGCGGAGATACGTGGCACCTATGGTTCCATCTGTTGAGCCTCCTGCCCCGGTTTTGGTGGAGGGGGAATTGGAGTATATTGTGGAGAAAATTTTGGATTCTCGTGTTTCTAGACGGAAACTCCAGTATCTGGTTAAATGGAAGGGTTATGCTCAGGAAGATAATTCCTGGGTTTTTGCCTCTGATGTCCATGCTCCAGATCTTGTTCGTGCCTTTCATGTGGCTCATCCTGGTCGGCCTGGGGGCTCTGGTGAGGGTTCGGTGACCCCTCCTCAAGGGGGGGGTACTGTTGTGAATTCTGTGGCTGAATTCACTCCTGTGGTCACAAGTGGTACTGCAGCTTCTGAGCTTCCTCCCTCAGGTGTTCTGGTGAGCTCGTTGGCTGCTTTGTTATTTAACTCCACCTGATTCTGTCTTCCTTGCTCCTTGTCTATGTTCCAGTGTTGGATCTGAGCTTCTGGATCTTTCCTGTGGCCTGCTGCTCTGCTTAGATTAGTGCTTCTTTGCTTTTGTTGCTGTTTTTTCTGTCCAGCTTGTCTATTCATTTGTGCTGGAAGCTCTGAGACGCAAAGGGTGTACCGCCGTGCCGTTAGTTCGGCACGGTGGGTCTTTTTGCCCCCTTTGCGTGGTTTTTTGCTTTAGGGTTTTTTGTAGACTGCAAAGTTCTCTTTGCTATCCTCGCTCTATCTAGAATATCGGGCCTCACTTTGCTGAATCTATTTCATCCCTACGTTTGTCTTTTCATCTTGCTAACAGTCATTATATGTGGGGGGCTGCCTTTTCCTTTGGGGTATTTCTCTGAGGCAAGTCAGGCTTGTATTTCTATCTTCAGGCTAGTCAGTTCCTCAGGCTGTGCCGAGTTGCATAGGTAGTGTCAGGCGCAATCCACAGCTGCCTTTAGTTGTGTTTAGGATAGGTTCAGGTATTGCGGTCTACAGAGATTCCACGTCTCAGAGCTCGTTCTATTGTTTTTGGGTTATTATCAGATCACTGTATGTGCTCTGATTGCTGGCACACTGTGTCACTGGATTGCCTACATAACACGCAGCGGCAGGTAAGGAGACCAACCCTGCCCCGGTAGCCGAGGAACTCCTAGTGGGCCCGCTAGCTGCACCACAATGTTATGGATCCGGATGGATTCAGATCCTGGGAGAATGGGACCAGGCCACGGGGATGGAGAGCCACATGAGAGCCCCAATCCAGCTCACCAGTATGGCAGGGGAAATATATGCTTAAATAACAGTGTACCACTGGGTGATCCCTGGGACAGATTTAATGGGGTTTCCCGGGGCAGAGAGGTGAAAGGAGAAGTTATGGAGGTCCTCAGCTGGGAAAAATACCAGCAGCAGCTTGCCTATGAGTGGGAGGAGAAGGATAAGGAATACCAGACTGGGCACAAAAGCCTTTGATGAAAGGGATCTATGTGCTAAGGCTCAAGCCCGCAAGGACAAACAAACCTACCAGGCCCCGCTGAGGCAGGGCACTGTAGTAGCCTTCAAACTGAAAAGCTGGGGGTTCATCAAGGAGCCAGACCTGTATGCTGAGGTGTTTGTCAACCGGAGGGATGAAGAATCTCACCTCAGTGAAGGACACCCGGACAGTGATCTGTATCCAGGGGACACTGTGTTCTTCACTCGGCAGTTTGGTGATAAGCGGTGGTATGCCTTAAACGTATAGAAACGTAAAGACTCCGCATAATTTAAAGGGCACCAGACCAAAGACACCAGTAGCGCCACCTAGTGTCAAAGTGGCCACCACCACTACTACTCTTACTGTGACACCAACCTCTAAAGCCATTACAAAGACAACTGTGTGTACCATAACCACAACTGAGACAGCAGTGGCTATAGCACCGGTGATCATGTGTAGCCAGGCCACGCAAACCCCCATTGCAGGACATGACCTAACAGTACACGAATACAAGACACATGATGTCTCCTTTTTACCAGGTGTAACTTTGGCTCAAGATCTTCCCAGGCCAGGAAGCAACCTATGCCAAATATTACCTTGGAGAAGGCAAAAGTAAATTAGGAGAACATGACTTGTGCATACATTGACTGTTATTTCCGTTTTACCTGACCAAGGTATTTGCACTAAAAAGTTTGACTATTTAAAGGACATTCAGATCATGGACAGTGAATGATTCACAAACTTTATTGTATATAGTTGGCTCCTATTTAGGTGCTTCCTACTGGTTTTACAAAGAAGCTTTAAATAAACTCTAATATTGCTGTGAAAGTCACCTTGTTTTACAGAGACCTGAAGAAAAACCGGCTTGGCGCGGCTGGATTCCGGGTCTGGATGAACGCCTTGAAGCTCGCCCAAAACCTACGTTAGATGTTCATGATGGGTCCATCGCATCGTTGCTGCTGTATAAAGTTATTAATGGACTTGAATATTTCTTCGAATATTAATTGCACCTTTAAATATGCTACCTCAGTATAGAAAGTTAAATATGTTGCACCTCAGAGTAGCGGTAATGTTTACTCTAGTTAGAGAAAGTGAGAAAAATACTAATGACTTGAAAAATATTTGCACCCTTAAAGGGAATGTTGATTTACTGCACTTTATTAAAGTGATGTTTGATAGCGTCAGAAAAGTTAGTTAGAACTGTGTTTTATATGCCAGATAGTGTTAAGTGCAGAAAGTGTTGAAGATTATAGTATGTCTAATGTTGCACTTTTGAATTAAGCGGACCTGATGCAGTATACCCATAGGGGTAGTCGCGTTTGTAAGAAAAGTTCTGCACTTTGAAGAAAATAAAGATAACGTTTGATCTGCACTTTGAAGCCTTATAGTATACCCTTAGAGGGTAATTGCATTTCATAGTCTGTTATAGTACTGCTTTCTATTTTTGAAAGTATATATATATTTATGTAAATATGTTTTTGCAACATTCAAGCATCAATTCCTCCCATAAAGGGAAGCTCCAGTTTACATTAATTAACTTGTTCTACCTGTTTACAAGCATTCAAAAATTTGTATGTCTTTTTGCTAATTTATATAGTTGTTCTTCTTTTCCCAGTCTGGGAGTACTGGACTTAACGGGGGGGAGTGTGGTGCCCCAGGGTTCTGGTCATCACAGTGACATTGCTTTCCTCTCGGGGAGAGTGATGTTACGCTTGGAAGCGATGAAAGATCTTCTTTTATCAGGTATCACAATGCACGCAATATGTTCACACTCCAGGCCACAAGGGGGAGCTTTTGATCTTATTCCTAGGTGACTACCCTATATATATATTGTGGTTTGGAGGGAAAGTCAGGCAGTTCCTGTCAGAGAGAGACAGAGGAGAGTGAAGACCGACATAGAGTGTCAGAAGTTCTGAAGGGGCCCTGTAGTCTGAAGTACTACAGCCCCTGGAGAAAGAGACATACAGAAGGAAAGAACATCGCTCAGTGAGCGTGAAGGAGAGTAAAGCATAGGAGAGTGATATCAGGGGAGACCAGCTGCGAATGATCTGCCTCCCTCTGAAGTGCAGATAACCGGTAGCCGGAATACCGAGGTTGTAAGGGACTCTACGACTTACAGCAGAGACCAGCAGGACAGCTGAACTGCAAGTTATCTGTCCGCGTCAATACCCAGGAGGCACAGTGATGCATAGAGCTCGGGTCATGATAGAGATCCTGTTAAAAGGCTTGAGTCACCAGTCATACGGGTTTGTGTCCTATCCTATATGGGGGACAGAGAAGAACTGTGAGGACCTTATCAGAAGCCATAGGCAGTAAGGAACTACAACACCACCGCACTAGAGGAAGGCTTTTAACTCCACCTGGTAAAGAGGAACTCTGGATTCGCTTCCAAGCCGGCCGGACCCTGCCTGTACCTCATTGTTCTTTGTACTCTGAAAATAGTTCTTAATAAGATTGGCTGTATGTTTGGGGTTGTTGTCCTGCAGCAGAAATTTTCATTAAATGTGTGCATGGTGTGTAGTATGAGTGTAT
Organism: Ranitomeya imitator; assembly: GCF_032444005.1. Lineage (NCBI taxonomy): Eukaryota > Metazoa > Chordata > Amphibia > Anura > Dendrobatidae > Ranitomeya > Ranitomeya imitator. The sequence goes on from NC_091283.1 coordinate 664,189,957, forward strand.
CAACATTTTCACCTATTACCTTTCTGCTCAGAAGTGATCTTCATGGACGAATTGTGGCTAAAAGCCATAACTTTGATATGAAAACACAATCAGGGAGAAGTCTGATTGGCTCCAGATTTATTCTGCAGAAGAGCAATCACCCTAAATACACAGCAAATCCCATTAAGAACTATCTAAAGAAGAACAAGAAATCCTTGAAGTCATGAGAAGCCCTAACATAGTCTTGATCTGAACATCATTTAATCTCTCTGGGATTACATGAAGAGACAGAAGAATATGGACAAGTCTACATCCACAGAAGATCTGTGGTAAGTTCTCCAAGATGTTTGGAACAACCTCCCTGGCGAATTCCTTCAACTGTGTGCACATGTACATAAAATAATGCTGCTTTGAAGGCAAAACGTGCTCACGCCAAATTTTGATTTGATTTTAGATTTGTCTTTTGTGAATTCACTTTGCATCTTTTTCATAGATAAAAATAAACTATTGACACTTCTATATTTGAAAGTATTCTTACTTTTGCACCCACACCTGCCTAAAACCTTTGCAAAATAATGTATGTGGGAAAATAAAATTCTTAGACTACTTTACTCCATCACGAACTTGGGATTTAACGTTTTTGAGTTTTCATCTATTTTGCTCCCTTTTTCCCCAGAGTCATAACTTTTTTATTTTTCCCTCAATATGGCCATGTTTTTTGCAGGATGAGTTGTACTTTTGACAGACACTATTAATTTTACTATATAGTGCAATTCCACAATTTTTCTTTTTTTTACGATGTTCATTAAATGCTAGAACTGACCTGTCAATATGATTCTCCAGGTCATTACGAGTTTGCAGATACCAAACATGTATAGGTTTGTTTTTATTTAGGATGTAAAAAAAATCCAAGGTTTGTAAAAAAAAAAAAAAAAGCGCCATTTTCGGAGACTCGTAGTGTCTCTATTTTTTGGGCTCTGGGGCTGGGTGACGGCTTTTTTGCGTCATGAGCTGACATTTTTTATTGACACCATTTTGGGGTAGACATACGATGTTTTGATCACCTGCTAATCCATTTTATTGCAATGTTGCGGCTACCAACTCCCCCCCCCCAGCCCCCCCCCTAATTCTGGTGTTTTGATTTTTTTTTCCGTACCCTGTTTACTGAGCAGATTGTTTATATATTTTTGTAGATAGGGAGAATCTCAACACAGAGATGCCAAATATTTGTATTTTGTATTGTTTTATTTTGATTGGGGCAAAAGGGGGGTGATCTGAACTTTTAGATTTCTTTAAAAACATTATTTTTTACTTTTCACTTGGAGACTTGAAGATGTGATCTTCTGATTCAACCCTGCTATGTTTAGCTGAATTATCTGATATGAATGCCAGCCAAGGGGTGGCATTCATAGCAGAACAGCAATGACAACCTCAGGGGTTTCCTGCAGACAACAGCTCATTATGCAAACCCATCAGCACCCCGCGATCATGTGACAGAGGCTCCGATGGGCTGAGCTAGTGACACGCATCTGGTTTGCACGAGTTAAATACCACTGTCAATATTGGCAGTGGCATTTAACATGATCGCAAATTCCACCTGCAGCTGTTAGGGGCACATGACAGCTGATCAGATCTCAGCTCAGCACCGGAAACTGCATCAAATGCCGGGACACGATATATGACTATATGTCATAGGCCGTGAAGGGGTTAAACTGTAAAAACAGTCCAAAAATTATCTCTTTTGAGGGGCAGGATCTCTGCCTCTACAATATACTGCTCTAAGATTATAAAGCAAAAACCTGCTGCCAGATTACCTTTAAAAAGGTATGCAAAAAGTAAAACATGAATTTAAGGTTTAAAAATTATATATTTTTAGTAAACGATACTATCTCATGCACCAATCAAAGCCAAGAATGCTGCATTGGTTGATAGGTTCACACATGGAAAGAAGTTAAGGTAACAGTCAGCAGAATGGTTGTTAAAGCTGACTAGTAAAACAGTTATGTAAAAACTTTTCTTATTTGTTTAAATTCTCTCCCCATAAGGCCGGTTTCACACGTCAGTGGCTCCGATACGTGAGGTGACAGTTTCCTCACGTATTGAAGCCACTGACACACGTAGACACATAAAAATCACTGCATCTGTTCAGATGTCATTGATTTTTTGCGGACCGTGTCCCCGTGTGTGGGAACGCACGGATTACACGGACCCATTAAAGTCAATGGGTCCGTGTAAAACACGTACCGCACACGGACATTGTCCGTGTGCAGTCCGTGTGCCGTGCAGGAGACAGCGCTACTGTAAGCGCTGTCCCCCCCACTGGTGCTGAAGCCGCGACTGATATCTTCCCTGCAGCAGCGTTTGCTGTAGAGAAGATATGAATAATCGTGTTTAAAATAAAGCTCCATGACCCCACCTGGCTCCCTCGCTGGCTGGCGCTGCTTCCTGTCGTGGCCGCAACTTCTACTGTATGAGCGGTCAGGTGGGGCCGCCCATTACAATCATGAATATGCGGCTGCACCTCCCATAGGGGTGGAGCCGCATATTCATTACTGTAAATGAGCGGCCCCACGTGACCACTCATACAGTAGAAGGTGCGGCCAGGACAGGAAGCAGCGCCAGCCAGCGAGGGAGCCAGGTGAGTATTTTAATAACAGTGGGGGGGGGGGGCGCACAGGGGGTGGGAGGGGGGTGGGGTCATGGATATTTATTTTAAACACGATTATCCATATCTTCTCTACAGCAAACGCTGCTGCAGGGAAGATATGAATCGCGGCTTCAGCACCAGATGCAGGGGACAGCACTAAACTTTAGCACTGTCTCCTGCACGCTCCGTGTGGTACCCAGTGGGAACACGGGCGGCACACGTGTGCCGCACGTGGGCCACACTGATGTGCCACAGAAACGCACCGGCACACGGACACGGATAATTCCGGCACCGATTTTTCCGGTACCAGAATTATCTGGACGTGTGAGACTGCCCTAACAGAAATTCTGTAAGGGTATGTGCACACAATGCGGATTTTGCTGCGGATCTGCAGCAGTTTCCCATAAGTTTACAGTACAATGTAAACCTATGGGAAACGAAATCCGCAGTGCACATGCTGCGGAAAAAAACGCGCGGAAACGCAGCGTTTTATTTTCCACAGCATGTCAATTCTTTGTGCGGAATCCGCAGCGTTTTTACACCTGCTCCAATAGAAAACTGCAGATGTAAAACCGCAGCGGAATCCGCAATAGAAACCGCGATAAATCCGCAGGAAAAATTGCAGCGGTTTTGCACTGCGGATTTATCAAATCTGCTGTGGAAAAATCCGCAGAGGAGCTTTCTGCACATACCCTAATGCTAACAGGTTGCTAGGTAGGTACACACACAGAAAGAAACAGCATTGATGTAGCACACACAGTTGTTAAATTGGACGATTAAAAAAATTCTAAGACCACAACCTCATTTTTATTTTATTAACAAACTTTTTTTTTTACATTATTTCCCACCATAACCAAAAATGCAATGATACCATAAAATGCTATGTATTCAAAAGCCAGCAGCTGCAACAGGCCGCTATATTCGTGTGGCATTTATGGGTGTAATAGTAGACTATTGCAACAAGGAAGTGTGCAAAAAAAAAAGCTGCAGAGATTTTATTTTCTTAAAAAAGACAAATGGGTAAAGGAAATGCAAAAAATATAGCTGATGACTTGTCAGTCTCACAAGCCAGGAAGCACACTTTTTTTTCTGACACACTGCTCTTGGTTTCAGGATTTTTTTTAATAGCAAAATTAGAGCCTAGGGGTACTGTCACGCACAGTGTAGGAAGAAAAAGTGCAACATGAGGGGAAGGAAGTCCAAACGCTAGGGAAAGGGGGAGTGGAGACCCCTTGGCAGAACTAATATCACCCTGCCATCCCTATTTTCGTTTTGCATCAACTAAGCCCTGCATATCCCTAGAGCTAGGACCTGAATAGGGAAGCAATGGTCAGTCCACACTGTACACCAAGGACAAGGGAGACAAACAAGGGGGAAGCAACTTAGCTAGAGCAGACTCAGAGAGGTCAGACCAAATGTCCTTAAAGGGACTCTGTCACCTGAATTTGGCGGGACTGGTTTTGGGTCATATGGGCGGAGTTTTCGGGTGTTTGATTCACCCTTTCCTTACCCGCTGGCTGCATGCTGGCTGCAATATTGGATTGAAGTTCATTCTCTGTCCTCCATAGTACACGCCTGCGCAAAACAATCTTGCCTTGTGCAGGCGTGTACTATGGAGGACAGAGAATGAACTTCAATCCAATATTGCAGCCAGCATGCAGCCAGCGGGTAAGGAAAGGGTGAATCAAACACCCAAAAACTCCGCCCATATGACCCAAAACCAGTCCCGCCAACTTCAGGTGACAGGCTCCCTTTAAACAGCTTCAGAGAGAAAGTTAGCCGACTGCTATAGCTCCAAGCCTTGACAAGGGAAAATGTGAATATCATTGGCGACTCTCTGAAACAGACTGAGAGTCTGTCTATAAACACCTAGCACCAGGGCCGTATTTGCCACTAGGCACTCGAGGGCACGGGCCTAGGGCGGGGACGAAGCCGGGGCGGCACCAGAGCAAGGTTTTTATTTTTGTTTTCTTTATAAAGTCCGGTGGGGTCACCTTAATTCCCCCCCCCCCGCCCGCCCTTGCCCCGACATCATACAGTGTATGACTCATGAGTGAGTCATCATACATACTCACCTAGCTAGCTCCAGCGATGCCTGGTCTGGTCTCAGCGTCGGCCGACTGCAGCTCGTCCTGTGTGAGCGGTCAGGTGGTACCGCTCATGAAGGTCATGAATATGCGCATATTCATGACCTTAATGAGCGGTACCACCTGACCGCTCACACAGGATGAGGGTGCTGCGCCGGGTCAGAGGTGGAGAGGATTCCGTTCCGCGCGGTGTGGAAAAGGACAAAGGTGAGTATGATGTGACAGCCAGGGAGGGAGGATGGCGGGGGGGGGATGAAGGAGGACCGTGGACGGGGAGCAGCCAAGCCATACAAGATAGGAGCGCGGAGCGGCGGGAAACCGATGAAGATGAGCCATGCATGGAGCCTGGGGGCGGCTGGCTAGGGGGGAGAGATGACGCCCATGCATGGAGCCTGGGGGTGACTGGCCAGGGGGGGAGAGATAACGAGCCATGCAAGATGGGAGCCGGCGATGAGCCACGCTTGCAGGGGGGGTATCATATGGGAGATGAGCCTGAGCCACCCCTGCATACAGGGAGGGAGACATGAGCCACGCATACGGGGGGGGGGAATATGAGCCATGCATACAGTGGGGGAATATGAGCCATGCATTCAGGGGGGGGAATATGAGCCATGCATACAGGGGGGGAATATGAGCCATGCATACAGGGGGGGAATATGAGTCATGCATTCGGGGGGGGGAATATGAGCCATGCATTCAGGGGGGAATATGAGCCAAGCATACAGGGGGGAATATGAGACATGCATTCGGGGGGGAATATGAGCCATGCATACAGGAGGGGGAATATGAGCCATGCATACAGGAGGGGGGATATGAGCCATGCATACAGGAGGGGGGTCATTATACAGTATTGAGCATCATGTGGGATCATTATACAGTAAGGAGCACTGTGTGGCCATTATACATTATGGAGCATCATGTGTTGCCATTATACACTATGGAGCATCATGTGTGGCCATTATACAGTATTGAGCATCATGTGTGGCCATTATACAGTATGGAGAACTGTGTGTGACCATTATACAGTATGGAGCATCATGTGTGGTGGCCGTTATACAGTATTGAGCATCATTTGTGGCCATTATACAGTATTGAGCATCATGTGTGGCCATTATACAGTATGGAGCATCATGTGTGGCCGTTATACAGTATGGAGCACTATGTGTCGCCATTATACAGTATGGAGCACTGTGTGGCAATTATACAGTATGTAGCACTGTGTGGCCATTATACATTATGGAGCATCATGTGTGGCCATTATACACTATGGAGCATCATGTGTGGCCATTATTCAGTACGGAGAACTGTGTGTGGCCATTATACAGTATGGAGCATTATGTGTGGTGGCCGTTATACAGTATTGAGCATCATGTGTGGCTATTATACAGTATGGAGCATCATGTGTGGCCATTATACAGTATGGAGCACTGTGTGGCCATATATTTTTTTGTTTATAATTATTGTATATAAAACAGTGTGATCAGCAGTGCTAAATGGGTGTGGTTGGGACATGGATATGGGTGTAACTAGTTGTGAAATGGGTGTGGTCAGAGGCGTGGCCTAAAATTTGCCGCGGCGCACTACGCGCGCTGCAAACTTTATACCTCTTTCCCTTCTTCAAAAGTTGGGAGGTATGGTAGCGCATTTGCCACATCATGGCAAGTGCCGCAAATCCCATAGGGAATGAATGAGGCCAAACGCAGTGTTGCCGTAATTGATCTGTTATGCGGCACATGCAGAAAACACTGCCGGATCTGCTGCAAAAGGCGACTTTCACATCAGCGATTCTTGCCAAAGTCACTGCCGATAGTGTCATACTCACCAATTGGGGAGGCAGCACTAAAAGTGCCTAGGGCAGCAGAAACTCTAAATACGGCCCTGCCTAGCACCTAGGCCTAGATATGTCAATTAGAGCCGAGGGAGGTTGCCACTGGGTCCAAAAGTCATAAGATTTAAGAAGGCGTCTGCAATGCCGAATGCAGAGACCTTCTGCAGCTGGATGCAGAGCGACTGTCTGTAGCATCTGACACACCTGTGACAGGTATTAAATTAAAGTTTGCAATGTGCAAAGAATAAAAAACATGCCCTTATTAGGGTATGTTTCCACGGTCAGTAAACGCTGTGGGTTAGATGCTGCGTACATCCGCAGGATCCAACACGCAGCGTCCAACACGCAGCGGAAAGATGCTACAGCATAGTGGATGGGTTTTCAAGAAATCCCATCTCCTCTATGCATGCTGGGATGCCCCTGACTTGCCTGCGGAGACAGACAGGTGGCGCGTCTTTCCAGACTGCAGCATGTCTATTTATCTTCCAGAGACGCTCAGTCTCTGCAAGATAAATATCACCCGTACAATGTATTGGATGCGGTGATTCCACACGGTTCAATGAACACATGCGGATTCACCTGAGTTCAAAATCCAGCAGCGCTTTGGAGGGAGCGAACATGTGCTGCATCCAAAAGCGCTGCCGATTACTGACCATGGGGATGTAGCCTTAAGGTTCTGTACTGCAGTATTTCACAGATCAATCAATTCAGAGTCACACAGTCTCTGCAAGTCCTCCACTGATCACTTGAATCTTTGTATCATTATTCGAAGATGGAGACCACGACTCCCATTTTCAATATTTTCCAGGCCTGCACTAGCTATCTGTAGTAATGGCTTATGCACACTGACCTCCCATTTCTACACTGTAAAATCCTAAAATTTATGCGGATTTCCCTGCCCTCATCTTCTATGTGTTGTGATAGGCAATTCAGTAACACAATGTACATAGCGATCAGAGCACATACAGTGATCTGACAATAACCCAAAATAATAGAACGAGCTCTGAGACGTGGGAACTCTGCAGACCGCAATTCCTGATCCTCTCCAAACACAACTAGAGGCAGCTGTGGATTGCGCCTAACTCTGCCTATGCAACTTGGCACAGCCTGAGAAACTAACTAGCCTGAAGATAGAAAAATAAGCCTACCTTGCCTCAGAGAAATACCCCAAAGGAAAAGGCAGCCCCCCACATATAATGACTGTGAGTAAGATGAAGAGACAAACGTAGGGATGAAATAGATTCAGCAAAGTGAGGCCCGATATTCTAGACAGAACGAGGATAGGAAAGATAACTTTGCGGTCTACACAAAACCCTAAAGAAAACCACGCAAAGGGGGCAAAAAGACCCTCCGTACCGAACTAACGGCACGGAGGTACACCCCTTGCGTCCCAGAGCTTCCAGTAAAACAAATAGACAAGCTGGACAGAAAAAATAGCAACAAATAGCAAAGAAGCATTTAGCTATGCAGAGCAGCAGGCCACAGGAATGATCCAGAGATACACAAGTCCAACACTGGAACATTGACAGGAAGCATGGATCAAAGCATTAGGTGGAGTTAAGTAGAGAAGCAGCTAACGAGCTCACCAGATCACCTGAGGGAGGAAACTCAGAAGCTGCAGTACCACTTTCCTCCACAAACGGAAGCTCCCAGAGAGAATCAGCCGAAGTACCACTTGTGACCACAGGAGTGAACTCTGCCACAGAATTTACAACAGTACCCCCCCCTTGAGGAGGGGTCACCGAACCCTCACCAGAGCCCCCAGGCCGACCAGGATGAGCCACATGAAAGGCACGAACAAGATCGGGAGCATGGACATCAGAAGCAAAAACCCAGGAATTATCTTCCTGAGCCTTCCATTTGACCAGATACTGGAGTTTCCGTCTTGAAACACGAGAATCCAAAATCTTCTCCACAATATACTCCAATTCCCCCTCCACCAAAACCGGGGCAGGAGGCTCAACAGATGGAACCATAGGTGCCACGTATCTCCGCAACTATGACCTATGGAATACGTTATGTATGGAAAAAGAATCTGGGAGGGTCAGACGAAAAGACACAGGATTAAGAACCTCAGAAATCCTATACGGACCAATAAAACGAGGTTTAAACTTAGGAGAGGAAACCTTCATAGGAATATGACGAGAAGATAACCAAACCAGATCCCCAACACGAAGTCGGGGACCCACACGGCGTCTGCGATTAGCGAAAAGTTGAGCCTTCTCCTGGGACAAGGTCAAATTGTCCACTACCTGAGTCCAAATCTGCTGCAACCTGTCCACCACAGTATCCACACCAGGACAGTCCGAAGACTCAACCTGTCCTGAAGAGAAACGAGGATGGAACCCAGAATTGCAGAAAAACGGCGAAACCAAGGTAGCCGAGCTGGCCCGATTATTAAGGGCGAACTCAGCCAAAGGCAAAAAGGACACCCAGTCATCCTGATCAGCAGAAACAAAGCATCTCAGATATGTTTCCAAGGTCTGATTGGTTCGTTCGGTCTGGCCATTAGTCTGAGGATGGAAAGCCGAGGAAAAAGACAAGTCAATGCCCATCCTACCACAAAAGGCTCGCCAAAACCTCGAAACAAACTGGGAACCTCTGTCAGAAACAATATTCTCTGGAATGCCATGCAAACGAACCACATGCTGGAAGAACAAAGGCACCAAATCAGAGGAGGAAGGCAATTTAGACAAGGGTACCAGATGGACCATCTTAGAAAAGCGATCACAGACCACCCAAATGACTGACATCTTTTGAGAAACGGGAAGGTCAGAAATAAAATCCATAGAGATATGTGTCCAAGGCCTCTTCGGGACCGGCAAGGGCAAAAGCAACCCACTGGCACGAGAACAGTAGGGCTTAGCCCGAGCACAAATCCCACAGGACTGCACAAAAGTACGCACATCCCGCGACAGAGACGGCCACCAAAAGGATCTAGCCACTAACTCTCTGGTACCAAAGATTCCAGGATGACCAGCCAACACCGAACAATGAAGTTCAGAGATAACTCTATTCGTCCACCTATCAGGGACAAACAGTTTCTCCGCTGGGCAACGATCAGGTTTATTAGCCTGAAATTTTTGCAGCACGCGCCGCAAATCAGGGGAGATAGCAGACACAATGACTCCTTCCTTGAGGATACCCGCCGGCTCAGATAAACCCGGAGAGTCGGGCACAAAACTCCTAGACAGAGCATCCGCCTTCACATTTTTAGAGCCCGGAAGGTACGAAATCACAAAGTCAAAACGGGCAAAAAACAACGACCAACGAGCTTGTCTAGGATTCAAGCGCTTGGCAGACTCGAGATAGGTCAAGTTCTTATGATCAGTCAATACCACCACGCGATGCTTAGCTCCTTCAAGCCAATGACGCCACTCCTCGAATGCCCACTTCATGGCCAGCAACTCTCGGTTGCCCACATCATAATTTCGCTCAGCAGGCGAAAACTTCCTGGAAAATAAAGCGCATGGTTTCATCACTGAGCAACCAGGACCTCTCTGTGACAAAACAGCCCCTGCTCCAATCTCAGAAGCATCAACCTCGACCTGGAACTGAAGAGAAACATCTGGTTGACACAACACAGGGGCAGAAGAAAAACGACGCTTCAACTCCTGAAAAGCCTCCACAGCAGCAGAAGACCAATTGACCAAATCAGCACCCTTCTTGGTCAAATCGGTCAATGGTTTGGCAACACTAGAAAAATTGCAGATGAAGCGACGATAAAAATTAGCAAAGCCCAGGAACTTTTGCAGACTTTTCAGAGATGTCGGCTGAGTCCAATCATGGATGGCTTGGACCTTAACCGGATCCATCTCAATAGTAGAAGGGGAAAAGATGAACCCCAAAAATGAAACCTTCTGCACACCAAAGAGACACTTTGATCCCTTCACAAACAAAGAATTAGCACGCAGGACCTGAAAAACCGTTCTGACCTGCTTCACATGAAACTCCCAATCATCCGAGAAGATCAAAATGTCATCCAAGTACACAATCAGGAATTTATCCAGGTACTCACGGAAGATGTCATGCATAAAGGATTGAAACACTGATGGAGCATTGGCAAGTCCGAAAGTCATCACTAGATACTCAAAATGACCCTCGGGCGTATTAAATGCAGTTTTCCATTCATCGCCTTGCCTGATTCTCACCAGATTATACGCACCACGAAGATCTATCTTAGTGAACCAACTAGCCCCCTTAATCCGAGCAAACAAATCAGATAACAATGGCAAGGGGTACTGAAATTTAACAGTGATCTTATTAAGAAGGCGATAATCTATACACGGTCTCAGCGAACCATCCTTCTTGGCTACAAAAAAGAACCCTGCTCCTAAAGGCGACGATGACGGGCGAATATGCCCCTTCTCCAGGGATTCCTTCACATAACTGCGCATAGCGGTGTGCTCAGGCACGGATAAATTAAACAGTCGACCTTTTGGGAATTTACTACCAGGAATCAAATTGATAGCACAATCACAATCCCTATGCGGAGGTAGGGCATCGGACTTGGGCTCATCAAATACATCCCGGTAATCAGACAAGAACTCTGGAACCTCAGAAGGGGTGGATGACGAAATTGACAGAAATGGAACATCACCATGTACCCCCTGACAACCCCAGCTGGACACCAACATGGAATTCCAATCCAATACTGGATTATGGGCTTGTAGCCATGGCAACCCCAACACGACCACATCATGCAGATTATGCAACACCAGAAAGCGAATAACCTCCTGATGTGCAGGAGCCATGCACATGGTCAGCTGGGTCCAGTATTGAGGCTTATTCTTGGCCAGAGGTGTAGCATCAATTCCTCTCAATGGAATAGGACACTGCAAGGGCTCCAAGAAAAACCCACAACGTTTAGCATAATCCAAGTCCATCAAATTCAGGGCAGCGCCTGAATCCACAAACGCCATGACAGAATACGACGACAAGGAGCATATCAAGGTAACGGACAGAAGAAATTTTGACTGTACAGTACCAATGGCGGCAGACCTAGCGAACCGCTTAGTGCGCTTAGGACAATCAGAGATAGCATGAGTGGAATCATCACAGTAGAAACACAGCCCATTCAGACGTCTGTGTTCATGCCGTTCAACTCTGGTCATAGTCCTATCGCACTGCATAGGCTCAGGTTTAATCTCAGGTAATACCGCCAAATGGTGCACAGATTTACGCTCACGCAAGCGTCGACCGATCTGAATGGCCAAAGACATAGACTCATTCAAACCAGCGGGCATAGGAAATCCCACCATGACATCCTTAATGGCTTCAGAGAGACCCTTTCTGAAAATGGCTGCAAGCGCAGATTCATTCCATTGAGTGAGCACGGACCATTTTCTAAATTTCTGGCAATATAGCTCTATCTCATCCTGACAAAGAGCCAGCAAATTCTTTTCTGCCTGATCTACTGAATTAGGCTCATCGTACAGCAATCCAAGCGCCAGGAAAAACGCATCGATATTACTTAATGCAGGATCTCCTGACGCAAGAGAAAATGCCCAGTCCTGAGGGTCGCCACGCAAAAAAGAAATGACGATCCTAACCTGTTGCGCTGGGTCACCAGAAGAGCGAGGTTTCAAAGCCAGAAACAGTTTACAATTATTCTTGAAACTCAGAAATTTAGTTCTATCTCCAAAAAACAAATCTGGAATAGGAATTCTCGGTTCTAACAAAGAATTCTGAACCACAAAATTTTGAATATCTTGAACTCTTGCCGTGAGCTGATCTACACATGAAGACAGACCTTTAATGTCCATTGTAACACCCGTGTCCTGAAGCACCCAAATGTCTAGGGGAAAAAAAAGACAAATCACAGTGCAAAGGAAAAAAAATGGTCTCAGAACTTCTTTTTTTCCCTCTATTGAGAATCATTAGTACTTTTGGCTTCCTGTACTGTTGTGATAGGCAATTCAGTAACACAATGTACATAGCGATCAGAGCACATACAGTGATCTGACAATAACCCAAAATAATAGAACGAGCTCTGAGACGTGGGAACTCTGCAGACCGCAATTCCTGATCCTCTCCAAACACAACTAGAGGCAGCTGTGGATTGCGCCTAACTCTGCCTATGCAACTCGGCACAGCCTGAGAAACTAACTAGCCTGAAGATAGAAAAATAAGCCTACCTTGCCTCAGAGAAATACCCCAAAGGAAAAGGCAGCCCCCCACATATAATGACTGTGAGTAAGATGAAGAGACAAACGTAGGGATGAAATAGATTCAGCAAAGTGAGGCCCGATATTCTAGACAGAACGAGGATAGGAAAGATAACTTTGCGGTCTACACAAAACCCTAAAGAAAACCACGCAAAGGGGGCAAAAAGACCCTCCGTACCGAACTAACGGCACGGAGGTACACCCCTTGCGTCCCAGAGCTTCCAGCAAAACAAATAGACAAGCTGGACAGAAAAAATAGCAACAAATAGCAAAGAAGCACTTAGCTATGCAGAGCAGCAGGCCACAGGAATGATCCAGAGATACACAAGTCCAACACTGGAACATTGACAGGAAGCATGGATCAAAGCATTAGGTGGAGTTAAGTAGAGAAGCAGCTAACGAGCTCACCAGATCACCTGAGGGAGGAAACTCAGAAGCTGCAGTACCACTTTCCTCCACAAACGGAAGCTCCCAGAGAGAATCAGCCGAAGTACCACTTGTGACCACAGGAGTGAACTCTGCCACAGAATTCACAACATCTATGGTCCTGTGATAATCATCCTAGATTGGCGTTACTAGACCATGTGATGTAATAGTAGCGCCTGATGTCATGAGCTGCTGATGCACTCTTCAGCAGTGTGTTCTAATGGAAAGAAATATCATGTATTTTACGTTAATTTTGTCAGATTTTTCTGTAATTTTCCCCCATTAATAAAAGGGAACACAATTTGTAATTGTTATTCTTTGCTCATGGTGCTCTAATAATTTCTCCATAGCATTAATAGACTCCAAAAAATATATTCTGTTAATAGTCATGTCAGCAATAGGTATTTTATAATACAGACTCGTCTCTTTAAAGGATGCTGCTTACGATTGAGCTTATGGCGCCCCCTTGTGTTTTTTTCCACTCTTTAAACATTCACCCAACTTTGTGTTAGTTTGAGTGCACAATGAGCAAGAATGACTTTGTTACCTCTCTGTGCCACCGATTGTGGCCAAAAGTTTTGGAACTAACACAAATTTTGGTCTTCACAAAGTTTGCTTCAGTGTCGTTAGATCTTTTATTTGGACGTTTGTATGTTTACTGAAGTACAGTTATCACCATTTCTTAAGATTTTACACTTTTTATTGACAAATACATCAGGTTTATGAAAATGACAAGCTGACAGCCGGCACAGAGAAGCTGTACCATGCCGAATCACAGTGATCAATAGTACTCGTGTCTTCCTGGCCGCGAGTACAATCGAAGTCTGACCTCCGGGTCAGAGAGACGCCAGCAGCGTGATCAGGTCATGTGATCACACTGCTGACATCACTTGCCGGCGTGCAGAAGCGCATATTGGTGGTATGTGCTCCAGTGGAGCTGAAGACACCGAAAACCAAGTGCATGGGGAGGGGAGATTTAAAGGGAACCTGTCACCAGAATTTGGCGGGACTGGTTTTGGGTCATATGGGCGGAGTTTTCAGGTGTGTGATTCACCCTTTCCTTACCCGCTGGCTGCATGCTGGCTGCAATATTGGATTGAAGTTCATTCTCTGTCCTCTGTAGTACATGCCTGCACAAGGCAAGATTGCTTTGCGCAGGCGTGTACTATGGAGGACAGAGAATGAACTTCAATCCAATATTGCAGCCAGCATGCAGCCAGCGGGTAAGGAAAGGGTGAATCAAACACCCAAAAACTCCGCCCATATGACCCAAAACCAGTCCCGCCAAATTCAGGTGACAGAGTCCCTTTAATGTGTTTGAGGCAATATAGAGTGGGGATGGGGAGATGTAATGTGTGTGGGGAGATTTGGATGGGGAGATGCAGGGCCGTATTTAGAGTTTCTGCTGCCCTAGGCACTTTTAGTGCTGCCTCCCCCATTGGTGAGTATGACACTATCAGCAGTGACTTTGGCAAGAATCGCTGATGTGAAAGTCGCCTTTTGCAGCAGATCCGTGCATGTGCCACATAACAGATCAATTACGGCAACACTGCGTTTGGCCTCATTCATTCCCTATGGGATTTGCGGCACTTGCCATGATCTGGCAAATGCGGTACCATACCTCCCAACTTTTGAAGAAGGGAAGGAGGTATAAAGTTTGCAGTGCGCGTAGTGCGCCGCGGCAAATTTTAGGCCACGCCTCTGACCACACCCATTTCACAACTAGTCACACCCATATCCATGTCCCAACCACACCCATTTAGCACTGCTGATCACACTGTTTTATATACAATAATTTTAAACAAAAAAATATGGCCACACAGTGCTCCATACTGTATAATGGCCACACATGATGCTCCATACTGTATAATAGCCACACATGATGCTCAATACTGTATAACGGCCACCACACATAATGCTCCATACTGTATAATGGCCACACATGATGCTCCATAGTGTATAATGGCCACACATGATGCTCCATAATGGAAACAGGAACACATGGGCTACTTGCACAGTGAACAAGTCTGTATGATCATGTTCACACACCACCAAGAAACCTGAAGACACAAAAGAGAATAGTAAAACCAAAAACACTCAGTTTGAAAAAATGTTGCAGTAATCCGCAAGTGCTAGTAAAAGATGTAAAAAACAGGGTATTTGGTTGGTACGTTTTTTGCAAAAAATGTATACTAAGCTGCTCTACCAATCTTCACGGTATACCCTTATCAGAGCAGTCCTAACTAATGTATGCAATCCCTATCTGATGTATTTAAAAACCTGATCATCTGTATATAACCTGTGTGAACAGGGTTCAGAGAGGAAAAATCCATGTGTGCATACAGGGTAGAACAGCTATTGTGCAGATAGCCCAAGAGGAGTGGTGGAACTCCCCAGTCTTGTAGACACAAGAGAACAATTATGGAAACAGGAACACATGGGCTACTTGCACAGTGAACAAGTCTGTATGATCATGTTCACACACCACCAAGAAACCTGAAGACACAAAAGAGAATAGTAAAACCAAAAACACTCAGTTTGAAAAAATGTTGCAGTAATCCGCAAGTGCTAGTAAAAGATGTAAAAAACAGGGTATTTGGTTGATACGTTTTTTGCAAAAAATGTATACTAAGCTGCTCTACCAATCTTCACGGTATACCCTTATCAGAGCAGTCCTAACTAATGTATGCAATCCCTATCTGATGTATTTAAAAACCTGATCATCTGTATATAACCTGTGTGAACAGGGTTCAGAGAGGAAAAATCCATGTGTGCATACAGGGTAGAACAGCTATTGTGCAGATAGCCCAAGAGGAGTGGTGGAACTCCCCAGTCTTGTAGACACAAGAGAACAATTATGGAAACAGGAACACATGGGCTACTTGCACAGTGAACAAGTCTGTATGATCATGTTCACACACCACCAAGAAACCTGCTCCATAATGTATAATGGCCACACAGTGCTCCATACTGTATAATGGCCACACAGTGCTCCATACTGTATAATGGCGACACATAGTGCTCCATACTGTATAACGGCCACACATGATGCTCCATGCTGTATAATGGCCACACATGATGCTCAATACTGTATAATGGCCACACATGATGCTCAATACTGTATAACGGCCACCACACATGATGCTCCATACTGTATAATGGTCACACACAGTTCTCCATACTGTATAATGGCCACACATGATGCTCCATAGTGTATAATGGCAACACATGATGTTCCATAATGTATAATGGCCAAACAGTGCTCCTTACTGTATAAGAACCCCACATGATGCTCAATACTGTATAATGACCCCCCTCCTGTATGCATGGCTCATATTCGCCCCCCCCCCCCCCCCGAATACATGTCTCATATTCCCCCCTGTATGCTTGGCTCATATTCCCCCCTGAATGCATGGCTCATATTCCCCCCCCCCCCGAATGCATGACTCATATTCCCCCCCGTATGCATGGCTCATATTCCCCCCCCCTGAATGCATGGCTCATATTCCCCCACTGTATGCATGGCTCATATTCCCCCCGTATGCGTGGCTCATGTCCCCCTCCCTGTATGCAGGGGTGGCTCAGGCTCATCTCCCATATGATACCCCCCCTGTACGCGTGGCTCATCGCCGGCTCCCATCTTGCATGGCTCGTCATCTCTCCCCCCTGGCCAGCCGCCGCCAGGCTCCATGCATGGGTGTCATCTCTCCCCCCTAGCCAGCCACCCCCAGGCTCCATGCATGGCTCATCTTCATCGGCTCCCCGCCGCTCCGCGCTCCTATATCTTGTATGGCTTGGCTGCTCCCCGTCCACGGTCCTCCTTCATCCTCCCCCCGCCGTCCTCCCACCCTGGCTGTCACATCATACTCACCTTTGTCCTTTTCCACACCACGCGGAACGGAATCCTTTCCACCTCTGTCCCGGCGCAACACCCTCGTCCTGTGTGAGCGGTCAGGTGGTACTGCTCATTAAGGTCATGAATATGCGCATATTCATGACCTTAATGAGCGGTACCACCTGACCGCTCACACAGGATGAGCTGCAGTCGGCTGACGCTGAGACCAGACCAGGCATCGCTGGAGCTAGTTAGGTGAGTATGTATGATGACTCACTCATGAGTCATACACTGTATGATGTCGGGGCAAGGGCGGGCGTGCGGGGGGGGAGGAATTAAGGTGACCCCACTGGACTTTATAAAGAAAACAAAAATAAAAACCTTGCTCTGGTGCTGCCCCCTCTTCGTCCCCGCCCTAAGCACGTGCCCTCGAGTGCCTAGTGGCAAATACGGCCCTGCTTGTGGCTATTTAGTTTGGAAAAACGAAGACTAAGGGGTGATCTTATTTTAATGTATAAATATATGAGGGGACAGTACAACAACCTTTCTGATGATCTTTTTAATCATAGACCTGAAACAGGGATAAGGGGGCATCCTCTACGTCTGGAGGAAAAAAGGTTTAAGCATCATAACAGACGCGGATTCTTTACTGTAAGAGCAGTGAGACTATGGAACTCTGCCGTGTGATGTTGTAATGAGTGATTCATTACTTAAATTTAAGAGGGGACTGGATACATTTCTGGAAAAGTATAATGTTACAGGGTATATACACTAGATTCCTTGATAGGGCGTTGATCCAGGGAACTAGTCTGATTGCCGTATGTGGAGTCGGGAAGGAATTTTTTTCCCCAAGGTGGAGCTTACTCTTTACCACATGGGTTTTTTTTTGCCTTCCTCTGGATTAACATGTTAGGGCATGTTAGGTTAGGCTATGGGTTGAACTAGTTGGACTTAAAGTCTTCCTTCAACCTTAATAACTATGTAACACTTCCTCAGCTGCCTCTTGGCTGGCGGATGGAGGTATATACATGACTACTGCAATGCAAATGGAGAATTCCCTAGGTAGATAGTAAGGCCTAAGACCCAACTGCCAAGAGTTCAATGTTTTGACTGCAGTGACTTTCCTTAACAGTAATATGCCGCTGATTACACCATCTGTTATTAATATATAATATCACCCCACCACCCTTCTTCTTACCACACTTAGCTTTGTCTCTTATCAGCCCGGACCATGTGAAACCCTGGAATCGAGACACTTGAATCAGGGACCTCCCCATGTAACCAGGTTTCTGTAAAGCACGAGACTGCATTCCTTGAACGTCTGAGTTTTACAGAGAGCTAGCAGTTCATCCGTCTTATTTCCCAGCGAGCGTACATTAACCATGGTAATTGATGGTACTGCTGGATTAAACCTTCTCTTGGACTTCAACTTTTTACCTGCTCTGCAGCCTTTGAAAGATCTCCACACTTCACAAAGAATATGTGGTATGGCCACAGCTGGAGAAGACTTCAACCTGCTCAGCTCCAGAAGTCGATCCCTTAAATATACACAACACGTTTAGTGACGGGCTTTGGGACAACCAGCAGATCAGTGACCCTTTCCCTCGCTCCAGTCTACTCCATTTCTGAATCTGTACCCAGATAGCTGCATCAGTAACAAACAAGGTAGAAGCTGTGTGTATTGCGGAACTGTAGTTGACAGTGGTGGTATTACAATCATGTCCAAGGGCGCTATTAACTGCTCATCACTGGTATCCATTTAGGAGTTGCATGTACCTGTGGGAAGTACGTAGTAGTGGCAGATCCGAATACCGATCAGGGCTGCGTGTCCAAGGGCGTTTGGTTGGTTGTGGTGAGTGGTTTCCACCTTCCCACAAAGGTCTGTCATGCAGGAACAGTGCAATCCACAAGGTATTAAACATCCATCAATCCAAGATTAAAATTAGGGGTCCGTCAAAGTTCAGAAGGTTCAAAAGAACAGGCAAAAAAAACAAACTGTAACAGACTTGTTATTTGTTGATAATTTGAATACCTCTCTCATTAATAATGGATATCATCTCTTAATTTGGGGTCTTTTCTGGTCTAAATATCAATTGGTTAAAGTCTGCTTTACTCCCCTGGATAAGAATGTACATATTCAACCAATTGGGTCCTTAGCAATCCAGGTGGTGCAAAAGTTTAAATACTTTGGTATTTATGTTACCAGCTAGGTTAATGTCTGCACCCCTGTAGATCAGAATTCCCTGGTAGTCAGGAAATAAAGTTGCAGCTCTGTACACTATGCATTAGATAACTCTGTTTGGATCCCAAATAGATGAGGGGAGGGGAGGGGATAACATTTTGAAACTCTTAAGCGTCAAATATACTGAAAGCTAAGTCTAGTAAAGCCCTGACCCATGATCTTATACATAAAAGTATGGAGGGCTTGTAGAAAGTTGTGGGGTATGGGAGCTTATTCTAAAGGTATGTTTCCCATGAGTTTACAGTACAATGTAAACCTATGGGAAATTAAATCCGCAGTGCCCATGCTGCGGAAAAAGCCGCGCAGAAACGCAGCGGTTTATTTTCCGCAGCATGTCAATTCTTTGTGCGGAATCCGCAGCGGTTTTCCATCTGCTCCAATAGAAAACTGCAGATGGAAAACCGCAGCAGAATCCGCATTAAAAACCGCGATAAATCCGCAGTAAAAACCGCAGCGGTTTTGCACTGCGGATTTATCAAATCCGCTGCGGAAAAATCCGCAATGGAATCCGCAACGTGGGCACATAGCCTAAAACTCCAATATGAAATAATTCATGCTTGAGGGAGCTCTGTCATCTGGAAGGGTTCAGTGAATGACGGATACAAGGATTGAAATACTTATAGCAGTTACATTTGGATGGACACTTCAATTTGTTTGATCACCTAAAACAGAGATTCTAGTTATGACAGATTTTTACAAATATCTACAGTTAAAACACACTATAAGGGCCCAGGAAAACATATCAGATCTCACCATCTCTTCCAACAGGCTGGACTATGCTGTACAAGCAAAAGCAACTAGAGGCCAGATTTCATTAATGTATACAGTGAATCTTTGCTATTCAATATTTTAAGGCATCCTATGGTCTTGATCAGGTCTAGATGGGAAAGGGATATAGGGCACATTTTTCTTGGAATGGGAAGATATTTTTTGAATCTCCAGTAAAGGTAACTATGAATGTGGCACAGTGAAGGTCCCAATTATTTCTTATTCATAAAGGATATAGAACTACAAAAATCATGCTGGGGGCTTGTGACACTAAATATCTAGAGAACATTATCCTATTTTATTCTATATATATATATCTGTATATAAGATTACCGTATATACTCGAGCAGAGTTTTTCAGCACATTTTTTTGTGCTGAAAACATTCCCCTCAGCTTATACTTAAGTCATTGTCCCAGAAGATGGAGGGGGAGCGAAGGGTCACAGAGGCAGGAGCCGACTGCTGCAGCTAAAGAGCAATGAATATTCACTGTGCTGTCAGTGAATATTCATTTTTCCGTAATAGCGCGCACAGTGTCAGCAACGCCGCCAACTTCCAGCAGCAGCCGGGTGGCCACATGTCCCCGCTATCCTAGCCCCGCAGTGAGAATAAATCAGAAGACACTGCGGGGCGGGATCTCGGGCAGGACGGCCGCACAGGCGCAGTCAGCTAGACTGCAAATGAGGACAGATGGGCAGCGCTCACTGCGCATGCCCAAGGCATGAGAAAAGAGCGCAGGCGCCAGCTCATTTGAAAACAACGCTGAGGAGGCGGCGCCAAGAGGACATGAGTGACGGCGGTGCTGCGTTTGCAGCGGGGGGGGGGGGGAAAGACCTGCCTCCAGGACTGATTCAAGGTATTTGGGACAAATTATAAAATGGATTATTTCTGAAGTTACAGCACCAATAACTAAAAGAGTCGCCTTGTCAGAATGCAGCATTACTGCTGCACAAGGTGGCTCTTTTAGTTACAAATGCCTGTGGGGGGGGGGAAGGGTGACAGGTTCTCTTTAATAGCAATGGATACTCAATGCCCTCCACGCACATAGTCCCGGCGTGTAGAGCAGAGAGTATTCTGGCAGCTATGCTCTGCTTGTTAGCACCACATGATGTCCATGCCATGCACTGCTTACAAGCATAAATCAGCTGCTGGCCCCAGAATACGCAGACGCTGCGAGGGAGCACAAAGAGGGCATGTAGGTTGTTTTTTATGCTTTTTTGATGGGAGCCATGCATACTAGGATGGGGATAAGGAACCATGCATACCAGGACAGGGATGAGGGGCCATGCATACCAGAATAGGGATGAGGAACCATGCATACCAGGATAGGGATGAGGAGGCCATGCATACCAGAATAGGGATGAGGGGGTCATTCATACCAGGATAGGGATGAGGAACCATGCATACCAGGATAGGGATGAGGAATCATGCATACCAGAATAGGGATGAGAGGGTCATGCATACCAGGATAGGGATGAGGAACCATGCATACCAGGATAGGGATGAGGGGGCCATACATACCAGGATAGCGATGAGGGGGTCATGCATACCAGGATAGGGATGAGGAACCATGCACACAAGAATAGGGATGAGGGGGTCATGCATACCAGGATAGGGATGAAGGGGCCATGCATACCAGGACAGGGATGAGGAGGCCGAGCATACCAGGATAGGGAGAAGGAGGCCGTGCATACCAGGATGGGGATGAGGGGACAATGCATACCCAGCTTATACTTGAGTCAATAAGTTTTCCCAGTTTTTTGTGGCAAAATTAGGTGCCTCAACATACTCAGGTCGGCTTATACTCTAGTATATATGATACTTTATTAGTTTGTCAACCAGCTTTAAATTACATAGAGAATTATAGTATGTAAAAGATGTTAAAAATGCATTGCATAAAGGTTACAATACGCATGTCATACAGATGCTAATTGAGAAAAATCGCAATGTACTCGCATGACACTCATTTTACTTTTTTGGATCAACATCGGGTAGATTTTTTATATGCTAGTGTGACTCCAGCCTAAGGGTGACTTTCTTAGAACCTCTTAGATGGTCCTTACATGGTTAAGACAATTTTTTCACAATAAACTTTAATTGTTTTCAATTTATCTGCATGAAAGCAACAAAATGTATGAAAAATTAAATACAATGTTGTGTGTACAACTAAGCAAACAAAAACAAAAATGTGCTGATGGAGCAATATACAAATCAAGCACTGCAGATTTGTGAACCATGTCCAGTTGCTATGCAGGTCCCACACCCTGCTGCATCTTCCGCATCAATTCCTCATCCTGCATCGAAAGTTCAGTGAGTTTCTTGCCCATTCGTTCATGAATATCAAGATATTTTGAAACACAGCGATCGAGGCACACACTCTCCCCCTTGGAGAGTTCTGGTTCCTTGTAGTGAGGAGGAACACATTTTTTGTGACAAGCACCAGTCATTCTGGAAGAAAATGAAATAACCATAAATGACAAAATATAATAATTATGACCTTTTTACTAAACAAACCGTGTTTTGGCAAAGCGAAAATAATAGATATAACAAATGGTGCACAATAAAGGTTAAAACACCGAACAATAGTTTATGATGCCTATTAATCCTGCTAATCTGCTTCTCCGATCTGTAATTTTACAGTAATTGTCCAATACCTGGATAACGCCTTTGTAAATGTAGTAGTCCCCCTTGTAAAAAAAAAAATAATAACAGATACTAACCAACAGAGAGATTAACGGGAAGTTTCTCACGACTTGGTCTTTTCTTATTCCTACATTATCACAAGCTATTAAAGATAGACTGAGCCCAGTTGAAGGACACCAGATGGTATCTCCTTAAATGTATTAATGAACATATCCCGATTCCATAAACTCTAGATTTTTATGGACGCGTGCAGAGAGGTGGGAGGGATTAGAGTTTGGATAAGTTTATTGCTTTGACAATAATGTCATAAAGAACAGAATAGAAAAGACAATTTGACATGGATCTTATGACATGTTATTAGTTTGATATGTACTGTTTAAAACTAAAAAAAAAAGAGTTTGAGAAAAAAAAAAAAACGAACTAACAAAAAAAAAAACGCTTACTCACCTCCCACTGGTGCCATTCCAGAGATGTCGGCACACACCCTTAGACTGTCTAACTTGAATTTACACTATCAGTTGGTTTACTTAGGTACATTACGTTACACCACTCTGTGGTGTAATTCTGGTGTACTAGAATGCAATTTCCTCACCCCTTTCCCCAGCCCCTATACACTTGTTAAGTCTGACAGAAACATGTCTAAAACACAAATGTGATACAAGGGATGGAAGACCATTTTGGCGCAAGTAAGACTAGAATTCTGCTATGGCATTGCGCCTCTTTTCACCCCCTCCCCTGTTGAGGGTGTTGAAAAAAGGGTCAAAAACCATATAATAAATGTGATACAATACACTGTCTTTTAAAGGTGGGTAAAGTAGACTAGAATTATGGCTCCTGCAGCTCAGAAAATCAGTTGCACTGTGACCACACACTCTGCAGTAATTCTCTTTTCTCTTGATGATTCCAAGCTTTACTTGCTGCGTGTATGAATCCACTATTTCTGTACCATGATGGAAGCTGCTATGAGAAAGTCATACGGGGCCACTAATTGCATTCAGATACTACTATCCCTAAAATACATATAGGCTGAGTGGGCTTTGGTGTAGTAGTTTAGTGTTAGGAGACACCTCCCATCTCATGAACAAATGTCCTACTGTACGATCCCTTAAATGTGCTTTATTCTTATTAATCTTGCCTGAAGAAGGAGCCGCTGTGCTCGGAAAGCTTGCAAACATTATTTTCTGGTTAGCCAATAAAGGTATCACTCCAAGAATACTTTTGTCATCATTGGGTAGAAAAGTATTCACATTGAGGAGACATAATAATACAGCGCTGTCAAAAATTAAGAGACCACCACATCAAAACCCTGGCAGCCCAATCTCCAGACCTGAACCCCATTGAAAACCTCTGGGATGTAATGAAGAGGATGATGGATAGTCACAAGCCATCAAACAAAGAAGAACTGCTTACATTTTTGTGCCAAAAGCAGTGTGAAAGACTGGTGGAAAGCATGGCAAGACACATGAAAGCTGTGATTAAAAGTCATGGTTATTCCACTAAATATTGATTTCTGAACTCTTCCTGAGTTAAAACATTCATATTGTTGTTTCTAAATGATTATGAACTTGTTTTCTTTGCATTATTTGAGGTCTGAGCGCACTGTTTTTTTTTTTGTTTTGTTTTTTAATTCTGACCATTTCTCCTTTTCAGAAAAAAAAATACAAAATTTATTGTGTGGAAATTCGGAGACATGTTGTCAGAAGTTTATAGACTAAAAGAAAAATTTACATTTTATTAAAAATATACATATAAAGAGAAAAATCAGAGAAATTAAAAAGTTTGCAGTGGTCTATTTTTGCCAGAGCTGTAGATTGTCATGGCCAAAGTGTTGGTACCCTTGAAATTATTCCAGAAAATGAAATATTTTTTCCCATAAAGTTATTGCAATTACATATGTTGTATTATACACATATTTCCTTAGTGTGTATTGAAGCAACATACAAAAAAAATGGAAAAAAAAAATTCAAAATTGGACATAATGTCACACAAAACCCTAAAAATGCACCAGACAAAATTGTTGTCACCCTTAATATTTGGTTGTAATTTGCAATAAATAACTGCAATCAATCGCTTACAATAACCAAAAACAAGATTCTTACACCTTTGAACTGGAATTTTGTACCACTCTTCTTTTGCAAACTGCTCCAGATCTCTCATATATGAAGGGCGCCTTCTCCCAATAGCAGTTTTAATATATGTCCACAGGTGATCAATTGGATTTACATCCAGACTCATTGCTGGCCACTAGGGTTGAGCGAAACGGGTCGTTCATTTTCAAAAGTCGACGACTTTTGGCAAAGTCGGGAGAGAGAGAGAGAGAGAGAGAGAGAGAGAGAGAAAGAGAAAGAGAAAGAGAAAGAGAGAGAGAGAGATAAAATCCCATTGACTTTGCATTGGGTTTCGTGTTTCGGTCGATCACCGACTTTACGCCATAATCGTCCGATTTCACTCGACCCATAGGGGTGGAGCCGCATATTCATTCCTCTAATCAGCGGTGCCGGTGACCGCTGATAGAGGAAGAGGCTGCGGCACCGAAGACCGTGTGACAGGCAGAGGGAGCGGGACGCCGGGAGCAGGTAAGTATGTAATATTCACCTGTCCGCGTTCCACACGCCGGGCGTCGCTCCATCTTCCCGGCGCCGCGCTGTCTTCGCGTCCTCTTGCTCTGACTGTTCAGGTCAGAGGGCGCGATGACGCATATAGTGTGCGCGGCGCCCTCTGCCTGATCAGTCAGTGCGGAGAGACGCCGGGACCGGACACTGAGAGCTGCAAGCAGCGAGGTGAGTATGGCATTTTTTTTTTTGTTATTGCAGCAGCAATGGCACAGATTTATGTGGCACAGATTTATGTGGCACAGCTATGGGGCAATGAACGGCGCAGAGTACTATATGGCAGCTATAGGGCAATAATGAACGGCACAGAATATGGCAGCTATGGGGCAATAATGAACGGTGCAGAGCACTATATGGCAGCTATGGGGCAATAATGAATGGTGCAGAGCACTATATGGCACAGCTTTGGGGCAATAATGAACGGCACAGAGCACTATATGGCACAACTATGGGGCAATAATGAACGGCACAGAGCACTATATGGCAGCTATGGGGCAATAATGAACGGTGCAGAGCACTATATGGCACAGCTATGGGGCAATAATGAACGGTGCAGAGCACTATATGGCACAGCTATGGGGCAATAATGAACGGTGCTGAGCACTATATGGCACAGCTATGGGGCAATAATGAACGGTGCAGAGCACTATATGGCACAGCTATGGGGCAATAATGAACGGCGGAGTACTATATGGCAGCTATGGGGCAATAATGAAAGGCGCAGAGCACTATATGGCAGCTATGGGGCAATAATGAACGGTGTAGAGCACTATATGGCAGCTATGGGGCAATAATGAACGGTGCAGAGCACTATATGGCAAAGCTATGGGGCAACAATGAATGGTGCAGAGCACTATATGGCACAGCTATGGGGCAATAATGAACGGTGCAGAGCACTATATGGCACAGTTATGGGGCAACAATGAACAGTGCAGAGCACTATATGGCACAGCTATGGGGCAATAATGAACGGTGCAGAGCACTATATGGCACAGCTATGGGACAATAATGAACGGTGCAGAGCACTATATGGCACAGCTTTCTATGGTACATATATGGGGCAATAATGAATGGTGCAGAGCACTATATGGCACAGCTATGGGGCAATAATGAACGGTATGGAGCATCTATTTTTATTTTTGAAATTCACCGGTAGCTGCTGCATTTTCCACCCCAGGCTTATACTCGAGTCAATAAGTTTTCCCAGTTTTTTTGTGGCAAAATTAGGGGGGGTCGGCTTATACTCGGGTCGGCTTAGGCTATGTTCACACCTTGCGTCGGGTCCCTGCGGGTTCTCCCGCAGCGGATTTGATAAATCTGCAGGGCAAAACAACTGCGGTTCTCCCTGCAGATTTATCGCGGTTTGTTCCGCGTTTTCCGCTGCGGGTTTCCGCCTATACTATTGATGCTGCATATGCAGCAATATGCAGCATCAATAGTAATGTTAAAAATAATAAAAATTGGTTATACTCACCCTCTGATGTCCGGATCTCCTGGGCGCTGCACCCGGCGGTCCGGTTCCTAAGATGCTGTGGGAGAAGGACCCTTCGTGACGTCACGGTCATGTGACCGCGACGTCACCGCAGGTCCTGGTCGCACAGCAACTCTGACCGGACGGCCGCGTGCAGCGCCCAGGAGCTCCGGACATCAGAGGGTGAGTATAACCAGATTTTTTATTTTTTAACCCCAAATATGGTTCCCAGGGCCTGGAGGAGAGTCTCCTCTCCTCCACCCCGGGTACCACCCGCACATTATCCGCTTACTTCCCGCAACGTGGGCACAGCCCCATGCGGGAAGTAAGCGGTTCAATGTATTCCTATGGGTGCAGAATCGCAGCGATTCTGCACAAAGAAGTGACATGCTGCGGGTTGTAAACCGCTGCGTTCCCGCGCGGTTTTTCCCGCAGCATGTGCACAGCGGTTTGCGGTTTCCATAGGGTTTACATGTTACTGTAAACGCTATGGAAACTGCTGCGGACCCGCAGCATCAAAATCGCGGCGGTTCCGCGGTAAAAACCGCTAAGTGTGAATATAGCCTTATACTCGAGTATATACGGTATGTTTGGGGTTAAAGGTGACCACTTTCGGTCATGACTGTGTAACAGCTATGTGATATAGAACTAGAAAACCTAGGTCCTGTGGTTAGAGTGGTTCCCAAAAGGTAAGTATACCAACAATAAGGAGAAGATTGAATGGCAGCAGGCTGTGGTCCGTTATATACAGCATATGTGAGCTTACCAGGAAATAGTACCAATTTGTACTAATTGATTGAATCACACTACATTAATATTTTACTGCATTCATATTTAAATGCATATTTTATTCACATTTTGGATCTCCTTCTCTCCCCATTTACTCCAAGTTCATACTATTGTACCTATAATAGATGGTTCTGCACACAAAACACAAAGTGCTTGCCGTTTTTTTAGATATATTCACAACCAAACGTCTGAATGTGGACTAACAAACGGGAAAGGTAGAGACCAGGCTAAATGCTTGTGGAAGCTCTGGTTTTCTGATTATGCCCATATGCAGAACAATGCCCCAAAATGTCAATTTCTGCTGCATTTACAGGGGTCCATCTGGCGTATAATGACGTGGGATTTTGGGTGTAAAAATGATGGACATACAAGTTATTTCCTCGCTGAAAAAGAATTCGAAAAAGTACATTTTAGTGAAGGCCGATGGTGTCAAACTGGATTCCTGAGCGGCCAATGAAATCCGGAATAACAGGCTGATAATTTTTGAGAGAGGAGGAAGAGAAATAGAGGAATGTGGGATCTTCCTCACTGCCTGAATCCGTCGAAGGCAAGGAAAGTATAAGATTCCTCTGGTAAATAGCGTTTTTCTTGACAAATGGGTCATTTTTATTCTGTTCTTCAAAACACTGGGGATGTGTGTGTAAGTGGTGCCTTTACCCATGTATTGTGTGGGGCTTGTGTAAAAGGGTACTAATTATTATAGTATAGAGAAAAAAAGTAAAGAAAAAAAAAGGAAAAAGGAAAAATTTAGAAGAAACAAAAAGAAAAATCAGATGTAAAAAAGAAAAAAAAATTACAATGACGTTCACTACACCAATGCACTACCTATTACCCCTTAGTGACTGAGCAAAATTTTTGAAATCTGACCAGTGTCACTTTATGCAGTAATAATTCTGGAACGCTTCAAAGGATCTCATTGATTTTGAGATTGTTTTTCGTGACATATTGTACATGATAATGGTAAATTGATGACGATTTATTAATATAAATATCATATGATCCCTGCATCATCCACACGGGCTCCCCGGCACTGCGCTCAGCACAGTACACCACACAACCGAAAATAGCACAAAAAAGTGCGCAAGAAATAAAATTGGGAGTGGAGGGGATTGAGGGTGGGGCATGGGGGAAATGGATTAAGGATTGGGAAACTGTTGCAATGATCACAGGTCAGTCACAGCAGCCAGCTCACAGCACAGATCACAGGAGGCAAGAGACAGTACAGGATCACAGGAGAATTGCACCGGTCACCAATGATTTTCTCTCAGGTTCGCAGGGGGGTATACAACCGCTCTGCACGCCAACTTTGAGGTAAAGATGGCATGCCGAGTGGTGATCGCTATTTTGGATTAACCCTTTTGGCGCCAGAGGGGTTGATCAGAAGAGGTGACGTCATGATCACCCCATCCATTCGTGACTGTTGTGCTTGGTGCCATCTCAGACAGCACCAATCGCAACATGTCACATGGTTTTTGTTTTTTAAACTTTATTGTGACATCGCTGTGATTGGCTGATCAATTCTAACCAGCCAGTCACAGCGATCGGCGACGCAGGGGGATGGTACAGGCCCCCAAGGGTGACGTGCGGGGATGGAAGCTGTCAGAGACAGCAGCCATCTCAACACGGTCACCACACAATGCAGCGCGGTAACCGGAAATACAGACGTCGTATGTATAATGTACTTAACGGGAACAGCGTTCTCACGGTGTAGTATATATACGGCGCATGTTGTGACGAGTTTAACAAGCCTTACCCCATGACTTAGGATAAAAGCCAGACCAGAAGTTATTTGAAAATAAGTGTTTCGGGGGTTTGACCATCATCAGTGAAAAGAAGGAAAACTGATAATACACACTCAGCTTTGTGAGCTACCAGGAAGTGGTACAATACCCTATCATGCATGTTACGCCATTTACTACTAATGTATTTATCAATTTGGCAAACATTATTATTGTTTTACATTCTGTAATTTTAAAGGGAGCTGTCCACTTCAACTTGCAAATATAAGCTCAGAAAGGGTTAAAAAGGGGGGAGCAATATTCACCTCAAGGACATTGCCCAACCCAGTGTTGGAGCACTAATGCCCCGTCATAGAAAAATGTGAGCGATATGTCCAATGATTGACTGAGCAGCCATTGCTTGTGTGCCAGGAGCCACCTGAAAGGACACAGCAGCAGGGCATCCGGAAAGCATTGTACAGTCTCATTCAGACGTCAGGGCTTATTTTTCCATGTACGTTCACATATGTGAAAAAAACGGAGTGATTTTCATCAGTGTGTCAGAGTTTTTCATCAGGGATTCGTTGTATGAAAATAAATGGCAAGTGCAAGGTTTCTCCTACCCATTGCAACATTAAAAATGGGCAGCAGATGATAAGCACACCGTTGGATAAGTCTCTGTAAATCGTAAAGAAAAAAAAATACACGGACGTGTGAACACACCATAGATTATAATGAGAACGTGTCCTATCCGCGAAGTACATGGATATAACACACATGAAAAATGGACGTCTATGAAAGGGCTAAACAGAGGGGTCGAGAGGGAAGTATCATTTGTTAGCCATCCACAAAAACATAAAAAAAACACCACCTTCCTCACCGGTTATACATATCTGCCATCATTTCCACTTCCAGTTCTGCTGCCAACTGCTGAGCTCTTAAAGGGTCCATATTATGTCAATTTTTGCTTTACGTCACATGTAGTAGTGCTCCTATAGAATGTACATAAACAAAGAGATGGAGCTTATTATACATCAGAATCATTTCTATGGATTACATAATTTATTATAAATCGTTCATTGTCATGCACTTTGGTCTCCAACATTTACCCGCCAATGTGTAGCATAGCCATTGAATGCATCCTAAGCACGACTGTCTGGTGACTTTTTCCTTCAGCGTGACTTATTCTTCACTACACAAACAGTGCAGGTCTGATGACAACGTTTATCAATGACCTCGAGCTATAGGTGAATAGTAAATATCCATGGTTCTCGGGTCATTACAGAACTATATACTCAGATTTACACAGTATTAACCACAATATCTGAATTTGATTGCCGGTGGTCTCTCTTTCTGTTTTGCATGTATTTTAGTGGGGATGGACTGTAATACGTCCATTATCCCAATAACTGTATTGCAAGGAACTGTAAAGCGGTACTCTGGGGAGACAAAAATGTATTCCAATCCACATTCTGTCTGTCTTCCTGTACGTAACTTCATATGATTTGATTACTTCTCACTGTGATCTCAGATCAGGTGGCGCGGCTTCTGTATTATTATGCAAGCCAACCCCCTGACCACAGCTTATCGCAATCTCTGTGTAAAAGTGATATGCCCCCCCACTCTCGTGCTGTACAGCTGACCTCTGCACCTCCATAACTTCAGGGGGCTGTCAAGCATATCAAACCTTTATTTTTAAAGGGACATGTTCCACAATAGTGAGTGAACTCCTATCCATAGGAAAGGTAAAAACTCTAATCATTGGCAATCTAACCAATGGAATTCCCAGCGATCAAGAGCAGTGCTATATAGAGCTTGGTCTTGATTGGGGTGCATGCTCAACCTCCCCCTCCAGATCTCTTCAACTGATGGAAGTAGCCAGGCACTCTACTCTGCTTTTGAGACTGTCCATAGACAATGAAAGGAGCCTAGATCAAGCACACGCACCTCTGCTCAATTGAAGACGGAGCTCTACAGAGTTCTGTGTGCAGGATTGTTAAGGGCCCCAGATGTCAGGGATTTCCAGGGAAAAGTAAGTCTCCCCCATCCTATGAAGTTTCTTTAAAGTGGTTGTTTGGTAAAAACAAGATATCACCTATCCATAGAATAGCTGATTACTTGTTGATCAGTGCATGTTCCACCTTCACGGCCACACCGATCAGGAGAACAGGAAACTTTTTTCACCTTTTAAGACAGCTCAACTGCGGCTCCATTCGTACCAAAAAAAAAGCCAAGTGCAGCAATAGAGAACAGGTCAAGCATGCATACTGCTGCTCCTATGTAGTAGACAGATATGCTCCCAGTTTTGCCAACTGATGTGGGTCCACACAGTAGGACCCCACCGGACAATAAGGTATCACCTATGGCGATAACCAGACAACCTCTTTAAGGCTATGATTCCATGTGCCGTATGAGCTGCATCATTACTACCAGTGGCAGGAAATAATGCTGGAACCTTCACTATGGAAATTGTACAGAGTTCCCACACACTTCACCCTTTGGAATATAAACTACAGCTCAATTTATGCTGCAGATTTTATCCCAAGCATATGAATGAGATCAATGGAAATCTTAGTCACAATGTAGCTACTGGAATACCGAGTAAGTGAGTGAGGACTTGTTTTTTGTGGGATGGGTTTTATATTTTGCTATTTTTGCACACTAAAAATTTTATATATATAGTTGTTTTTGTTGACAAAAAGAAAGAGCGATAACATTTTTGGATGACAGAGCTGAACGAGGTTGTGTTTTTTTGAGAGTAGAGCTAAATATTTGTGGGGAAACATGATGTTTTTAACCATTTTAGATTTTTTGCACACAAACAAAAACTGCAATTCAAGAATTGTGTTTTTTAGGCATGCACTATGTGGCAAAAGTGAGTAGATAGCATTGTTCTACAGTCAGAAACAATAAAGATATAACATTTTTATAAATTACCGTATATACTCTTGTATAAGTCGACCCGAGTATAAGCCGACCTGTGACACAGCGTATGCGTCATGAAAGTCGGTGCCAATCCGACCTGTGACGCATATGCTGTGTCACAGAATGATCGCGTCCCTGCAGATCGAATGAAAGGGTTAACTCCAATTACACCGGATCTGCAGGGACAGGGGGAGTGGTAGTACAGCCCAGGGGGGGTGGCTTCACCCCCCCGTGGCTACGATCACTCTGATTGGCTGTTGAAAGTGAAACTGCCAATCAGAGCGATTTGTAATATTTCACCTATTAAAACTGGTGAAATATTACAATCCAGTCATGGCCGATGCTGCAATATCATCGGCCATGGCTGGAAACACTGGTCTGCCCCCGCCACTGATCCCCCCCCCAGTCCTCCGATCAGTCCTGCACACTGCTCCGCTCCCCTCTGTCCTCCTGTCCGCTCCCGCTGTGCTCTTGTCCGCCCCCCCCCCCGTGCTCCAATCCCACCCCCGTGCTCCAATCCCACCCCCTGCACTCCGATCCATCCCCCGTGCTCCAATCCACCCCCCCTGCACTCCGATCCACCCCCTCCATGCTCCGATCCACCCCCTCGTGCTCCGATCCACCCAACCCCCGTGCTCCAATCCACCCCCCTAAAACCTATCACAGTGATAAAAATTTAAAAAATAGTAAATGACCCCCCCCCCCCCCCTTTGTCACCCCCATAGGTAGGGACAATAATAAAATAAAGAATTTTTTTTCCCCACTAAGGTTGGGGTAAGAACTAGGGTTAGGGTTTCGGTATGTGCACACGTATTCTGGTTCTCTGCTGATTTTTCCGCAGCAGATTTGATAAATCCGCAGTGCTAAACCGCTGCGGATTTACCGCGGTTTTTCTGCGCATTTCACTGCGGTTTTACAACTGCGATTTTCTATTGGAGCAGTTGTAAAACTGCTGCGGAATCCGCAGAAAGAAGTGACATGCTGCGGAATGTAAACCGCTGCGTTTCCGTGCTGTTTTTCTGCAGCATGGGTACAGCGATTTTTGTTTCCCATAGGTTTACATTGAAATGTAAACTCATGGGAAACTGCTGCGGATTCGCAGTGTGTGCACATACCTTTAGAATTAGACTATGTGCACACGGTGCGGCTTTGGCTGCGGATCTGCAGTGGATTGGCCGCTGCGGATTCGCAGCAGTGTTCCATCAGGTTTACAGTACCATGTAAACCTATGGAAAACCAAATCCGCTGTGCCCATGGTGCGGAAAATACCGCGCGGAAACGCTGCGTTGTATTTTCCGCAGCATGTCAATTCTTTGTGCGGATTCCGCAGCGTTTTACACCTGTTCCTCAATAGGAATCTGCAGGTGAAATCCGCACAAAAAACACTGGAAATCCGCGGTAAATCTGCAGGTAAAACGCAATGCCTTTTACCCGCAGATTTTTCAAAAATGGTGCTGAAAAATCTCACACGAATCTGCAACGTGGGCACATAGCCTTAGGGTTAGAATTAGGGTTGTGGTTAGGGGTGTGATTAGGGTTACGGGTGTGTTGGGGTTAGGGCTGTGATTAGGGTTATAGCTACAGTTGGGATTATGGTTACGGTGTGTTGGGGTTAGTGTTGGAGGTAGAATTGAGGGGTTTCCACTGTTTAGGCACATCAGGGGGTCTCCAAACGCAACATGGCGCCACCATTGATTCCAGCCAATCTTGTATTCAAAAAGTCAAATGATGCTCCCTCACTTCCGAGCCCCGACGTGTTCCCAAACAGTGGTTTACCCCCACATATGGGGTACCAGCATACTCAGGACAAACTGCGCAACAATAACTGGGGTCCAATTTCTCCTGTTACCCTTGTGAAAATAAAAAATTGCTAGAGGAAAGAAAAATTATTTTTTATTTTCACGGCTCTGCATTGTAAACGTCTGTGAAGCACTTGGGGGTTCAAAGTGCTCACCACATATCTAGATAAGTTCCTTTCGGGGTCTAGTTTCCAAAATGGGGTCACTTGTGGGGGGTTTCTACTGTTTAGGCACACCAGGGGCTCTGCAAATGCAACGTGACGCCCGCAGAGCATTCCATCAAAGTCTGCATTTCAAAACGTCACTCCTTCACTTCCGAGCCCCGGCATGTGCCCAAACAGTAGTTTACCCCCACATATGGGGTATCACCGTACTCAGGAGAAACTGGACAACAAATATTGGGGTCAAATTTCTCCCCTTACTAAAAAACTATTTTTGAGGAAAGAAAACGTATTTATTATTTTCACGGCTCTGCGTTATAAACTTCTGTGAAGCACTTGAGGGTTCAAAGTGCTCACCACACATCTAGATTAGTTCCTTTGGGGGTCTAGTTTCCAAAATGGGGTCATTTGTGGGGGATCTCCAATGTTTAAGCACACAGGGGCTCTCCAAACGCGACATGGTGTCCGCTAATGATTGGAGCTAATTTTCCATTTAAAAAGCCAAATGGCGTGCCTTCCCTTCCGAGCCCTGCCGTGCGCACAAACAGTGGTTTACCCCCACATATGGGGTATCCGCGTACTCAGGACAAACTGGACAACAACATTTGTGGTCCAATTTCTCCTATTACCCTTGGCAAAATAGAAAATTCCAGGCTAAAAAATCATTTTTGAGGAAAGAAAAATTATTTTTTATTTTCATGGCTCTGCGTTATAAACTTCTGTGAAGCACCTGGGGGTTTAAAGTGCTCAATATGCATCTAGATAAGTTCCTTGAGGGTCTAGTTTCCAAAATGGGGTCACTTGTGGGGGAGCTCCAATGTTTAGGCACACAGGGGCTCTCCAAACGCGACATGGTGTCTGCTGACAATTGGAGCTAATTTTCCATTCAAAAAGTCAAATGGCGCGCCTTCCCTTCCGAGCCCTGCCGTGTGCCCAAGCAGTGGTTTATCCCCACATATGAGGTATCGGTGTATTCAAGGAGAAATTGCCCAACAAATTTTAGGATCCAGTTTATCCTGTTGCCCATGTGAAAATGAAAAAATTGAGGCTAAAAGAATTTTTTTGTGAAAAAAAAGTAGTTTTTCATTTTTACGGATCAATTTGTGAAGCACCTGAGGGTTTAAAGTGCTCACTATGCATCTAGATAAGTTCCTTGGGGGTCTAGTTTCCAAAATGGGGTCACTTGTAGGGGAGCTCCAATTTTTAGGCACACGGGGGCTCTCCAAACGTGACATGGTGTCCGCTAAAGAGTGGAGCCAATTTTTCATTCAAAAAGTCAAATGGCGCTCCTTCCCTTCCAAGCCCTGCCGTGCGCCCAAACAGTGGTTTACCCCCACATATGAGGTATCAGCGTACTCAGGACAAATTGGACAACAACTTTTGTGGTTCAGTTTCTCCTTTTACCATTGGGAAAATAAAAAAATTGTTGCTAAAAGATAATTTTTGTGACTAAAAAGTTAAATGTTCATTTTTTCCTTCCATGTTGCTTCTGCTGCTGTGAAGCACCTGAAGGGTTAATAAACTTCTTGAATGTGGTTTTGTGCACCTTGAGGGGTGCAGTTTTTAGAATGGTGTCACTTTTTGGTATTTTCAGCCATATAGACCCCTCAAACTGACTTCAAATGTGAGGTGGTCCCTAAAAAAAAATGGTTTTGTAAATTTTGTTGTAAAAATGAGAAATCGCTGGTCAAATTTTAACCCTTTTAACTTCCTAGCAAAAATAAATTTTTGTTTCCAAAATTGTGCTGATGGAAAGTAGACATGTGGGAAATGTTATTTATTAACTATTTTGTGTCACATAACTCTCTAGTTTAACAGAATAAAAATTCAAAATGTGAAAATTGCAAAATTTTCACCAAATTTCCGTTTTTATCACAAATAAACACAGAATTTATTGACCCAAATTTAACACTATCATGAAGCCCAATATGTCACGAAAAAACAATCTCAGAACCGCTAGGATCCGTTGAAGCGTTCCTGACTTATTACCTCATAAAGGGACACTGGTCAGAATTGCAAAAAACGGCCAGGTCATTAAGGTCAAAATAGGCTGGGTCATGAAGGGGTTAATTTGAGTATAAGCCGGGTATGCATTGTCCCCTCATACCTATCCTTGTATGCATGGCTCATCATCCCTGTCCTGGTATGCATGGCTCCTCATCCCTGTCCTGGTATGCATGGCTCCTCATCCCTATCCTTGCATGCATGGTTCCTTATCCCTATCATTGAATGCATGGCCCCCATGAGAAAAGCATTAAAAAAAACCCTCCTACTTACCTTCCTTGCACGCTTTCTCAGCATCTAGTTCCGACTTCCAGCAGCTCCTACGGCGGGGTGATCACGTGTTCCCGCTCATTATGGTAATGAATATTCACCTCTCTTCCCTCATCGGGGACAAGTGATCGCTCGGCCGCAGGAGCTGCTGGAAGTTGGAACAAGATGTTGCGATGGCGCGCAGGGAAGGTAAGTAGGGTTTTTTTATACAGCTGCTGGAAGCCTGCAGCTGTAACTGTGCACGCTATAAGAGAAATTAATATTCATTGCCAGTGCAGTGAATATTCATTTCTCATTAGCAGCAGGCACAGTTACAGAAGCTGGCTCCTGCTTCCTGTGACCATCACTCTACCGCTCCCCATCCCCTGCCGGCTTCTAGGACAATGACTCGTGTATAAGCTGATGGGGGCGTTTTCAGCACAAAAAAAAGTGCTGAAAAACTTGGCTTGTACACGAGTATATATGGTATACATTTTTATGATTTGCTACTTTTGGACACTAAAAAATAACTTTCAAAAGATAATTTCTTTTTGCTTCACCATATTCTGAGACCGGTTACTTTATTTTTTGGGTGACAGACTTTGGAGGGCTTGTTTGTCTGCAGAACAAGTTGATGTTTCCTGCTCACCATCACTTTTAGGGCTCGCTCACAAGGCCGAGTGCTATCAGATGTTTTATCGGCTGGCACTCAGGCCAATGTTATACTATAGGGTAGTGCAGATCTGCTATTTTTTTTCTCATGCTGATTTCGCATGCGTTGAAAAAAATTAAAAATCGCAGAATGCTGGGAGTAGCACTGGAATTCAGATCACGTGCACCCTTACAAACCTATGAGTACGAGTGAATCATCAGACTCGTGCAGTCCAATTTACACAAATGATGGAGAAGATGTAAAAATTAAGTTCTCCATCTTCTCCACAACTGTGCTGTGATTCTCGCATGTAAGAGAATCGGGTCACTCTTAAGTTGACACTTGGATCAAACTCTGACAGAGTGCCAGGAACATTGCACCAAAATTAACCTGATTATACAAGCTAAACCCCTCAATGAATTAATCTAGGGGTGCAGTGGTCATATTGTCAGCACGGGTGTGTCACAGAATTTTATACCATTGGGTGGTGAAGAAAACCTAATTACATTTTTACCACAAATGTTGTTTTAGCCCCAGATTTTACATTTTCACACTTGGAAATGGGTAAAAATTGAACCAAAATCTGTCCCACAATTTCTGCTAAACAAGACAATCCCCCATATGTGGCTGTAGAGTACTGCTTAGCCACGTGGTGAGACTCAGGATGAACGGAGCGCTATTTGACTCTGAGTACAAATTTTCATAAATAGTTTGTGGACTCCATATAAAGTGCCATAAGAACAGCACCCCCCTCTGGTTATTTATCTACAGGTGTAGTGACAATTTTGACTCCATGTTCACAAGCAGCAGTGAATATTGCTGAGTGAAAAATTACAATTCTGCCACTTTAGTGCCCAGCTTATGCTTCAAACACCACGTAATTAAGCAGGCTCTCATCGATATAGAAATGCCAAACATGTGGACGATAACTGTGGTGGAGGCAGACTATGGAAGAAAAGTAGTCAGCTTACCGGTCTACGAAGAAATCCTCAGACCTGCCAACGCCCAGCACGGATCGGGGTGAGTGCTCACGCCAAATGAAGACAAGAGAAGAAATGATCCAGCTGAAGGCGGAGGCGGCTCAAACTTTGTAAAGCTTTATTGAACAACTAAAATAGTATAAAGTTCTTCAAAAACTCTGCATAGCAAACACCTGGCACACCAGTGAGGACGATCAACGCATTTCAACTATGGAGTCTTACTCATGATCATGAGTTCTTTTTTTAAGAACTATATACCGTATATACTCGAATATAAGCCTAGATTTTCAGCCCAAATTTTTGGGCTGAAAGTGCCCCTCTCGGCTTATACTCGAGTCACGGTGGGTGGCAGGGTCGGCGGGTGAGGGGGAGAGGGTGCTGAGGCATACTCACCTAGTCCCGGCGCTCCTGACGTTCCCCCTGCCCATCCCACGGTCTCCGGGTGCTGCAGCTCTTCCCCTCTTCAGCGGTCACGTGGGACCGCTCATTAAACTCATGAATATGGACTCCACTCTCATAGGGGTGGAGCCACATTCATTCCTCTGAGCGGTGCCAGTGACCGCTGACAGGAAGAGCTGCGGCACCCGGGGACAGTGTGACAGGCAGGGGCAGCGTCAGGAGGGGCAGGACTAGGTGAGTATTATATTCACCTGTCCCCGTTCCAGCCGCCGGGCGCCGCTTCATCTTCCCGGCGCCGCTCCATCTTCCCGGCATTTTTCCGCTCTGACTGTTCAGGTCAGAGGGCGCGATGACGCATATAGTGTTGTGCGCGGCGCCCTCTGCCTGATCAGTCAGTGCGGAGAGACGCCGGGACGAGACGCCGGAACGAGACGCCGGGAGCTGCAATCAAGAGAGGTGAGTATGGCTTTTTTTTTTTATTATTATTGCAGCAGCAATGGCACAGATTTATATGGAGCATCTATGGGGCAAAAATGAACGGTGCAGAGCACTATATGGCACAGCTATGGGGCAAGAAAGAACGGTGCAGAGCATTATATGGCAGAGCTATGGGGCAACAATGAACGGTGCAGAGCACTATATGGCAGAGCTATGGGGCAAGAAAGAACGGTGCAGAGCACTATATGGCACAGCTATGGGGCAAGAAAGAACGGTGCAGAGCACTATATGGCACAGCTATGGGGCAAGAAAGAACGGTGCAGAGCACAATATGGCACAGCTATGGGGCAAGAAAGAACGGTGCAGAGCACTATATGGCAGTTATGGGGCAATAATGAATGGTGCAGAGCACTATATGGACAGCTATGGGGCAAGAAAGAACGGTGCAGAGCACTATATGGCACAGCTATGAGGCAAGAAAGAACGGTGCAGAGCACTATATGGCACAGCTATGGGGCAAGAAAGAACGGTGCAGAGCACTATATGGCAGTTATGGGGCAAGAATGAACGGTGCAGAGCACTATATGGCACAGCTATGGGGCAAGAAAGAACGGTGCAGAGCACTATATGGCACAGCTATGGGGCAAGAAAGAACGGTGCAGAGCATTATATGGCACAGTTATGGGGCAAGAATGAACGGTGCAGAGCACTATATGGCACACCTTTCTATGGTACATCTATGGGGCAATAATGAACGGTGCAGAGCACTATATGGCACAGCTATGGGGCAGTAATGAACGGTATGGAGCATCTATTTTTATTTTTGAAATTCACCGGTAGCTGCTGCATTTTCCACCCTAGGCTTATACTCGAGTCAATAAGTTTTCCAAGTTTTTTGTGGCAAAATTAGGGGGGTCGGCTTATACTCGAGTATATACGGTACTTTTTTTTAGTTGTCCAATAAAGCTTTACAAAGTTTGAGCCGCCTCCGCCTTGAGGCAGACTATGGGGCCATTTGGATTTGGGAGCACAGATTTTGCTGGATTTACTATTTATTTTTTGGTGGAACGTGGAAGCCCCCTAAATTTCTGTAAACAGATGGACCTGAGTGGGGACTTGTAGGTTTTAATTGTAATCCGCTCACATTCATCCTGTACTCTACTCTGAGCACTTACATCAGGGTTTCGATCTACATCTCTGATACATGTGAAACCCAAAAACAGATCCTCTGGCCGCTGTTCAGTGGTGTCTGTCTTTTTAAAGTGCACAAAACTGTGGCTGAGTGCACTTTTGTGAGTGCCTAAAAAGATGCATAAAAAGACGGACACCGTTAGGTCACAGGCCAGATGGGAGTTCAAAATGACTCTGCCTCGTTACAGCTAATTTTCTGTCAGGAATTTTGTCTGCATCATGTATTTTAGAGATTTGCATGGGATCCAAAGGATAACGTTTCTTCTTTAGGAGAGTGACATGTCAAGCCTGTCATGCCAAGGTGAGACTTTTAAGACTTGTAAAGAAAGCTGCTCTGGGAAATTAAATATGCAAATTGTCTCTTCAGATAAGAAGAGAACTAGAACTCTAGTGCCACCCATTGGAAGTAGCAATCCCAAAAGTCAATGTCGACCCTTTAACGAGCCTTGCCACATAACTTAGGATAAAAGCCAAACCATAATCTCATTTTGCAAAGTGTGAGATCTGGTTTGGCTGTGTGAGAGGCATCTGACAAGGATCCAAGAGATTTGCATGGAAACCCCAATGTACGAACTCAGTGTAGAGAGCAGAAAAAATGTCAGACAAGCCTTACTGCGATCTTTGGGAGGCAGAATGAACTTCTCAAAAGCAGTTCAGTAGTTGGTTTTATTTACTTTTAACGCCGTTCACTGTGCAGTGTGAGTGATTAGGCAGCTTTATTCTTCCGTTCATTACGTTTACAGCGATAACAAAGTAATATCATGTTTTTAGTTTTGGCTACTATCACACTAACTTTTTTTTTACAAAATAAAGGGTTTTTTTTTACATCACCATATTTTAAAGGCCATAGTTTTTTTTTTCTGCAGAATCGTGTGAGGGCTTGTTTTTTGCTGGATAAGCTGGAGTGTACCACTTTTGGACGCACAACATTTTTGGATTGCTTTCTATTCCACTTTTAGGGATGCAAAAAGAATAAAAACAACAATTCAGTAAATATTTATTTTTATGCCTTTCACTGTGTCATAGAAGTGAGAAGACAGCTTTATTCTTCGGGTCAGTACAAATAAAAAAAAAAATTATAAATGTGATATTATTGCAATGTTTTTTGCACGGCTTTATTCTGACAGCTATAGCTTTTTTATTTTTTGCTGACTGAGCTGTATGAGGCCTTGTTTTTTGCGGGACAAGATTATGTTTTCAGGAATACCATTTCTATGTACATAAAACATTTGGATTGCTCCTGACATGGTCTAACAGGTCATCGTACCTGGCATACCCAGAGGTAATTATTTATCGTCAGCCCGCGATTATGTCGCTGGATGTTGATCTCTCACTCTCCTTCTAAATGCAGCGATCGCTATTAATCATGGAATTGTAAGCTTGAGAGCAGGGACCTCCCTCCTAATGTCACTATTTAAATTGTCTTAACTCGTACCAAATTTATTGTTTGTACATGTCCCCGCTTAATTGTAAAGTGCTGCGGAATATTTTGGCGCTATATAAAAAAAATTATTATTATGGAATTTAGAAGGTTTTTTAGTAGCGTTATTATAGCGAAAAAACGTGGAAAAACTGCAACGTGTGCACACAGCCTAACAGGCAGGTAATTGCAACTAACCTGCCTGTTGTGCACGGCACAATTCTTCTCCGATACAGAGCAGTCACAGACCACTCTAGCAAGGGATTCAGAAGCCTCTGCTGATGTCACGTCTGCAGAGCAGAGGCTTCTTTTCCACTCAGCTCTGTCAACAGGGCAGGACTTCCGACATCATTCTGATTGACAGCCAGATCCCCGCTGCTTTACTGGGGGAGCCGACTATCAGTCAGAATAATGATGGAAGTATTGCTCCATCGCATCAACAGAGACAGCTAAAACCCCGGCCGGAGCATGACTATCAGTTAAGCCGAGCTTCTGGCGGCGATCTTGCCAGCACAGCTCCTGTGCCCTTACAATAGTCACGATATTCTGGGATAGCCAAACATTTAAGTGCACGTTTCACCTGCTTTCTCCACCCTTCTATAGCTCTAAAAACATAAGAGTTGGTAATCAAATAAGAAGGGAGTGGAGATGAAAGGAAAACAAGCAGGCGGGAAGTTGTACTTAAAGAGGTTGTCCACCACTAGGACAACTCCTTCTTGACCAAAATGTTAGACCCCTATAAAATAATAAAGCTTACTCTCACCTCCAGTGACGGCACATTTCCCGGGGAGTCGGCATTTGCTCTCCCAGTTGTTGTTACATGTGATGCTGGCGTCACCGTCCCCACCTTTGGACAAATCAAACATGAAGAGGAAGTCCTGGCTGAAGTTGATATCAGACTTCCTCTTCATGCTCAATGCAACAGGAGGTGGTGACAGTGATGTCGGCGCTAATTGGGCGATGGCGTCACGTCTCAACAACAACGCGGGAGCCCCAGGAGAGTGAATGGCACAGCAGGAATGGCACCAGCACAGGAGGGGAATATAAGATTTATTATTTTATGGGGGCCAAACGAGGGGTATGACAAAAAATTGTCCAAGAAGTGGACACCTTCTTTAATGCTTGGCACTGCTGTGAAGCACTGAGTGGTGAGACTTGGTTTGAACAGCCATTCTATGCAGAGTCCCTTTGACCCTACTGAGATGACGCCTTACTGATACAATTTGGGGGGTACATGTCCTTTTAATCACTTTTTATTGTATCTTTGGTGGGAATGGTAGCAACTGAAAAGTGTCAATTCTGGCATTTAAATGTTTTTTCCAGAA
The DNA here is from genome assembly GCF_032444005.1 of Ranitomeya imitator. Taxonomy (NCBI): domain Eukaryota; kingdom Metazoa; phylum Chordata; class Amphibia; order Anura; family Dendrobatidae; genus Ranitomeya; species Ranitomeya imitator. Next base: position 664,232,711 of record NC_091283.1, read on the forward strand.
TTTCCTTTATTTTAATTTTGTATATTTTGATAGAATTTGATTTTTTTTTTTAACATGGCAAAAGACGTACTTGGCTTCAACAAAATGTTATTTAGCCGAGAACTAAATCTCCGCATGCGCCACTTATGGAGGTCATTTCCTGAAGCCCACTGCCGGAAAGTCCATGGGCGGAGCGGGGACTCTATTCCTGTCTCACCGCTGACATTTCATTGGAGCCCATGGCCCACAGTCTTGCACTGCCAAGACAACCCCTCCTTGGGACCCGCAGCATCACTTCACTTGTGCCGCAGCCAGCCTCCTGAAGACGCGACACTGCCTCCTGTGACCCCGCTCCACCACTGCCCCCCATACGGACTATAAGACGGACCTCCATTTGTTTTAAGGGATAAAGGGGTTGTCTAGTCTTATGCTACAAGTCTGCAGTCACTTTCTGCAACTAGAAACTTGTGAATCCTCACATCATGCGTACTGCTCACTGTGAGGATTCTCCATTGCCTGCGCCAGGAGCAGCGGGCGTGACAACAAGTATGTGATTTGCATACATATGGTCACGTGCCACAAATGGGCGTGGCCTCACTGAATGCAAGGGTATAGGGCTAGGGTGGGCACGTCTAGTCAGACTGTGGCCGTAAATATGCAAATCACATTCTTGCGGTCACATGCCCACCACTCCTGGCGCAGACATGGGAGAATGTTCAATGAGTAGTAAGTGTGATACGAGAATTCACAAGTCTTGGGTCAAAGAGCGACTGCAGACTTGTAGCTTAAGACCGGACAACTCAAACCAGTAACTTATGTAAATCAGTACAAAGTTTCAATTTGCTCACTTTGAAGCCAGATTTTTTGATCAGTAACCACTCCGTCAACCTGAAAAAAAAATATTTTGATGTGGCTCTTCCCATTTTGTGCTGGTGCCGTAAGACCAGTGGTCCAAGGTCATTTAACGCCTTAAAAACACCATCTAGGAGAATTGGCTATTTGCCCACTTTGATGGCAGTTTTGATGCCCAAAATCCATTTGGGCTAGGCTAAAGTGACCCAAATTTGATGTGGGGCATCACTATCTTTGTAATGGTGGTGTCAGATCAGTGTCCCAAAGTCATTTAAATCCTGAAAAACACCAGTTAATTATCCAAATCTGGGAAAATTTGCTATTTGCCCACTTTGAGGCCAGAACCTATTTGGGCCAGGCTGGATTGATTGAAATTTGATTAGTGATATCACTATATTTTTAATGGTGGGTGTGATATGAATAGCCCAAACTCATTTAACCCCTTAAAAACAAGTTACTCAAATCGTTATCTACTGTCTGCCCACTTTGATGCCAGTTCTGACACCCAGAATCTGTTTAGGCCTGGCTGGAGTGACCTGAAATAGATGTGGGGCATCACTATCTGTGTGTCTGCATTGTGAGATCAATGACCCAAAGTCATTTAACCCTTTCAATAATGCCCTTCAGTGCCCACTTAGATACCCATTTTTGTGCCAGTTTTATTTTTGTAGCTGCTTTTAAGCGTACCTCACTGCATTGAATTTTATTATTGTGGTTTTAGTGGTTATACCTGTAAAATATAAAAATTGCCAAATAAGAAACCAACTTTAGCATCGTAACTTCTGCAGCCTGTTAATTTATGCTGCAGGTATTTACTGTGAATTTCATAATTTGAAATGTGGAGAATTATGTATGGGGCACAGTTACAGCAATTTTTTTCAGGAAAAAACTTCAATATCTGCATAATGTAATGCGTTTTCTAACACTGCGATGTGATCAAGTACAGTTTTACAGCTTTGGTCTTGAATATGGCCATTTATAATGGGGCAGGTGGTGCTGCTCCGGCAGAAAAGAGGAACACGCACTACTCAGACATGACAGCATCCTCACTATTAATGTTTGGGTGTATGGGAGTATTTAGGCATCGCTTTCTTGGCATTAGGAACTGGTGATGATGCCACTGATCCCTGCCAGACCATGTGCACAATTTGCAGGTACAGTACATGTGTACTATTTAAATATCCCACCTGGCAGGTATCCGCATACATCACTGGCTCCTTTCTCCTCCCGATGATAAAGCGATCCAAGCTGCAATACCCTTTAAAAAGGTAACACCAGCTACTCTATATGATAAAAAACAAAACAGAAATTGATCCAACCTTGATGGGCGGCTTGATGTTCAGGTGGCCATTGGTCGGAGTATAGAAGAACATGTGGCTTCTCTCTATCCTTTACAATTCTCCATTTGCACTACAACATGTGATGTAAAGGGGCGAAGCGGAAAAGCAAATGAGAACCTTTCCTTTTTGTATTTTGGAAAGGTGAACACCAGCTGCACCCTTTACCAAGCATTCACAACAATGGCATTTCTGTCTGCCACGCTGTGTAATGCAGAGTAAAGCTATGTATTCCTGAGTGACCTTGTCCCTAATCCGCCATATGGGACAGCTCCACGCTGCCATTATACATGGTTACCCTTTAGACGCTGGTTGTCACAGACTGGCACACTACAGCCCTGTAGCGCCCGGCCTGGGTGTCACACTGACAACTGTTAGCCAGCAGCATATGACCGCGGAGGTTTATCACAGCTCAGCTGTGCTCCGTCCGGAGGAACAGAACATCATTAGGGACACAGACACTCACCTACAAGAGCAGAGCACGCCGGAAGCACGTGTATCACTGACTACTTCTCGCCACCATAGAGTCCAGAGACGCTAAACCATAGAGTGGCGCGGTCACCGAGGACATAGAGCACGGGCGCCACCTTCCGGCCGCTCTGATATATGTCACAGTATCTTTAGGGGACACCACGTACATCGAACTTGTCTCCTGTGTATAGAGCTAACAATGTGCAGCCATTCTTTGTTTTAACAGAGCAGTGCTGCGTCCCATTTACAGTTTTTCACCGCACAGGGGCATTACCGAGCCCACAGGAAGCGCCAGAGCTCATGGGTAGTATAATGTCACTGGTGATCACTGTATTATGTGTATAGTACGCCAAGGGCGGACATATTGCCGATGCAGCAGCATTGGTGCCCAGAGGTGGAGGGGGCATGCCGGCACCAGCGACTATTTCAGCTGGCTATGTGTCTCCAGGACTCACATTTAGCTAAAACGTATTGCTGTGCAGAGACCCTGCAACCACTGAGGGGCCAGCAGCCGATGGCGTACCCGTGACTGGGGGCGCATGGCAGTGACGTTAGGCACCATCGCGCACATGCCAACGTCAGCTGCCGGCTGTAGAAGATGACGCCCCACAGTGTGGGAGAGTTGGGGAAGATGAGTAGTACGTTTAATTTTTTTGTGTGTTGAAGGAGAGCATAACGGTATATTTTCCAGGAAGGGTCCCAGGATGGGGCACACAACCTCAGGTAGGGGTCCACAATGGGACACGTTACCCCAGGATGGGACACACTACCTCAGGAAGGGTCCCAAGATGGGGCACACTACCTCAGGAAGGGGTCCATGTTAGCCAAGGATGGGACATAATACCTCAGGAAGGGGTCCACAATGGGACACGTTACACCAGGATGGGGCACACTACCTCAGGAAGGGGTCCACAAAGGGACACGTTACACCAGGAAAGGGCCCAGGATGGGGCACACTACCTTAGGAAGGGTCCCAGGATGAGGCACACTACCTCAGGAAGGGGTCCATGTTAGCCCAGGATGGGGCACTCTACCTCAGGAAGGGGTCCACAATGGGACACGTTACCCCAGGATGGGACACACTACCTCAGGAAGGGTCCCAAGATGGGGCACACTACCTCAGGAAGGGGTCCATGTTAGCCCAGGATGGGGCACACTACCTCAGGAAGGGGTCCATGTTAGCCCAGGATGGGGCACACTACCTCAGGAAGGGGTCCATGTTAGCCCAGGATGGGGCACACTACCTCAGGAAGGGGTCCATGTTAGCCCAGGATGGGGCACACTACCTCAGGAAGGGTCCCAAGATGGGGCACACTACCTCAGGAAGGGGTCCATGTTAGCCCAGGATGGGACATAATACCTCAGGAAGGGGTCCACAATGGGACACGTTACACCAGGATGGGGCACACTACCTCAGGAAGGGGTCCACAAAGGGACACGTTACACCAGGAAAGGGCCCAGGATGGGGCACACTACCTTAGGAAGGGTCCCAGGATGAGGCACACTACCTCAGGAAGGGGTCCATGTTAGCCCAGGATGGGGCACTCTACCTCAGGAAGGGGTCCACAATGGGACACGTTACCCCAGGATGGGACACACTACCTCAGGAAGGGTCCCAAGATGGGGCACACTACCTCAGGAAGGGGTCCATGTTAGCCCAGGATGGGGCACACTACCTCAGGAAGGGGTCCATGTTAGCCCAGGATGGGGCACACTACCTCAGGAAGGGGTCCATGTTAGCCCAGGATGGGGCACACTACCTCAGGAAGGGGTCCATGTTAGCCCAGGATGGGGCACACTACCTCAGGAAGGGGTCCATGTTAGCCCAGGATGGGGCACACTACCTCAGGAAGGGTCCCAAGATGGGGCACACTACCTCAGGAAGGGGTCCATGTTAGCCCAGGATGGGACATAATACCTCAGGAAGGGGTCCACAATGGGACACGTTACCCCAGGATGGGACACACTACCTCAGGAAGGGTCCCAGGATGGGGCACACTACCTCAGGAAGGGGTCAATGTTAGCCCAGGATGGGGCATACTACCTCAGGAAGGGGTCCACAATGGGACACGTTACACCAGGATGGGGCACAATACCTCAGGAAGGGGTCCACGAAGGGACACGTTACCCCAGGAAAGGGCCCAGGATGGGGCACACTACCTCAGGAAGGGGTCCACAATGGGACACGTTACCCCAGGAAGAAGCCCAGGATGGGACACACTACCTCAGGAAGGGTCCCAAGATGGGGCACACTACCTCAGGAAGGGGTCCATGTTAGCCCAGGATGGGGCACACTACCTCAGGAAGGGGTCCATGTTAGCCCAGGATGGGGCACACTACCTCAGGAAGGGGTCCATGTTAGCCCAGGATGGGGCACACTACCTCAGGAAGGGGTCCATGTTAGCCCAGGATGGGGCACACTACCTCAGGAAGGGGTCCATGTTAGCCCAGGATGGGACATAATACCTCAGGAAGGGGTCCACAATGGGACACGTTACCCCAGGATGGGACACACTACCTCAGGAAGGGTCCCAGGATGGGGCACACTACCTCAGGAAGGGGTCAATGTTAGCCCAGGATGGGGCATACTACCTCAGGAAGGGGTCCACAATGGGACACGTTACACCAGGATGGGGCACAATACCTCAGGAAGGGGTCCACGAAGGGACACGTTACCCCAGGAAAGGGCCCAGGATGGGGCACACTACCTCAGGAAGGGGTCCACAATGGGACACGTTACCCCAGGAAGAAGCCCAGGATGGGGCACACTACCTCAGGAAGGGGTCCAAAATGGGACATGTTACCCCAGGAAAGGGCCCAGGATGGAGAACACTATCTCAGGAAGGGGTCCACAATGGGACACGTTATCACAGGAAGAGGCCCAGGATGGGGTGCACTACCTCAGGAAGGGGTCCACCATGGGACATGTTACCTCAGGAAGGGGCCCAGGATAGGGCACACTACCTCAGGAAGGGGTCCACCATGGGACACGTTACACCAGGAAAGGGCCCAGGATGGGGCACACTACCTTAGGAAGGGTCCCAGGATGAGGCACACTACCTCAGGAAGGGGTCCATGTTAGCCCAGGATGGGGCACTCTACCTCAGGAAGGGGTCCACAATGGGACACGTTACCCCAGGATGGGACACACTACCTCAGGAAGGGTCCCAAGATGGGGCACACTACCTCAGGAAGGGGTCCATGTTAGCCCAGGATGGGGCACACTACCTCAGGAAGGGGTCCATGTTAGCCCAGGATGGGGCACACTACCTCAGGAAGGGGTCCATGTTAGCCCAGGATGGGGCACACTACCTCAGGAAGGGTCCCAAGATGGGGCACACTACCTCAGGAAGGGGTCCATGTTAGCCCAGGATGGGACATAATACCTCAGGAAGGGGTCCACAATGGGACACGTTACCCCAGGATGGGACACACTACCTCAGGAAGGGTCCCAGGATGGGGCACACTACCTCAGGAAGGGGTCCATGTTAGCCCAGGATGGGGCACTCTACCTCAGGAAGGGGTCCACAATGGGACACGTTACCCCAGGATGGGACACACTACCTCAGGAAGGGTCCCAGGATGGGGCACACTACCTCAGGAAGGGGTCCATGTTAGCCCAGGATGGGGCATACTACCTCAGGAAGGGGTCCACAATGGGACACGTTACACCAGGATGGGGCACAATACCTCAGGAAGGGGTCCACGAAGGGACACGTTACCCCAGGAAAGGGCCCAGGATGGGGCACACTACCTCAGGAAGAGGTCCACAATAGGACACGTTACCCCAGGAAGAAGCCCAGGATGGGGCACACTACCTCAGGAAGGGGTCCAAAATGGGACATGTTACCCCAGAAAAGGGCCCAGGATGGGGAACACTATCTCAGGAAGGGGTCCACAATGGGACACGTTATCACAGGAAGAGGCCCAGGATGGGGTGCACTACCTCAGGAAGGGGTCCACCATGGGACATGTTACCTCAGGAAGGGGCCCAGGATGGGGCACACTATCTCAGGAAGGGGTCCACCATGAGATATGTTACCCCAGGAAGAGGCCCAGGATGGGGCACACTACCTCAGGAAGGGGCCCACGAAGGGATACGTGTTATGCTAGGCAATTCAGGAACACAATGTGCATAGCGATCAGAGCACACACAGTAATCTGACAACAACCCAAAATAACAGAACGAGCTCTGAGACGTGGGAACTCTGTAGACCGCAATTCCTAATCCTCTCCAAACACAACTAGAGGCAGCCGTGGATTGCGCCTAAAGCTCCCTATGCAACTCGGCACAGCCTGAGAAACTAACTAGCCTGAAGATAGAAAAATAAGCCTACCTTGCCTCAGAGAAATACCCCAAAGGAAAAGGCAGCCCCCCACATATAATGACTGTGAGTAAGATGAAAAGACAAACGTAGAGATGAAATAGATTCAGCAAAGTGAGGCCCGATATTCTAGACAGAACGAGGATAGGAAAGATAACTTTGCGGTCTACACAAAACCCTAAAGAAAACCACGCAAAGGGGGCAAAAAGACCCTCCGTACCGAACTAACGGCACGGAGGTACACCCCTTGCGTCCCAGAGCTTCCAGCAAAACAAATAGACAAGCTGGACAGAAAAAATAGCAACAAATAGCAAAGAAGCACTTAGCTATGCAGAGCAGCAGGCCACAGGAATGATCCAGAGAAACACAAGTCCAACACTGGAACATTGACAGGAAGCATGAATCAAAGCATTAGGTGGAGTTAAGTAGAGAAGCAGCTAACGACCTCACCAGATCACCTGAGGGAGGAAACTCAGAAGCTGCAGTACCACTTTCCTCCACAAACGGAAGCTCCCAGAGAGAATCAGCCGAAGTACCACTTGTGACCACAGGAGTGAACTCTGCCACAGAATTCACAACAGTACCCCCCCCCCTTGAGGAGGGGTCACCGAACCCCCACCAGAGCCCCCAGGCCGACCAGGATGAGCCACATGAAAGGCACGAACAAGATCGGGAGCATGGACATCAGAGGCAAAAACCCAGGAATTATCTTCCTGAGCATAACCCTTCCATTTAACCAGATACTGGAGTTTCCGTCTTGAAACATGAGAATCCAAAATCTTCTCCACAATAGACTTCAATTCCCCCTCCACCAAAACCGGGGCAGGAGGGTCAACAGATGGAACCATAGGTGCCACGTATCTCCGCAACAATGACCTATGGAATACGTTATGTATGGAAAAAGAATCTGGGAGGGTCAGACGAAAAGACACAGGATTAAGAACCTCAGAAATCCTATACGGACCAATAAAACGAGGTTTAAACTTAGGAGAGGAAACCTTCATAGGAATATGACGAGAGGATAACCAAACCAGATCCCCAACACGAAGTCGGGGACCCACACGGCGTCTGCGATTAGCGAAAAGTTGAGCCTTCTCCTGGGACAAGGTCAAATTGTCCACTACCTGAGTCCAAATCTGCTGCAACCTGTCCACCACAGTATCCACACCAGGACAGTCCGAAGACTCAACCTGTCCTGAAGAGAAACGAGGATGGAACCCAGAATTGCAGAAAAACGGTGAAACCAGGGTAGCCGAGCTGGCCCGATTATTAAGGGCGAACTCAGCCAAAGGCAAAAAGGACACCCAGTCATCCTGATCAGCAGAAACAAAGCATCTCAGATATGTTTCCAAGGTCTGATTGGTTCGTTCGGTCTGGCCATTAGTCTGAGGATGGAAAGCCGAGGAAAAAGACAAGTCAATGCCCATCCTACCACAAAAGGCTCGCCAAAACCTCGAAACAAACTGGGAACCTCTGTCAGAAACAATATTCTCTGGAATGCCGTGCAAACGAACCACATGCTGGAAGAACAAAGGCACCAAATCAGAGGAGGAAGGCAATTTAGACAAGGGTACCAGATGGACCATCTTAGAAAAGCGATCACAGACCACCCAAATGACTGACATCTTTTGAGAAACGGGAAGGTCAGAAATAAAATCCATAGAGATATGTGTCCAAGGCCTCTTCGGGACCGGCAAGGGTAAAAGCAACCCACTGGCACGAGAACAGCAGGGCTTAGCCCGAGCACAAATCCCACAGGACTGCACAAAAGTACGCACATCCCGCGACAGAGACAGCCACCAAAAGGATCTAGCCACTAACTCTCTGGTAGCAAAGATTCCAGGATGACCAGCCAACACCGAACAATGAAGTTCAGAGATAACTCTATTCGTCCACCTATCAGGGACAAACAGTTTCTCCGCTGGGCAACGATCAGGTTTATTAGCCTGAAATTTTTGCAGCACCCGCCGCAAATCAGGGGAGATGGCAGACACAATTACTCCTTCCTTGAGGATACCCGCCGGCCCAGATAATCCCGGAGAGTCGGGCACAAAACTCCTAGACAGAGCATCCGCCTTCACATTTTTAGAGCCCGGAAGGTACGAAATCACAAAGTCAAAACGGGCAAAAAACAACGACCAACGAGCTTGTCTAGGATTCAAGCGCTTGGCAGACTCGAGATAAGTCAAGTTCTTATGATCAGTCAATACCACCACGCGATGCTTAGCTCCTTCAAGCCAATGACGCCACTCCTCGAATGCCCACTTCATGGCCAGCAACTCTCGGTTGCCCACATCATAATTTCGCTCAGCAGGCGAAAACTTCCTGGAAAAGAAAGCGCATGGTTTCATCACTGAGCAATCAGAACCTCTCTGCGACAAAACAGCCCCTGCTCCAATCTCAGAAGCATCAACCTCGACCTGGAACGGAAGAGAAACATCTGGTTGACACAACACAGGGGCAGAAGAAAAACGACGCTTCAACTCTTGAAAAGCTTCCACAGCAGCAGAAGACCAATTGACCAAATCAGCACCCTTCTTGGTCAAATCGGTCAATGGTTTAGCAATACTAGAGAAATTGCAGATGAAGCGACAATAAAAATTAGCAAAGCCCAGGAACTTTTGCAGACTTTTCAGAGATGTCGGCTGAGTCCAATCATGGATGGCCTGGACCTTAACAGGATCCATCTCGATAGTAGAAGGGGAAAAGATGAACCCCAAAAATAAAACCTTCTGCACACCAAAGAGACACTTTGATCCCTTCACAAACAAAGAATTAGCATGCAGGACCTGAAAAACCGTTCTGACCTGCTTCACATGAGACTCCCAATCATCCGAGAAGATCAAAATGTCATCCAAGTACACAATCAGGAATTTATCCAGGTACTCTCGGAAGATGTCATGCATAAAGGACTGAAACACTGATGGAGCATTGGCAAGTCCGAACGGTATCACTAGATACTCAAAATGACCCTCGGGCGTATTAAATGCAGTTTTCCATTCATCGCCTTGCTTAATTCGCACCAGATTATACGCACCACGAAGATCTATCTTTGTGAACCAACTAGCCCCCTTAATCCGAGCAAACAGGTCAGATAACAATGGCAAGGGGTACTGAAATTTAACCGTGATCTTATTAAGAAGGCGGTAATCTATACAAGGTCTCAGCGAACCATCCTTCTTGGCTACAAAAAAGAACCCTGCTCCTAATGGCGACGATGACGGGCGAATATGCCCCTTCTCCAGGGATTCCTTCACATAACTGCGCATAGCGGTGTGCTCAGGTACGGATAAATTAAACAATCGACCTTTTGGGAATTTACTACCAGGAATCAAATTGATAGCACAATCACAATCCCTATGCGGAGGTAGGGTATCGGACTTGGGCTCATCAAATACATCCCGGTAATCAGACAAGAACTCTGGGACCTCAGAAGGGGTGGATGACGAAATTGACAGAAATGGAACATCACCATGTACCCCCTGACAACCCCAGCTGGACACCGACAAGGATTTCCAATCTAATACTGGATTATGGACTTGTAGCCATGGCAAGCCCAACACGACCACATCATGCAGATTATGCAACACCAGAAAGCGAATATCCTCCTGATGTGCAGGAGCCATGCACATGGTCAGCTGGGTCCAGTACTGAGGCTTATTCTTGGCCAAAGGTGTAGCATCAATTCCTCTTAATGGAATAGGACACTGCAAGGGCTCCAAGAAAAACTCACAACGCTTAGCATAATCCAAGTCCATCAAATTCAGGGCAGCGCCCGAATCCACAAACGCCATGACAGAATATGATGACAAAGAGCATATCAAGGTAACGGACAGAAGAAATTTTGACTGTACAGTACCAATGGTGGCAAACCTAGCGAACCGTTTAGAGCGCTTAGGACAATCAGAAATGGCATGAGTGGAATCACCACAGTAGAAACACAGACCATTCAGACGTCTGTGTTCATGCCGTTCAACTCTGGACAAAGTCCTATCGCACTGCATAGGCTTCGGTTTAATCTCAGGTAATACCGCCAAATGGTGCACAGCTTTACGCTCACGCAAGCGTCGACCGATCTGAATGGCCAAAGACATAGATTCATTCAGACCATCAGGCATAGGAAATCCCACCATGACATCTTTAAGGGCTTCAGAGAGACCCTTTCTGAAAATCGCTGCGAGCGCAGCTTCATTCCATTGAGTGAGTACAGACCACTTTCTAAATTTCTGACAGTATACCTCTATCTCATCCTGACCCTGACACAAAGCCAGCAAATTTTTCTCTGCCTGATCCACTGAATTAGGCTCATCGTACAGCAATCCGAGCGCCAGGAAAAACACATCAATATTACCCAATGCAGGATCTCCCGGCACAAGGAAAAATGCCCAGTCTTGAGGGTCCCCACGCAAAAAAGAAATAATAATTCTCACTTGTTGAGCTGGGTCACCAGAGGAGTGAGGTTTCAAGGCCAAAAACAGCTTGCAATTATTTTTGAAATTCATAAACTTGACTCTATCACCAAAAAACAAATCAGGAATAGGAATTTTAGGTTCTAACATAGGCTTCTGAACCACCAAGTCTTGAATCTTTTGTACATTTATAACGAGATTATCCATTGAAGAGCACAGACCCTGAATATCCATGTCCACACCTGTGTCCTGAACCACCCAAATGTCTAGGGGAAAAAAAAGACAAAACACTGTGCAAAGGAAAAAAAATGGTCTCAGAACTTCTTTTTTCCCTCTATTGAGAAACATTAGTACTTTTGGCTTCCTGTACTGTTATGCTAGGCAATTCAGAAACACAATGTGCATAGCGATCAGAGCACACACAGTGATCTGACAACAACCCAAAATAACAGAACGAGCTCTGAGACGTGGGAACTCTGTAGACCGCAATTCCTAATCCTCTCCAAACACAACTAGAGGCAGCCGTGGATTGCGCCTAAAGCTCCCTATGCAACTCGGCACAGCCTGAGAAACTAACTAGCCTGAAGATAGAAAAATAAGCCTACCTTGCCTCAGAGAAATACCCCAAAGGAAAAGGCAGCCCCCCACATATAATGACTGTGAGTAAGATGAAAAGACAAACGTAGAGATGAAATAGATTCAGCAAAGTGAGGCCCGATATTCTAGACAGAACGAGGATAGGAAAGATAACTTTGCGGTCTACACAAAACCCTAAAGAAAACCACGCAAAGGGGGCAAAAAGACCCTCCGTACCGAACTAACGGCACGGAGGTACACCCCTTGCGTCCCAGAGCTTCCAGCAAAACAAATAGACAAGCTGGACAGAAAAAATAGCAACAAATAGCAAAGAAGCACTTAGCTATGCAGAGCAGCAGGCCTCAGGAATGATCCAGAGAAACACAAGTCCAACACTGGAACATTGACAGGAAGCATGAATCAAAGCATTAGGTGGAGTTAAGTAGAGAAGCAGCTAACGACCTCACCAGATCACCTGAGGGAGGAAACTCAGAAGCTGCAGTACCACTTTCCTCCACAAACGGAAGCTCCCAGAGAGAATCAGCCGAAGTACCACTTGTGACCACAGGAGTGAACTCTGCCACAGAATTCACAACAGATACGTTACCCCAGGAAGGGGCCCAGGATGGGACACACTACCTCAGGAAGGAGTCCACGAAGGGACACGTTACTCCAGGAAGGGTCCCAGGATGGGGCACACTACTTCAGGAAGTGATCCACAGTGAGACACGTTACCCCAGGATGGGGCACACTACCTCAGGAAGGGGTCCACAATGGGACATGTTACCCCAGGAAGAGGCCCAGGATGGGGCACACTACCTCAGGAAGGGGCCCACGAAGGGACACGTTACCCCAGGAAGGGGCCCAGAATGAGGCACACTACCTCAGGAAGGGGTCCACCATGGGACATGTTACCTCAGGAAGGGGTCCGCGATGAGACACATTAAACCAGGATAGGGAACATTACCCCAAGAAGGGGCCCAGGAGGAGATGCATTCCTCCAGGATAGGACAAATTATATCAGGAAGGGACCCAGAATGAATGAGGAAGGATCGGGACTTCCCTTACAGCTCTGCGGGACGCATAATACCCTGCAGCACAGCAAATCGTATGTTGTGGAGACCTGATTTGCAGTAAGCAACACATGTGAGGCACTATATATTCCATGGATATTTTTCTAGCCTTCCACCCCATACCTGTATGTCTGTTTATCTGTCTGTCTATCTATCCCATATCTATCTATCTATCTATCTCTATCCAGGGTCAGACTGGGGTGTCTGGGGCCTACAGTGGGAATAGACACTAGGAGCCCACCCAACAGCTATATGTAAGTACCTGTTAGCCGTTAACCCTGTTATAGTGGAGCATCGACTGTAAAACACAGGCGACTGCTGCACATCTACTGTGCGCCCCCATAACTGGAATGTACAATTACGGTAGTTTGCATTAAGGGTGTTCTTTGATTAAAACAAATTATCACCGATAATTTAGGTTAGGTTAAGTTAGGTAGGTGATAACTTACTGATTTGTGGAATCTAACCATTGGAAACCGCACCGACTGGAAGAATGGGGAACTTTTATCCTTGACAGGGCACTTTTATCCCCATTTTAAAAGGGAGCGGCAGATGACATACCTTACCGAAGCTTCCAGAAAAAGCCAAGTGCAACCCCTTAGGGAATGAATGGATCAGTGGTCAAGTCGTACATGCCGCTCCATACTAATGGGGGTAAGAGCAGGGCCGGCTCCAGGTTTTTGAGGGCCCCGGGCGAAAGAGTCTCAGTGGGCCCCCCCTTTAACACAGCGCAGTATATAGCACAGCACGCGCACTATATAACACAGCACGCGCACTATATAACACAGCACGCACACTATATAACACTGCACGCGCACTATATAACACAGCACGCGCAGTATATAGCACAGCCACATAGTATATAGCACAGCCACGTAGTATATAACACAGCCCATGGCCCCATGCAGTATACAGCACAGCCCAGTAGTATATAACACAGCCCATGTAGTATACAGCACAGCGCATGTAGTATAGCACAGCCCCGTGACGTTGTATATAACACAGCCAGCCATATATATACAGTAGTGAGTAGTCTATGACTATAGCTACAAGTCCCACTCCCAGCATTGCTAACATACCAATACCATAGATAGCAGGCTGCATCCCTCCTGCCCCTGCAATGTGTTGGGACCGAAGACTCACTCACTGCTTCACAGTGGACACAGTGGACACAGGGTGCATGCACCGACCGTGCACCGTCCGCACCTGACTGCAGCTCATCTGCTTGGTGCTGCCGCTGGACCTATCCTGAACGGTGGAAGTGGAATTCTTCTCTGAGCTCTAGACACTCTCACCGACCGGAAGTGACACAGGACAGATGACCGCCGGCGGAGTTGAGTATTGCAGCTGTGCAGCGCCTGCGAAACCCTCAGAGAGCTCTGTGCCGCCTGCTGCCGGGACGCCGGCGCGGCAGGGATGATGGATGTGCTCCACCATGTAAGAGTCACACACAGCAGGGATGTATTTCGGCTGCGGGGCCCCCAGGAGCGCTGCGCATGAGTGTGTACAGACTCAGTACTTGTACGTTACTACCATAAATGGGCCCCCCCGTCTCGCCAGGGCCCCGGCACTTGCCCGGGTACGCCGGGTGCTGACGTCGGCCCTGGGTAAGAGTTCACATTCTGCAGATTGGTGCAGGTTCCAGCAGACGGACCTCCACCAATCAATAACATCACTGTTAGGTGATTACTTGTTCTCACCGTAGAACCCCTGTAAGTACATATTTGTTAGTGTGTAATAGTCACAGGACAGGGAGGGGTAAACATCTAAGTATTTAATCTCTATTGGAAATCAAGAGTGATTACTTGTTCTCACCGTAGAACCCCTGTAAGTACATATTTGTTAGTGTGTAATAGTCACAGGACAGGGAGGGGTAAACATCTAAGTATTTAATCTCTATTGGAAATCAAGAGTCTTCCCCTTCTTGATATCAGAGAGAACAAATGACCGCCATACACAACACAATCCTTATAGCAAGGCCAATAATACCACATACAAGGAACAAATCCTGCACACCGTGATCAGACGACATATTATCACCACACAGTAACCAAATAATACCACATACAGGGGATAAATAACACAAGACCATATACAGTATTACCACCACATTGTGACTGAATAATTCCACATATAAAGCACGTAAATACAGTTTATAAAGAGCTCTGTACATGGTGTCATTGTGCAGGTAATGCAGTGATCATCAGTGACATTATACACAAGAACTATGTACATAGTATACAGTGTATAGTGTCAGTGTACAGGTAATGCAGTGATCACCAATGACATTATACACAGTAGCTCTGTATATAGTGTCAGTGTACAGCTAATACAGTGAGCACCAGTAATATTATACACAGTAGCTCTGTATATAATGTCAGTATACAGCTAATACAGTGAGCACCAGTAATATTATACACAGGAGCTCTGTATATAGTGTATAGTGAACAGGAAATACAGAGATCACCAGTGACGTTATACACAGGAGCTCTGTGTATAGTGCCAGTGTACAAGTAATACAGGGATCACCAGTTACACTATACACAGAAGTTCTGTATATAGTGTATAGTGTACAGGTAATACAGTGATCACCAGTGACGTTATACACAGGAGCTCTGTATATAGTGTCAGGTGTCAGTGTAAAGGTAATGCAGAGATCACCAGTGATATTATACACAAGGAGCTCTGTATATAGTGTATAGCGTACAGGTAATACAGTGATCACCAGTGATATTATACACAGGAGCTCTGTATATACTGTCAGTGTACAGGTAATACAGTGACTCACCAGTGACATTGTCACGGTTCCACCCATCAGGGTGTCTGGGATGCATATACTAATAAGAAGAAACCCTGCACTCAACTTTGAAGTGATCAATCTGATAATTTAATGATTCACTGTAGTAGTCAAAAAAAAAGTTTTTGTCTTACATCAGACCTTCTTCAGTTACAAGTTACAGTGTTCCTATTAGTTTGATAATGCCAATAGGTGCAGTAGCAGATCACTGGATCCAGGGGACTGTGTATCCTGGAAAAAAAGAGTAATGAAGCCTGATTGCTGCTAGATGAGGAGTATGGTGGTGCCGCAGTGGCTAGGAGAGGACGCGGTGAACCATCCAGTCTGGTTCAGGGGCGTGCTGAGCTGTTGGTGTGTTGATTGACAACTCAACTAGCCAATCTGTGACTGGGAGGCGTCGACTGTCTCAGGTGTTCACTATCCCGAGTAATGGCCATGCCTACTTAACTGAGCAGCTTCTCCCAGACCACTGCCAGACATACATTCATCTTCTGAGCTCTGATTCATTATCCTCCCGGTACTCTGACCTCGGAACGTTACCTGACTACGCTTTTGTCTCTTCCTTCTGTTTATGATGTACCCTCCTGGCTTCTGACTTTGGACTCCCTGACCACTCTTACTTACGGCTTAGCCGTGAGAAGTGACTAGCGTTACATACATTATACACAGTAGCTCTGCAGATAGTGTCAGTGAGCAGGTAATACAGTGATCACAAGTGACATTATACACAGGAGCTCTGTATATAGTGTCAGTGTAAAGGTAATGCAGTGATCACCAGTGACATTATACACAGGAGCTCTGTATATAGTATCAGTGTACATGTAATACAGTGATCACCAGTGGTAATATACACAGGAACGCTGTATATAGTGTCAGTATACAGGTAATACAGTAATGCAGTGATCAGCAGTGACATTATACACAGTAGCTCTTTATATAGTGTCAGTGTACAGCTAATACAGTAAGCACCAGTAATATACACAGGAGCACTGTATATAGTGTACAAGCAATACAGTGATCACCAGTTACATTATACACAGGAGCTTTGTATATAGTATCAGTGTACATTTAACACAGGGATGACCAGTGACATTATACATAGGAGCTCTGTATATAGTGTCAATGTACAGGTAATACAGAGATAACCAATGACTTTATATACAGGAGTTCTGTATATAATGTCAGTATACAGGTAATATAGTGATCACCACTTGCATTATACACAGGAGCTCTGTATATAGTGTCGGTGTACAGGTAATATAGGGATCACCAGTGACATTATACACAGAAACTTTGTATATAGTGTACAGGAAATGCAGTGATCACCAGTGACATTCTACACAGGAGCTCTGTATATAGTGATAGTGTACAGGTAAAACAGTGAGCACCAGTTTAATTATACACAGGAGCTCTGTATAAATTGTATAGTGTCAGTGTACAGGTACCACACTGACTCACCAGTGACATCTGTAGTTGATACCATTCATCTTCACTTTTCTTCTTCATTCAGTGCAAATCGCCATCACTTCTTCCAGAGCACAGTTCCCACTTTTTACCCAACTTCTACACTATGTCAGATGAAGAAAAAAAGCAACATAGTGCCGCCGTGCACAGTAACAGGACCCCCCTTTTCTTCCCCTCAATTCAACATAGTAAATTATAGCAGCAATAATTTTCCCTGATTGACCACATTAGTAATTATGTCTCCACATGTCACAATAAATCAATAATGAATGTTCCTCATCCTGACCCCCATACAGAAATTATGTCACCCCTTTATTTAATAAAGTCCCAGATCCTTGGCCCCTTTATGTTGCCCTTATCCTGGACTGCTATTTCCACTTTAATACGGTCCCCTTCCTGGGTCCCTTTATTTAATAATGTCCCCATCCTGGGCCCCTTCCAGTAATAATGTCCCCCATCCTTGGCCCCTTCCACTAATAATGCCCCATATATTGCTCCTGTTGTGAGTTCTGTTTTTGGGCTCCCTCTGGTGGTTACTGATGGTACTGGGTGATTTGTGTTCTGCTGTCTCTGGTGTCCACCTGTTCTATTAGGATTTGGGAGTTTCCTATTTAACCGGGCTTTCTTGTCATTTCCCCGCCGGCTATCAAGGTTATCAGAGTGTTTTGTTACCTCAGCTTCTGGCTTCAGTAATCTTCAGGACAAGCTAAGTTTTTGATTTTCTTGTTCCACGTTTTGATTTATTTTTGTCTTGTCCAGCTTGCATATAATTGTTTCTTTGCTGCTGGTTGCTCTAGCGGGCTGTAATTGCTCCTCATGTTCCATGAGTTGGAACATGAGTTCAAGTAATTACAGGATGGTTTTTTGAAGGGTTTTTTGCTGACCGCGCAGTTTACTTTTGTATCCTCTGCTATCTAGTTTTAGCGGGCCTCATTTTGCTGAATCTGATTTCATACTGTGTATGTGCCTTCCTCTCATTTCACCGTCATTATATGTGGGGGGCTGCTATTTCTGTGGGGTATTTCTCTGGAGGCAAGAGAGGTCTGTGTTTCTTCTAATAGGGGAAGTTAGATCTTCGGCTGGTGCGAGACGTCTAGGATCAACGTAGGCACGTTCCCCGGCTATTGTTATTTGTGTGTTCAGGTTTAGGGTCGCGGTCAGCTCAGGTTCCATCACCCTAGAGCTCGTTGGTGCTTGTCCTTTTGTGATTCCCTGCCATTGGAATCATGACATGCTCCATACCGGATATTGCCCCCACATATATTGCTCTATACAGAAAAATCACCTCATATATTGCTCCATACAGTATAAAATGGCCCCCCACATAATGCTCCATACAGTATATAATGTCTCCCATATAATGCTCAATACAGTATAATGGCCCCGTATATTGCACCATACAGTATATAATGGTCCTATATATTGCTCCATACATTATATAATGGCCACATATATGGCTCCATACAGTATATCAAAAAAGTAACTCCGGCTCACAACAAAGTCAGTTCAAGCGTAGATTTATTAGAAATCTTAGTAATGTTCTTCATCCAAAGACTATAAACTTTAACTGCATATGAAATGGAAGACAAAAAATCAAGTAATTATCTCCAAGTAGTAACTTCACAGGTAATTATTTCAACGTTTCGGCTTGTGAGCCTTTTTCAAGAGAAACCTGTATGTGTATCGGTGGTAAGTAGAGGTCCGGGTGAATGCACCGCATTACGGACCAGATTCACCCGGACCTCTACTTACCACCGATACACATACAGGTTTCTCTTGAAAAAGGCTCACAAGCCGAAACGTTGAAATAATTACCTGTGAAGTTACTAATTGGATATAATTACTTGATTTTTTGTCTTCCATTTCGTATGCGGTTAAAGTTTATAGTCTTTGGATGAAGAACATTACTAAGATTTCTAATAAATCTACGCTTGAACTGACTTGGTTGTGTGCCAGAGTTACTTTTTTGATGTTTCTATTTTTTCTCCTGAGCACCAATTTAGTATAGTGAGCACCCCGTTCTCCTTACATCCATACAGTATATGACCTAATATATTGCTCCATCTAATACACTAGATGGTGGCCCGATTCTAACGCATCGGGTATTCTAGAATATGCATGTCCACGTAGTTTATTGCCCAGCCACGTAGTATATTGCACAGCCCACGTAGTATATTGCCCAGCCATGTAGTATATTGCCCAGCCACGTAGTATATTGCCCAGTCACGTAGTATATTGCCCAGTCATGTAGTATATTGCCCAGTCAGGTAGTATATTGCCTAGCCACAGAGTATATTGCCCAGCCACGTAGTATATTGCCCAGCCACATAGTATATTGCCCAGTCACGTAGTATATTGCCCAGCCACGTAGTATATTGCCCAGCCACGTAGTATATTGCCCAGTGACGTAGTATATTGCCCAGCCACGTAATATATTGCCCAGTTACATAGTATATTGCCCAGTGACGTAGTATATTGCCCAGCCACATAGTATATTGCCCAGTTACGTAGTATATTGCCCAGTGACGTAGTATACAGCACAGAGCCATGTAGTATATTGCACAGCGACGTAGTATACAGCACAGAGCCACGTAGTATATTGCCCAGCCACGTAGTATATTGGCCAGTCACGTAGTATATTGCCCAGCCACGTACGTCACAGGTTAAAAAATAAAAAATAAACATATACTCACCTTCCGAGGGCCACTTGTAGTTCGGTCACATGACCGTGACGTCATGGCAGGTCCTTCTCGCGCAGGCGCGCAGGGCCTGTGATGACGTTGCGGTCACATGACTGTGACGTCATGGCAAGTCCTTCTCGCGCAGGACCTGTGATGACGTCTCGGTCACATGACCGTGATGTCACGGCAGGTCGTAGGCGCACAGGCCCTGTGATGACGTCGTGGTCACATGACTGTGACATCATGGCAGGTCCTTCTCGCGCAGGCGCGCAGGGCCTGTGATGATGTCGCAGTCACATGACCATGACGTCATGGCAGGTCCTTCTCCCATACCATCCTTGGCACCGGAACCTGCCGGAGGTCACCGGAGCGTTGTGAAAGGTGAGTATATAATGATTTATTATTTTTAACATTAGATGTTTTTACTATTGACGCTGCATAGGCAGCATCAATAGTAAAAACTTGGTCACACAGGGTTAATAGCGGCGGTAACGGAGTGAGTTACCCGCGGCATAACGCGGTCCGTTACCGCTGGCATTAACCCTGTGTGAGCGGTGACTGCGGGGAGTATGGAGCGGGCGCCGACTGCAGGGGAGTAGGGAGGGACTAATCGGACTGTGGCCATCGCTGATTGGTCGCGGCAGCCATGACAGGCAGCTGGCGAGATCAATCAGCGACTTGGATTCCATGACAGACAGAGGCCGCGACTAATGAATATCTGTGACAGACAGAAAGACAGACAGACAGAAGGACAGAAAGACGGAAGTGACCCTTAGACAATTACAGTATATAGTAGATAAAGCTGAATGTGTGTATGTATGTGTGTATGTCCGGGACTGGCATCTGCACCGTCGCAGCTACAGCCACAAAATTTTGCACAGTCACACGTCTGGACCCCGAGAGCGTCATAGGCTATGTTGTGAGGTGAAATTTTAACCCCGCGCGTTCCAATTCACCAAACAGTTTTGCCCCTATCTACATAATGGGGAAAAAGTGAAAGGAAAAGTTGATAGCTGCCAGATGTGAACAAGGGGGACTTAAAGAATGAGAGCGATGGCGCCAAAGAGTATATACCGTACAGTTGCTAAGGTGTGGCCCCGATATGGGATGCTCACCACACACGGGGATATGAACACACACACAAAATGCGCCACACACTACCACGTGCTTGAACACATATACCACCCTCAGCACACATTTCACCACACATATGCAGCGCCCCAGAGTCCTGGTCGTTGCAGTTATGTTGTTCTTCCACCAGGGGGGCGATGTTACGTCTGATGGCACCAAAGGAGTTCACCCTGCCAGGTATCACAGCCACACACACACTTCACACTACGGTCCACCAGGGGGAGCTAAGGGTTCTATGTACTAGGCCACTCATCACAAAGGGTAAAACTGGTGGGTTGGTTAGGAAGTCAGTGAGTTGGAGTTGGAGCCAGGAGGAGGAGAGAGAGAGAAGCAGACTGGGCTCGGCCCAGGCGATCCCTGTCAGGGAGACAGAGGAACGAGAAGGATCATCAGAGGCTCAGTAAGGAAAGAAGGACACGGAGCTGCGCCTGCAACCCATGCGGCAGCCTCCTAAGGAAGGACACAAAAGGAAGTGTGTCGTAGTGAGTGAGCACCGAAGTCATAGCAACAGGAGTGAAACAACAGTGGGAGACCAGCTAGAAGCAGGCTGCCTCAATCTGAGCGCAGATCCGGTGGCCGGAGGAGTAATAGACTCTACGCTTTACTTCAGAGACCGGCAGGGCAGTCGATTCCAAATTGGCTGTTCGACCTAAACACCTAAGCAGACAAGGTGGCAACGCGGAGGAGGGGCGTCTCTAGGGTCCCTATAAAATAGCCTCAGGCCACCACCGTCATACGGGTTATGTCCTATCCATCTGGGGGACAGAGAGAGAAAAGTAACAAGAGTGAGGACCTTATGGTAGCTAATGCAAGTAGGGATCTACTAACTTACTGTGCGCAATGGGAAGGCTACTGATTTCCACCTGGATAAGGGGACTCTGGAATTGCCATCAGACCGGCCGGACTCTGCCTACCCTGTCATCCGGCACTCTGGACTGTGGATGCTGAAGCCTTCAGTAAAGGTAAAGAGACTGCACCCATTGTGTCCTCGTTATTCACCGCGCCTTGCACCATCCACCATCAACATCTACACTTCTGGGAAGCCCTGGGGAAATACTTCACCTGTGGGAAGGTATACCATCTAGCTGCCATTCCATCACCCCAGTGGACCCCTAAGCAGCGTCGGTCACCCTGACCGAATACCACAGGTGGCGTCACGAACACTACCGTTAATCTACGGACTCTCCCTTTTATTTGTGCACCCCTCATAGGGCCACAGTCCGGGTCGGGCCACCGTGACATCCCCGCTGAGGGAACTGAAGGACCCGGTACCGAGTACCCCATTGCCCTTACGTGGGGGTGCGGCAAATCTACCAACCTTGCCACATAAAAGTCGAAACACAAAAGTCACCACTCAAAACTCGCCATGCGCAAAATTCACCACATGCAAAACTAGGCTCACGCAAAACTCGCCACACGTGCAAAATTCACCTCATGGAAAACTCGCCACACGCAAAACTTGCACACGAGGAAAAATTGCCACATGCACAAAAGTTGCAACACATGCAAAAGTTGCCTCATGCAAAACTTGAACATGATAAAAACGCACAACACATAAAACTCGCCAAGCGCAAAACTCGCCATGCGCAAAACTTGCTGCACACAACTTGCTACACTAATCTGTCACATGCAACTCGAAAGTTGCCAATGAACTTTCTGAGCAGAGGGAAGCGAGGCTTGCAGACAAGAGAACAAGAGATGCTTCCTCAAGGGCCAATGAACTTTAGGAGGAAAGGGAAGCGAGGCTTGCAGATGTGAATAAATTTTTGTTAACACATTCTATTTTGCTAACAGCAGTTATTAACCCGGGCGAAGCCGGGTAGTACAGCTAATACAGTAAATAAGGGCCCCCATATATTTATCCATGCAGTATATAATGGCCTCTATATACTGCTTCATACAGTGTATAATGCCCCCCATATATTGCTTCATACAGTATATAATGGCTCCATATATTGCTCCATACAGTAAATAATGGCCCCAAAATATTGCTCCATACAGTATATAATGGCCCCATATATTGCTCCATACAGTACATAATGGCCCCATATATTGCTCCATACAGTATATGATAGCCCGCATATATTGCTCCATATAGTATAATGGGCCCCATATGTTGCTACATACAGTAAAATTGGTCCCATATAATGATCCATACAGTATAATGGGCCCATATAATAACCATACAGTATAATGGGCCCATATAGTGCTCCATACAGGACAATGACCCCCATATATTGCTCTATACAGAATAATGGCCTCATATATAGTCCTATACAGAATAATTACCTCATATATTGCTCCATACAGTATATAAAGGCCCCAATAAAATGCTCCATACAGTATAATGTCCCCATATGTTGCTCCATACAGTATATAATGGCTCCCATATAATGCTCCATACAGTATAATGGTCCCATATATTGCTCCAGACAGTATATAATGGCTGCATATATTGCTCCATATAGTATGTAATGACCCCATATATTGCACCATACAGTATATAATGACCCCATATATTGCTCCATACAATATATAATGGCCCACATGTAATGCTCCATACATTATAATGCGCCCCATATGTTGCTCCATACAGTAAAATGGGTCCCATATAGTGATCCATGCAGTATAATGAGCCCATACAGTGCTTCATACAGGACAATGGTGCCCCATATATTGCTCCATACAGAATAATGGCCCCATATATTGCTTCATATATAATAATGCCCCCATATATTGCTCCATATAAAATAATGGCCTCATATATAACTCCATACAGATTACTGGCCTCATTTATTGCTCCATACAATATATAATGGACCCCATAAAATGGTCCATACAGTTTAATGGCCCCATATGTTGTTCTATACAGTACATAATAGCTCCCATATAATGCTCCATACAGTATAATGGCTCCATATATTGCACCATATAATATATAATGGCCCCATATATTGCTCAATACACTATATAATTGCTGCATATATTGCTCCATTCAGAATATAATGACCCCCATATATTTCGTTCCATGCAGTATGTATTGGCCCCCAAATATTGCTTCATACAGTATATAATGGCCTCAATATTGCTCCATACTGTATATAATGACTCCATATTGCTCCATACAGTATATAATTGCCCCCATATATTGCTCCATACAGTATAATGTCTCCCATATTGCTCCATACAGTATATAATTGCCCCCATATAATGCTCCATACAGTATAATGGCCCCAATATATTGCTTCATACAGTATATAATGGTTCCCATATATTGCTTCATACAGTATATAATAGCCCCATATATTGCTCGATAGAGTATATAATGGCCCCCATATTGCTCCATACAGTATATAATTGCACCCATATAATGCTCCATACAGTGTAATGGCCCCCATATATTGCTACATACAGTATATAATGAACCCCATATTGCTCCATACAGTGTATATAATGACCCCAGTATAATGCTCCTTACAGTGTACTGGGCCCCACATGTTGATCCATACAGTAAAATGGTTCTCACATATTGTTCCATACAGTATAATGATCCCATATAATGCTCCATACAGTATAATGGGTCCAAGTTAATGCTCCATACCTTATAATGGGTCCATATAATGCTCTATACAGTAAAATAGGCCCATATAATGCTCCATACAGTATAATGGGCCCATATAGTGCTCCATACAGTATAATGAAAAATTCAAATGAAATATTCACCTCTCGCTGTAGGGTTCGCTGTAGTGACATCATCGCGCCCTCTGCCCTGAGACATCACAGAGTCAGAAGACGCTGAAGACACTGGAGCTGCGGGGAACAATGATATATGAGTATTTGAGATGGCAAGTGCCCCCCACCCCCCGTTGATCCATGATCTAGATGGTAACGCCAGCCCTGGTTGGCGAGGTGGGTCAGGTGTGCATGCATGAGCCCCTGTCTTCGCTTTTAAAGGGCCCGTTCCCCTAATAACTTTTTGTTTGTTTGTTTTCTTCTCTCTCTCTCAGACCCACCGGACATTTCACTGGTATCTATCTATCATCTATTTACCTCATATCAAACTATCTGTATCTTTGCACATCTTTAACACCTAAACATTGGTAATTTCTATTCCGGTACGTGGCACACTTTATGCATCGATCCATGTGAATACGTGCAGTACTTATTGTACATGTCTACGTGTGGGTCACATGGGCACCCAGTCCGTATGACAATATGGACATATACACAGCCCTAGAAATTAGAATGGATGTGCTTGTGCATGTCTCCGGTACATGTGAAAATGGATGCCACATGTCCTGGAAACACGGAAGTGTGAAGGGGACGTATATTTTCTCTGAATGTCTGCTGCTGTCCGTGATTCAGGTTTCCTTTAAGACAACTGCATAATGCCTATTTTTATGTGCCCATATCACTGGCTCCCATCTTCTACTTGTGGCCTACAGAAACACACAGTTTTGTTTCTGCATTATTTATGGTTACATCCAGAGAACAGTGACAAGTAGCGTAGTGCAGGACTGTTTTTAGCCTTCCAAGGTGACAGCTGGCAGGGAGAGGGGTTGGCTAAGGAAGAAGGATAAAACCGGCTAATCCTGAATAAAAATAGATACCCTACCCACCATGCCCGCTGATAAGTAGAGGGGAAATTGCTCAGAAGACAAGTGCATTTTCTGATAGATGCTGAAAAGTTGTTAATATTATTACTTTTTGTAACAGAAATATTACATAGAGATGGCAGACGAAGAACCCTCTGTTCTAGCAGAGGAACAAGAAGCAAGTGCAAGTGAAAATGCTTCAAAGGCCACAGGTGAGAGTACAATTAACACAATTGAAGAAGGGTTGCAAGAAAGTGATACAACGCCTCCTACAGAAAATCCAACTAATGAAGATCTGGCACAAGATAATGTACTGGATGGGGTGCACCAAAGAGATGAGCAGACAGCACCAACAAAACCAGAAGCACAACAATCAGGAAAAGCTAGAATAGAGGATGCAGAAAAGGGAGATGCATCACCATCAAATGAAGAGTCCGCAGTGTTAGATTGTGAAGAATCAGGAGCTGAAGAAAGTTCCTCAGCCCAAGAGGAAAGTGCAGGTGACTTGTCTAGCCTCACAGAAAGAAAATGTGAAGCCAGAGTCAGTAGCCAGGAAATACCAGCTGTCACTGATGTGGATCACAGAGGTGAAGAAGACCTTACTCAATCTATTGCCAAAGACAATGCAGATGAAGCAGAGGTCAGCACGCCAGCAGCCAGGTAATTGGCAATGTTTCTTTCTACATGAATTACAGGTAATGGAGAAACATGACACATGCAGAAAATCTTAGTTTTGCCCTTCCAGCTTCTTTTTCTTTTAATCTTAGAGCTGGGAGACAGCTTCATTATAGACACAACCTAACCCCTCTTTAGGAAGGCGCTGACCCCATCATATAAGAATATAAACTGTTGTAATATTATTGTAATATTCCAGGTACGAACAGACAGAGAAATCATAGAGCTACATAGCAAGCTTAGTGGGAGCCTATATCCACTGAAAGCCCTAACAACTAACTTATAAAAGATCTTTATACAAGTTGTAGCACTGGCTTTCAGATATACCAGGGCTCTAGTAAAGAAGACCTGTCACAGGTCAAAAGTGGCCAGTTTTTGCTCTGATCTCTGCTGCTCCCCTGAGTATTATGGTTTTTGTATTTTTTTAAATCAACCATACAGTCCCAGAGATATGGTGCCTGGCTCATAGAATTCTCCGTGGATGTGTTTTTAGTCTTTTCTGAATAATTATCCTGTGAGCCATACCCCCCTGACAAAGACCATAAAAGCTAACAAAATAAAAAGGCCCCTTTGTCTGAAACCATATAGCAGATTTTAAAAATACAAAAAGTGAATTGCACAGAGAAGAAGTGCAAAGAAAATAAAAACAAATAAATGGCCATTTTTTGACATGGTGTCAGAGCCTCTTTAATATCAATTGAATTGTATGCTAGTATTATAATGTGCAACAGATTAATCAGGAGGATGCCTTCATAATATATCTGGATTAGGGTTGGACTTCTTGTACATCACTAAAAAGTAAATAATTGGAGGAATCTCTTAAAGGAATCTGTCTGCAGATTTTTGCTATATAAGCCATAGTTTCCATTATCCATAAATTGAAGGACAGTCCATAAAATCCTGGTGCTTTTCTCTGCTATCTGTAGCGTCCGGCAGAAAAAAGCACCATCTGTGATTTTTCCTCCCACCCCTGAAGTTTGGACTGCGCATGCGCTAATAAGGCTGCCATGCGCAGTACAAATAGGACCTGTCCCGGAAGAGGAGTCAGGTAGGAGCCTGGAGGGTGTCCGGTAGCTGTGCTGCTATAATGGAGTGGAGGCACACCTGCATGTGGGTCTGTACAAGTCAGACATGAAGAGGAGTGCTAGCATTCTGCTGCTGACCTGCCTGCAGCTGCTGCTCATCACCAGCTGGCTGACAATCTGGGACTCGGCGCACTACAGGTAGTCAGGGTGACCCGATGCCAGCGCTGGCACCGGCCGCCCTGCCCCTTAAACTGTTTCAAACACCTCTCCCCCTTTCCCGCTGCCAGTGCTCCTGTGTCTGCTGCTCCGGTCTGCTCAGAGTTTCTGACTCTTTGTGACGTCTACATGCAGAAGTCGCACTGACGTCACTACAGCGCGACCTCTGCACTGAGACGTCACAGAGAATCAGAAGACGCTGAGGAGACCTGAAAAGAGCAGGGGACACCGGAGCATTGGTCGTGGGAAACCATGAGAGGTGAGTATTTGATTATTTATTGTTTTTTTATGAATGATGCAATATATTTGGCTCAAAATACTGTATGGAGCAATATATGGGGCTCAGGGCTGGACTGGGACTAAAATTCAGCTCTGGCATATGAAGGTACACAGGCCCACTTGTCACATGGTGACTGTATAATATCTTTGTACACTTGTAGGCTACAAGAAGTGAGGGGAGTGTAACATGACTATATAACATATAATCACAGCTGTATCCAGCATTACAGCTCGGTCCAATTTATTGCTTTTAGTTGCAGTACCAAGAAAAGCCGCTACTTTACCTACATAACTGTATCTCGTAGATAATGAAGGGATGAGATGACCAAAGGCCATGGAACCTCATTCTGATGCCTACAGCCACTTTTGGTTCCGCTGCGCAGCACGAGACCCGGTGACTCTGAAGAGCGGTGACATCAGTAATGTAATACAAATAATACACCCCATAGTCCTCCATATATTATAATTTGCACCTCAGTTCTCCATATAGTATAATACACTCCTCCATATAGTATAATATACTCCTCATAGTCCTTCATGTAGTATAATACACTCCTCAGTCCTCCATATAGTATAATACACTCCTCAGTCCTCTATATAGTATAATACATTCCTCAGTCCTCCATATAGTATAATACACTCCCCATAGTCCTCCATATAGTACAATACACTCCTCATAGTCCTTCATGTAGTATAATACACTCCTCAGTCCTCCATATAGTGTAATACACTCCTCAGTCCTCCATATAGTATAATATACTCCTCAGTCCTCCATATAGTATAATACACTCCCCATAGTCCTCCATATAGTATAATACACTCCTCATAGTCCTCCATATATTAAAATACACTGCAATTCCTCCATATAGTATAATACACTCCTCAGTCCTCCAAATAGTATAATACATTCCTCATATTGCTCCGTATAGTATAATGCCCCTCCATTGTCATCCATGTAGTACAATTCACTTCCCATAGTATAATGTACCCCATAGTTCTTCATATAGTATAATGTATTCCCTATAGTCCTCGATACAGTATAATGCAGCCCACATATAGTATAATGATGCCACCCCAGAGTATAATGCAGCCACCCCACAGAATATATTGTAGCCCCCTGAGTATAATGTAACCCCCCAGAGAATATAATGCAGCCCCCTCATATAGTATAATGCAGCCCCTGCATATATAATATATGGTAGCCCCCTCATAGAGCATAATGCAGCCCCCCATAGAATATAATGTAGCCCTTCCATAGAATATAATACAGCACCCCATAGAATGTAATAGAGCCCCCATAGAATTTAATGCAGCCCACCTCCCCATAGAATATAATACAGCCCCCATAGAATATAATGTAGCCCCATAGAATGTAATACAGCCCCCCAATAGAATGTAATACAACCCTCCCCCATAGAATGTAATATAGCCCCCCCATAGAATATAATGCAGCCAGCCCCCATAGAATGTAATGCAGCCAGCCCCCCATAGAATGTAATGCAGCACAGCCCCCATAAATGTAACGCAGCACAGCCCCCATAGAATGTAATGTACCACAGCCCCATAGAATGTAATGCAGCCAGCCCCCATAGAATGTAATGCAGCACAGCCCCCATAGAATGTAATGCAGCACAGCCCCCATAGAATGTAATGCAGCCAGCCCCATAGAATGTAATGCAACCAGCCCCCATAGACTGTAATGCAGCCAGCCCCCCATAGAATGTAATGCAAAGGCAGAGCGGGGAATGATGGGAGAGCTCTCTCCTCCATCATTGCATTCAACTGTACCGGCGTCATAGATGCCGGTATAGTTGAATGCAGCGGCGCTGAGGGGGGAGTCGGCGCTGGCGAGTGGCCCACGACTGCCACCGGCCCTTTAGGCATTTGCCAGAAATGCCCGATGGCCAGTCCAGCCCTGATGGGACTACTATACTTTATGGAGCACTATGTGGGGCCATTATACTGTATGTAGCAACATAAGGGGCCATAATTCTGTATGGAGCAATATATGGGGCCCATTACACTGTACGGAGAACTATATGGGGCCCATTTTTCTATATGAAACAATATATGGGGCCCATTATACTGTGTGTAGCAATATATAAGGCCCATTATACTGTATGGAGCACTGAGTGGGACCATTATACTGTATGGAGAAACCTAAGGTGCCATTATTCTGTATGGAGCAACACATGAACCCTATTATACTGTATGGAGAACTATATGGGGCCTATTACTGTGTGTAGTAATATATGGGGCCATTATACTGTATGGAGCACTATGTGACACCCCAGGTTCCTGGATGTCACAGTGACATTGCTTTCCTCACGGGGGGAGTGATGTCATGCTTGGAAGTGAGGAAGGATCTTCTTTATCAGGAACACACAAGCATGCAACATGTTCACACTCCAGGCCAAAAGGATGAGCTCTGATCCAGCTTGTGGGTGACTCCCCTATATATATTCTGGTCTGGAGGGAAAGTCAGGGAGTTCCTGTCAGAGAGACAGAGGAGAAGGAAGCAGAGGGGACGTGCAGCCATGAGAAGTGCTGCAGCTCCTGGAAAGAAAGATTTGTAGAGAGCGTATAGGAGAAGTGAAGCACAAGGGAATGAGAACTGGGGAGGACAGCTGCGATTGTGCTACCTCCCTAAAGAGCGCAGACACCGGTAGCCGGAAGACTGAGGTTGTGAAGAACTCCACGGCTCACAGCAGAAAACAGCAGGACAGCTGGATTATACAGTATGCCACCTGTCCACCCTGAAACCTGGAGACACAGTGGCGCATAAAGCCCGGGTCGTGAAAGAGACCCTGTTAAAAGGCTCGAGCCACCTCTCATACGGGTTAGTGTCCTACCAACCTGGAGGACAGAGAGAACACGTGAGGAACTTGTGAGAGGCCTAGGGCAGCAAGGAACTACACCACAGTGCTAGAGGGAAGGCTTCTAACTCCACCTGGTAAAAGGGACTCCCTACTCACTTCCGTGCCGGACCCTACCTGTACCTGTGATCTGGTGCCCTGGACTGTGGCTGCCTGAATTCATCAGTAAACCTGGTAAAGAGACTGTAAACTTGTGTCCTCCATTTCTTGCTACACTATCCACCATCTTCATCTATACACCGGGAGCCCTGGGCACCCAGCTTCACCTGTGGGAAGCTATACCATCTTAGCTGCCATAACCTCACCTCAGTGGACCCCTTCATACAGTGTTGGTCATCTCTGACCGAGAACCACCGGTGGCGTCATGAACACAAGCTTTATTTAAAACCCCTTTAAGGACATTCCCTTTTACTTGGGCGCCCAGGGCCACGGACTGGGTCGCCGCCAGAGTGACATCCCCTCAAAGTACCGGACCTGGTACCGAGTACCCCACGGCCCTGGCGAGCGTTTCATCTACATGTGGCCATTATACTGTATGGGACCCATTATACAGTGTAAAAAAATATGTGGTGCCGATAATACTGTATGGAGGACTATGTGGTGTGTCTTTTATGTTCTTTGTGTTATATAATTGTGCTTTATGTTGCTTTTTATTGATGGACTCTTTTATAGCATTTTAAGCATTTGATCAACTTTCTATGTTGGTTATCTATGTATCACAGACAGGTCAGGTATGATTTTCATCCTCTGAGATTCCTTTCTTTGACGTAGAGCACTCCTATTCTGGTCTTTAGGAGACGTGGTATTTAGGGGGCATGTCAAATGTTCGTAAAAATTTTAGTCTTCACGTGAATTTGAGTACAGGTGTCCAGAATTTTATTTAGTAGGCTGGCAGCCCTGATGTAATCTAAGATCACCTGTCATGGTTTCATCGCTGACTGTGGCCTAAGGGCGCTGTGAGTGATAACTCAGGTGCCCTATGGGATCTGAAGTGTGCTGGACTGTTGGTTTTGTGAGTGACAGTCCAGTCTTCCAATCTGACCATGGAGCATGCTGGGCAGTCAGCCCTGTTGCTCAATCTGATCTAGTCTGCCGGTGCTTTCCCCAGGTGCCTCCTGTCCTCAAATTATTTGCTAGGTATTTAGCTGGCTTGCTGTGAGCAGCAGATTGTCAGTTTTAGCTTGGCATTAGTTAGGTGTGTGTGTGTTTGCTATGTGTCTGACTTCTGATCTTGTTGATGACCTAGCATCTGTTGTGACAATTTGTGTTGATTATCCCTTTTGTTTTTGACGCTCTCTGACTTCAGGTATCTGACCACGGAATTGGCCTCTGACCAGGGTCGGACTGGGCCACTGGAAAACCGGAGGATTTTCCGGTTGGCAAAGGCACATACACCAGCTGGCATAAAGGGCCGGCAGCTGCCTAGGACTCCTGCTGCTCCTGGGGTGTGTCGCTAATAGCGGCACACCACGCAGCCGGTATGGGGCCATTGAGTCAGCGGAGTCCGCCTGGAGCCAGCAGAAGCAGGACGGGATGCAGGAGCCTGTCCCCGGTGCTAAAGAGAAATTAATATTCACTCTTCCCCATATCCCCATGAGCATGGAATATTCATCTCACTTTAACAGCGGCCAGTATTATCCACAGGCTGCGTCTAACACTGCCCGCAGGGGCGGTCATACCCCATGTAAAGCCGGTGCAGCTGCATCGGGGCCTGGAGGTGGAGGGGGGCCCCTGCAGGGCGGCTAACACTGAGGGTAATCTGGCCTGTTTATCCGGCCCCAGGGGGCTCTTGGCCAGATTTCCCCCATGTATGGCGAGCAGGGAGCTATGCTTGCAGCTCTGCTGCCTACAGGAGAAAATGGCAGCGAAGCTGCAGGGATCCGTCCTGCTTCCAGCCCTTGCTTCTTGTCTGACAGAGCAGTGTGGATTGATGATATCAGCATTCAGCACACTTCTGTGCCAAGTAGGAAGCTGCTGACGACAATGGAGGTGCGGCTGGAGGGAACGTGCGGAGAGATGAGTGGTGTGCGTGTATGGAGAGGTGAGTGCTGCGTGTGTGTGTCTGCGGGGGAACGTGCAGAGAGGTGTGTGTGTAGATAATGGAGAGGGCAGTGTTGGGGGAGAAGGCAATGATGGTGGTGGTGGAAAGGATGATGGGGTGATGGGCAGGAGGCAATGATGTGGGTGGTGGGGAGAAAACAATGCTAGAGGTGGTGGAAAGGGCAATGATGGGGTGGTGGGGAAGAAGGTAATGAGGGAGGAGATGGAGAGAGCAATGATGTAAGTGGTGGTGGAGAAAGCAATGGTGGGGTGAAGGCAATAATGGTTGTGGAAAGGTGGTGGAATGGGCAATGATGGGGTGGTGGGGGAGAAAGTAATGATAGAGGTGGTGGAAAGTGCAATGATGGGGTGGTGGGGAGAAGGCAATGAAGGAAGTGGTGGAAAGGGCAATGATGGGGTGGTGGGTGAGAACTCAATGATGGAGGTGGTGATGACAATGATGGGGTGGAGGGAGAGAACAATGATTGAGGTGGTGGAGAGGGTAATGATGGTGATGATGGACTAGGTCAATGATTGGGGTGGTGGAGAGGGCAATGATGGAGGTGGTGGTGAGGGCAATGATGGGGTGGTGGAGAGGGCAATGATGGAGGTGGTGGAGAGGGCAATGATGGAGGTGGTGGAGAGGGCAATGATGGGGTGGTGGAGAAGGCATTGATGGAAAGGGCAATGATGGAGGTGTTGGAGAGGGCAATGATGGGGTGGTGGAGAAGGCATTGATGGAGAGGGCAATGATGGAAATGGGGGAAAGGATAATGATGGGATGTGGGGGGGGAGAAGAACAATGAAGGATGTGGGGGATTGGGATGG
Source organism: Ranitomeya imitator (assembly GCF_032444005.1). Classification (NCBI taxonomy): domain Eukaryota; kingdom Metazoa; phylum Chordata; class Amphibia; order Anura; family Dendrobatidae; genus Ranitomeya; species Ranitomeya imitator. The sequence goes on from NC_091283.1 coordinate 664,266,340, forward strand.
GAGGAAGGGATAATTATAATGTACTTACGAATAGGTGAAGGTGGAGGAAGACGTTAGATATGTGATGCTATCGGGGACTTAAAATTTATTGAGGAGTGGGAGAGGAGGTGATAAGGTGCATAGGACACTTTTAACCCCTTCATGACCCAGCCTATTTTGACCTTAATGACCTGGCCGTTTTTTGCAATTCTGACCAGTGTCCCTTTATGAGGTAATAACTCAGGAACGCTTCAACGGATCCTAGCGGTTCTGAGATTGTTTTTTCGTGACATATTGGGCTTCATGTTAGTGGTAAATTTAGGTCAATAAATTCTGCGTTTATTTGTGATAAAAACGGAAATTTGGCGAAAATTTTGAAAATTTCGCAATTTTCACATTTTGAATTTTTATTCTGTTAAACCAGAGAGTTATGTGACACAAAATAGTTAATAAATAACATTTCCCACATGTCTACTTTACACCAGCACAATTTTGGAAACAACATTTTTTTTTGCTAGGAAGTTATAAGAGTTAAAATTTGACCAGCGATTTCTCATTTTTACAACGAAATTTACAAAACCATTTTTTTTAGGGACCACCTCACATTTGAAGTCAGTTTGAGGGGTCTATATGGATGAAAATACCCAAAAGTGACACCATTCTAAAAAATGCACCCCTCAAGGTGCTCAAAACCACATTCAAGAAGTTTTTTAACCCTTCAGGTGCTTCACAGCAGCAGAAGCAACATGGAAGGAAAAAATGAACATTTAACTTTTTAGTCACAAAAATTATCTTTTAGCAACATTTTTTTTATTTTCCCAATGGTACAAGGAGAAACTGAACCACGAAAGTTGTTGTCCAATTTGTCCTGAGTACGCTGATACCTCATATGTGGGGGTAAACCACTGTTTGGGCGCACGGCAGGGCTTGGAAGGGAAGGAGCGCCATTTGACTTTTTGAATGAAAAATTGGCTCCACTCTTTAGCGGACACCATGTCACGTTTGGAGAGCCCCCGTGTGCCTAAAAATTGGAGCTCACCCACACGTGACCCCATTTTGGAAACTAGACGCCCCAAGGAACTTATCTAGATGCATAGTGAGAACTTTGAACCCCCGGGGGCTTCACAAATTGATCCGTAAAAATGAAAAAGTACTTTTTTTTCACAAAAAAATTCTTTTAGCCTCAATTTTTTTCATTTTCACATGGGCAACAGGATAAAATGGATCCTAAAATTTGTTGGGCAATTTCTCATGAGTACACCGATACCTCACATGTGGAGGTAAACCACTGTTTGGGCACATGGTAAGGTTCGGAAGGGAAGGAGCGCCATTTGACTCTTTGAATGAAAAATTATCTCCATCGTTAGCGGACACCATGTCGTGTTTGGAGAGCCCCCGTGTGCCTAAACATTGGAGCTCCCCCACAAATGACCCCATTTTGGAAACTAGACCCCCCAAGGAACTTATCTAGATGCATATTGAGCACTTTAAACCCTCAGGTGCTTCACAAATTGATCTGTAAAAATGAAAAAGTACTTTTTTTTTCACAAAAAAATTCTTTTCGCCTCAGTTTTTCATTTTCACATGGGCAATAGGATAAAATGAATCCTAAAATTTGTTGGGCAATTTCTCCCGAGTACGCCGATACCTCATATGTGGGGGTAAACCACTGTTTGGGCACACGGCAGGGCTCGGAAGGGAAGGCGCGCCATTTGACTTTTTGAATGGAAAATTAGCTCCAATTGTTAGCGGACACCATGTCGCGTTTAGAGAGCCCCTGTGTGCCTATGCATTGGAGCTCCCCCACAAGTGACCCCATTTTGGAAACTAGACCCCCCAAGGAACTTATCTAGATGCATATTGAGCACTTTAAACCCCCAGGTGCTTCACAGAAGTTTATAATGCAGAGCCATGAAAATAAAAAATAATTTTTCTTTCCTCAAAAATGATTTTTAGCCTGGAATTTCCTATTTTGCCAAGGGTAATAGGAGAAATTGGACCGCAAATGTTGTTGTCCAGTTTGTCCTGAGTACGCTGATACCCCATATGTGGGGGTAAACCACTGTTTGGGCGCACGGCAGGGCTCGGAAGGGAAGGCACGCCAATTGGCTTTTTAAATGGAAAATTAGCTCCAATCATTAGCGGACACCATGTCACGTTTGGAGAGCCCCTGTGTGCCTAAACATTGGAGATCCCCCACATATGACCCCATTTTGGAAACTAGACCCCCAAAGGAACTAATCTAGATGTGTGGTGAGGACTTTGAACTTCCAAGTGCTTCACAGAAGTTTATAACGCAGAGCCATGAAAATAAAATAAAAATTTTATTTTCTCTAAAATGATTTTTTAGCCTGCAATTTATTATTTTCCCAAGGGTAACAGGAGAAATTTGACCCCAAAAGTTGTTGTACAGTTTCTCCTGAGTACGCTGATACCCCATATGTGGGGGTAAACCACAGTTTGGGCACATGTCGGGGCTCGGAAGTCAAGTAGTGACATTTTGAAATGCAGACTTTGATGGAATGCTCTGCGGGCGTTACGTTGCGTTTGCAGAGCCCCTGATGTGGCTAAACAGTAGAAACCCCCCACAAGTGACCCCATTTTAGAAACTAGACCCCGAAAGGAACTTATCTAGATGTGAGGTGAGCACTTTGAACCCCCAAGTGCTTCACAGAAGTTTATAACACAGAGCAGTGAAAATAATAAATACGTTTTCTTTCCTCAAAAATAATTTTTTAGCCCAGAATTTTTTATTTTCCCAAGGGTTACAGGAGAAATTGGACCCCAAAAGTTGTTGTCCAGTTTCTCCTGAGTACGCTGATACCCCATATGTGGGGGTAAACCACTGTTTGGGCACACGTCGGGGCTCAGAAGGGAAGTAGTGACTTTTGAAATGCAGACTTTGATGGAATGGTCTGCGGGCGTCACGTTGCGTTTGCAGAGCCCCTGGTGTGCCTAAACAGTAGAAACCCCCCACAAGTGACCCCATTTTGGAAACTAGACCCCCCAAGGAACTTATCTAGATATGTGGTGAGCACTTTGAACCCCCAAGTGCTTCACAGACGTTTACAACGCAGAGCCGTGAAAATAAAAAATCATTTTTCTTTCCTCAAAAATGATGTTTTAGCAAGCAATTTTTTATTTTCTCAAGGGTAACAGGAGAAATTGGACCCCAGTAATTGTTGCCCAGTTTGTCCTGAGTACGCTGATACCCCATATGTGGGGGTAAACCACTGTTTGGGCACATGTCGGGGCTCGGAAGTCAAGTAGTGACGTTTTGAAATGCAGACTTTGATGGAATGGTCTGCGGGCGTCACGTTGCGTTTGCAGAGCCCCTGGTGTGCCTAAACAGTAGAAACCCCCCACAAGTGACCCCATTTTGGAAACTAGACCCCCCAAGGAACTTATCTAGATATGTGGTGAGCACTTTGAACCCCCAAGTGCTTCACAGACATTTACAACGCAGAGCCGTGAAAATAAAAAATCATTTTACTTTCCTCAAAAATGATGTTTTAGCAAGCAATTTTTTATTTTCTCAAGGGTAACAGGAGAAATTGGACCCCAGTAATTGTTGCCCAGTTTGTCCTGAGTACACTGATACCCCATATGTGGGGGTAAACCACTGTTTGGGCACACGTCGGGGCTCGGAAGGGAAGGAGCACCATTTGACTTTTTGAATAAAAGATTGGCTGGAATCAATGGTGGCGCCATGTTGCGTTTGGAGACCCCCTGATGTGCCTAAACAGTGGAAACCCCTCAATTCTTACGCCAACACACCCCTAACCCTTATCCCAACTGTAGCCGTAACCCTAACCACAACCCTAACCGCAACACACCCCTAACCACAACCCTAACCCCAACACACCCCTAACCCTAACCACAACCCTAATTCCAACCCAACCCTAACCCTAAGGCTATGTACCCACGTTGCGGATTCGTGTGAGATTTTTCCGCACCATTTTTGAAAAATCCGCGGGTAAAAGGCACTGCGTTTTACCTGCGGATTTCACCTGCGGATTCCACCTGCGGATTCCTATTGAGGAATAGGTGTAAAACGCTGCGGAATCCGCACAAAGAATTGACATGCTGCGGAAAATACAACGCAGCGTTTCCGTGCGGTATTTTCCGCACCATGGGCACAGCGGATTTGGTTTTCCATAGGTTTACATGGTACTGTAAACCTGATGGAACACTGCTGCGGATCCGCAGCGGCCAATCCGCTGCGGATCCGCAGCCAAATCCGCACCGTGTGCACATAGCCTAATTCTAAAGGTATGTGCACACGCTTTGGAAAACGCTGCGGATCCGCAGCAGTTTCCCATGAGTTTACATTTCAATGTAAACCTATGGGAAACAAAAATCGCTGTACACATGCTGCGGAAAAACTGCACGGAAACGCAGCGGTTTACATTCCGCAGCATGTCACTTCTTTCTGCGGATTCCACAGCGGTTTTACAACTGCTCCAATAGAAAATCGCAGTTGTAAAACCGCAGTGAAATGCGCAGAAAAACCGCGGTAAATCTGCCATAAATCCGCAGCGGTTTAGCACTGCGGATTTATCAAATCCGCTGCAGAAAAATCCGCAGAGGACCAGAATACGTGTGCACATACCGAAACCCTAATCCTAACCCTAACCCTACCCCTAACCCTACCCCTACCCCTAACCCTAACCCTACCCCTAACCCTAACCCTACCCCTACCCCTACCCCTAACCCTACCCCTAACCCTAACCCTAACCCTAACCCTAGTTCTAACTCCAACCTTAGTGAAAAAAAAAAAAATTCTTTATTTTATTATTGTCCCTATCTATGGGGGACAAATGGGGGGGGTCATTTACTGTTTTTTTATTTTGACCACTGTGATAGATTATATCACAGTGATCAAAATTCACATTGGAACGAATCTGCCGGCCGGCAGATTCGGCGGGCGCACTGCGCATGCGCCCGCCATTTTGGAACATGGCGGCGCTCGGGGAAGAAGACTGACGGACCCCGCCAGGATCGGTAAGTATAAGGGGGGGAGATCAGGGCACAGGGGGGGGAGATCAGGGCACGGGGGGGCGTCGGAGCACGGGGGGGCGTCGGAGCACGGGGGGGGAGGGATCGGAGCATGGGGGAGAGTGATCGGTGTGCGGGCGGGTGGATCGGTGTGCAGGGGGGGGGGATCGGTGTGCAGGGGGGGTGGTTCGGAGCACGGGGGGGGATCGGAGTGCGGGGGGGTCTGATTGGAGCACGGGGGGGTGTGATTGGAGCACGGGGGAGCGGACAGGAGGACGGGGGAGCGGAGCACAGGACGGAGGGGAGCGGGCCACAGATCGGGGGGCTGGGGGGGCGATCGGAGGGGTGGGGTGGGGGCACATTAGTATTTCCAGCCATGGCCGATGATATTGCAGCATCGGCCATGGCTGGATTGTAATATTTCACCATTTTTTTAGGTGAAATATTACAAATCGCTCTGATTGGCAGTTTCACTTTCAACAGCCAATCAGAGCGATCGTAGCCACGAGGGGGTGAAGCCACCCCCCCTGGGCTAAACTACCACTCCCCCTGTCCCTGCAGATCGGGTGAAATGGGAGTTAACCCTTTCACCCGATCTGCAGGGACGCGATCTTTCTGTGACACAGCATATGCGTCACAGGTCGGATTGGCACCGACTTTCATGACGCATACGCTGTGTCACAGGTCGGGAAGGGGTTAAATGAGCTGAAAGGTGGGAGACGACGCTTTCAAGGACTTGTAATGAATTGGGAGGTGGCAGAGGATGCTCAGTACCTGATAGCGTCTTCTGCCACCCCCAAATTCATTTTGATGCTCTCAAGGACTTATAATGAATGATGGGGATGCAGGACAGGGACTAAGGCTATGTGCACACGTTCAGGATTTGCTGGAGAAAATTCTGCTGCATATCCTAATGTGTTGGCAGGAAGAAGTTGTGTAATATACATTTATTTTTTCCATGTTTTTGCCATGCCTTTGTTACGTATTTTTCGCCATTAGTATGGGTGAAATATGCTGCAAGAATTGGCATTATGCAGATTTTAATCTGCATGGAAAAAATAAGCAGCATGTCCATGAGACTTCAGGGATCTCTTTAATTTTTCCTGTACTGTAAAACCTTGCATATTTTCCGTGTGCACATAGCCTTCCAGTTAATTGGGGAGGTCACAAACTGAATAATTTATATTATTGGGAGTCAGAGATTATAGTTAATGGGGGGCACAATGCTTCTTATCACTGTATATTTTTAATGGTACGTGGCTAAAAGTAAATCAATGGTCGGGTACATATCTGTATTGAGGGGGAGACACATGTATGTATACAATGTACAGTACAGACCAAAAGTTTGGACACACCTCATTTCAAGATTTTTCTGTATTTTCATGACTATGAAAATTATAAATTCACACTGAAGGCATCAAACTATGAATTAACACATGTAGAATTATATACTTAACAAAAAAGTGTGAAACAACTGAAAATATGTATTATATTCTAGGTTCTTCAAAGTAGCCACCTTTTGCTTTGATGACTGCTTTGCACACACATGTGCTTCCAGGTTTTTTTATCGGATGGCACACAAACTCATAGTTTTATAGGTCCATTCACACATACATGAAAATCATGGATATGAGAATGAGATCTGTTGGGGTCAGATTATGTTCTGTTCCAATCCAATTTTGCGGATCAGAATGGGACATGCTCAATGCGTGACGTCTGTAAAAGCGGGCAGCACAGCAACACTGCACATGGATGCAGGAATGTAGCCTTATGTATAGCACAGTCCCTTAGTATATAGTGTACTCATTATGTATATAGTGAACTCACTTATTATGTATAACACCGTCCTTAGTTACCTAGTTTCCTCTTTTATGTATCAGGTAGCTAGAAGGAATATACGAGCGCACATAGGGTCTTATCCGAGATAAAGGGAATATTCATGAGCGATAGTATAAATTCACTCACCTATTATGGTTGTGTAAGGCCGGTTTTACATTTGCGTTCTGAGGAGCTGTGGAGGGCTGCGGACTTCCTCCGTGAAGCCCCGCCCTCGGCCGCACCTCAGCCGCTATCTCCACCTACTTCTGCATACGGCCTGCATGCGGCCTGCGTACCTATCTTTAACATTAGGTACGCAGGTCATGCGGCTGTATGCGGATGCTTCCGCATGGGTCGTTTTGACGATGCGGCGACCAGCAATTTTTTTCTTCTCGGCATCGTTAAAACGACGCATGCGGAAGCATCCACATACAGCCTCACGACCTGCGTACCTAAAGTTAAAGATAGGTACGCAGGCCGCATGCAGGCCGCATGCAGAAGTAGGCGGAGCTAGCGGTGGAGGTGCGGCTGAAAGGGTGGGGCTTCACGGAGGAAGTCCGCAGCCCTCCGCAGCTCCTCAAAACGCTAGTGTGAAACTAGCCTAAGACACAACCACTGCACTTAGCCACCATCTGAAAATTTTCTCTGATCTTGTTTCAAACGACCTGCACAAAATAATTTTGACACATAGCAAGGGGAATCCAATCTCACCCCAAAAGAAAAAGAGACATTAAAATCCATAAAGAGCAATACAGACCTTCTCATCCGCATGGCAGACAAGGATGTTATGACCTGGTGGTTAGGAGCACCCGACCTGATAGTTAAACTCATACAGGACGAGCTCTGGGATGTGGGAGCTCTGCTGACCGCAAGCCCTAATCCTATCACACACACTAAAAATAGCCGTGGAGCGCTCCTGACGCTCCCTAGGCGCCTCGTCACAGCCTCAGAGCTAGCTAGCCCTAGAGATAGAAAATAAAGCCTACCTTGCCTCAGAGAAATTCCCCAAAGGAATAGGCAGCCCCCCACAAATAATGACTGTGAGAAAAGATGAAAGTCACAAACACAGAAATGAAATAGGTTTCAGCAAAGAGAGGTCAGACTTACTAAATAGACAGAGGATATGAAAGGAATCTTTGCGGTCAGCACAAAAACCTACAAAAGACCACGCAGAGTGTGCAAAAAAGACCTCCGCACCGACTCACGGTGCGGGGGGGGGGGGGCCACTCTGCATCCCAGAGCTTCCAGCTAGCAAGACAAAATCAGGATAACCAGCTGGACAAAGAAACAATGAGCAAAAATAACAATAAGGAACTTAGCTTCTGCAGGAGAAGACAGGTCACCAGGCAGATCCAGGAGCGAACTGAACCAATGCTAAAACATTGACAGCTGGCATGGAGTAACGATCTGAGTGGAGTTAAATAGAGAAGCCAACCAAAGGATAAACCACGTCACCTGTGTAAGGAACCTCAGAAGCAGCAGCTTCACTCATAGCCACCAGAGGGAGCCCATAGACAGAACTCGCCGAAGTACCATTCACGACCACAGGAGGGAGTTCGACAACAGAATTCACAACACAAGGGGGCAGGAAAAGTGGTACAGGACCGGGGGGATTATCTATCAGAAGCATTTAGACTATTATCTGACCCCAAGACTTACAATAAGGTTGATAACACTCAATATAATAATGCAGTTATTGCTTATAATGCTTTGATATCAAAAGCTGATAGACAGAGCATTCTGAATAAATCAGAGAAAATTTTTTAAGAGTTGTTAATCCCCCGATTACCTTTATCTGTCACCTTCCGAAAATCCACAAGGATGCTAAAAGGTTCCCTGGGAGACCTATAATTTCAGGGATAGGGTCCCTGACATCAAACCTTGCAAATTATGTGTATGTAGTGATGCACACACATGTAGACCAACTACACAGTTACTTGAGGGACTCCAGTCATCTAATCCGACTTACGAAGGACATCCCATGGAAGAACACTTTTTTGCTTTTATTTCCATGGATGTATCCGCCCTCTATTCCAGCATTCCACATGATTTGGGACTGGTGTGTTTTAAAGCCTTCATAGACATTGATCCAAAAAGATTTTTTATATGAAAGCATGCAGTTCATACTCCATAATAATTTCCTTACCTTTCAAGATACTCTATACCAGTGTTCCCCAACTCCGGTCCTCAAGAGCCACCAAAAGGTTGTGTTTTCAGGATTTCCTTAGTATTGCACAGGTGATGGAATTATCACCTGTGAAATACTAAGGAAATCCTGAAAACATGACCTGTTGGTGGCTCTTGAGGACCGGACTTGGGGAACACTGCTCTATACCATCAGATTCTTGGGACTGCGATGGGCTCGAAGGTGGCGCCAGCTTATGCAAATTTGTTTATGGCCATCTTCGAGTCCATCTTCATATACAGCAGTATACATGCACCCAACATCATCATTTACAAACGTTACATAGATGATTTATTCTTTATTTATGATAATTCAAACGATGATGTGGGGTCATTCCTCAGGAGCATTGAAGATAACACCTGGGGTTTGGGTTTCACCCCCGTAGTAAACCCTGACACAGTTGACTTCCTTGACCTCACTTTTTTCATGACAATATAAAAATTCATACAAGAACCTACTTCAAACCTGTGGATGCGAACAGTTATGGCCATTAGCAAAGTGGACACTACACCAAATGGTTGAGGAATATTCCACTCAACCAACACAATAGAATCAAGAGGAACTGCAGTATGGACATAGAGTTCATTAACCAATCAAAAGTTTTATCACATAGATTTCTTGAAAGAAGTTACCCCAAAAAATTGATCCATAGAGCCTTCTCTGAAAGCAAAAAAATAGAACAGATAGACTTAATCTCTAATAATATAAAAAACAAAAAATCAGCATCTGATACTAAGATCAGCTTCAATTTTATTACCACTTTTTCAGCCCAGAACAAGAGAATTTGCCTGGTTCTGAAAAAACATTGGGGCATACTTCTTAATGATCCCATATTGGGAAAGATTCTTCCCAGCAATCCCCTGATAACGTTTCGAAGGGCCCCAACATTGAAAAACAAGTTGACCCCAGCCGGCTAAAAAAAAAAAGAGGATCTCAATCCCTCTACAAAAAAGCCCAGACAAGGCTCCTATAGAACAGGTTCCTACAGACTTGTTCACTATGCAAGTAGCCCATGTGTTTTTGGTTCTATAATTGTTCTCTTGTTTCTACAAGACTGGGGAGTCCACCACTCCTCTGTGGGTCATTTGCATTGTAGCTGTTCCATCCTGCATGTCCACATTTTTTTTTTCTCTCTGAACCCTGCTTATACAGGTACTATACAGATGATCAGGTTTTTAAATACATCAGATAGGGATTATATACAATAGATAGGACTGCTCTATTATGGGTATACCTTGGCGATTGGTGGAGCAGCTTAACATACATTTTTTTTGCAAAAAAGTATTAACTAAATACCCTGTATTTTTTTCATTTTTTGACTAGCACTTGCTTATTTACTGTGACTTCTTTACAACAGAGTATTTTTGACCTCTCTGTGCGTTTTTGTGTCTTCAAGGCTCCTATACAGTCATGGCCAAAAGTATTGATACCCCTGCAATTCTGTCAGATAATACTCAGTTTCTTCCTGAAAATGATTGCAAACACAAATTCTTTGGTATTATTATCTTCATTTAATTTGTCTTAAATTTAAAAACACAAAAGAGAATGAAGCAAAAAGCAAAACATTGATCATTTCACACAAAACTCCAAAAATGGGCCAGACAAAAGTATTGGCACCCTCAGCCTTATACTTGGTTGCACAACCTTTAGCCAAAATAACTGTGACCAACCGCTTCCGGTAACCATCAATGAGTTTCTTACAATGCTCTGCAGGAATTTTAGACCATTCTTCTTTGGCAAACTGCTCCAGGTCCCTGATATTTGAAGGGTGCCTTCTCCAAACTGCCATTTTTAGATCTCTCCACAGGTGTTCTATGGGATTCAGGTCTGGACTCATTGCTGGCCACCTTAGAAGTCTCCAGTGCTTTCTCTCAAACCATTTTCTAGTGCTTTTTGAAGTGTGTTTTGGGTCATTGTCCTGCTGGAAGACCCATGACCTCTGAAGGAGACCCAGCTTTCTCACACTGGACCCTACATTATGCTGCAAAATTTGTTGGTAGTCCTCAGACTTCATAATGCCATGCACACGGTCAAACAGTCCAGTGCCAGAGGCAGCAAAGCAACCCCAAAACATCAGGGAACCTCCGCCATGTTTGACTGTAGGGACCGTGTTCTTTTCTTTGAATGCCTCTTTTTTTCTCCTGTAAACTCTATGTTGATGCCTTTGCCCCAAAAGCTCTACTTTTGTCTCATCTGACCAGAGAACATTCTTCCAAAATGTTTTAGGCTTTTTCAGGTAAGTTTTGGCAAACTCCAGCCTGGCTTTTTATGTCTCGGGGTAAGAAGTGGGGTCTTCCTGGGTCTCTTACCATACAGTCCCTTTTCATTCAGACGCCGACGGATAGTACGGGTTGACACTGTTGTACCATCGGACTGCAGGGCAGCTTGAACTTGTTTGGATGTTATTATTATTATTATTATTATTTATTATTATAGCGCCATTTATTCCATGGCGCTTTACATGTGAGGAGGGGTATACATAATAAAACAAGTACAATAATCTTGAACAATACAAGTCACAACTGGTACAGGAGGAGAGAGGACCCTGCCCGCGAAGGCTCACAATCTACAAGGGATGGGTGAGGATACAGTAGGTGAGGGTAGAGCTGGCCGTGCAGCGGTTTGGTCAATCGGTGGTTACTGCAGGTTGTAGGCTTAGTCGAGGTTCTTTATCCTCCATCCGCACAATCTTGTGTTGAAATCTCTTGTCAATTTTTCTTTTCCGTCCACATCTAGGGAGGTTAGCCACAGTGCCATGGGCTGTAAACTTCTTGATGACACTGCGCACAGTAGAAACAGGAACATTCAGGTCTTTGGAGATGGACTTGTAGCCTTGAAATTGCTCATGCTTCTTCACAATTTGGTTTCTCAAGTCCTCAGACAGTTCTTTGGTCTTCTTTCTTTTCTCCATGCTCAATGTGGTACACACAAGGACACAGGACAGAGGTTGAGTTAACTTTAATCCATGTCAGCTGGCTGCAAGTGTGATTTAGTTATTGCCAACACCTGTTTGGTGCCACAGGTAAGTTGCAGGAGCTGTTAATTACACAAATTAGAGAAGCATCACATGATTTTTCGAACAGTGCCAATACTTTTGTCCACCCCCTTTTTTATGTTTGGTGTGGAATTATATCCAATTTGGCTTTAGGACAATTCTTTTTATGTTTTTTCATTGGACGCACAAACTTTATTTTTAAGGGGGAAGGAAAAAAAAAGATTATTCATTCCTTCTCTCCACCGAACGCTGCTAGGAAGAAGGGATGAATACCGGCTTCAGCACCACACGCAGGGGACAGCGCTTAACTGTAGCTCTGTCTCCTGCACGGTACGTGTGGTCCTCAGGCGGCACACGGATGCCGCACGTGTGCCACACTGATGTGCTACGTAAGCACACGGACACACGGACACGGATAATTCCGGTACCGATTTTTCCGGTACCGGAATTATCTGGACTAGGGTTGAGCGAAACGGGTCGTTCATTTTCAAAAGTCGCCGACTTTTGGCAAAGTCGGGTTTCATGAAACCCGATCCGACCCCTGTGCGGGGTCGGCCATGCGGTACGCGACTTTCGCGCCAAAGTCGCGTTTCAATGACGCGAAAAGCGACATTTCTCAGCCAATGAAGGTAAACGCAGAGTGTGGGCAGCGTGATGACATAGGTCCTGGTCCCCACCATCTTAGAGAAGGGCATTGCAGTGATTGGCTTGCTGTCTGCGGCGTCACAGGGGCTATAAAGGGGCGTTCCCGCCGACCGCCATGTTACTGCTGCTGATCTGAGCTTAGGGAGAGGTTGCTGCCGCTTCATCAGAAGCAGGGATAGCGTTAGGCAGGGTCCATTAACCACCAAACCGCTTGTGCTGTAGCGATTTCCACTGCCCAACACCACCTTCGGTGTGCAGGGACAGTGGAAGCTACATTTTTATTTTTATTTTCCCCTCAGCGCTGTAGCTCATTGGGTTTATAAATTTTCCCTGGAACAAAAAAAAAAAAGTGGGAGATTAATATTGGCCTCTGGGCTTGTGTGCCAGTCCTGAGCGTGCCATCTCTCTCACAAATAGTGGGCCATAGAAAGCCTATTTATTTTTTATTTTTTTGGTTTTATAAATTCTCCCTGAAAAAAAAAAGGGAGATTAATATTGGCCTTTGGGCTTGTGTGCCAGTCCTAAGCGTGCCATCTCTCTCTCTCAGATAGTGGGCCATAGAAAGCCTATTTATTTATTTTTTTATTGGGTTTATAAATTTTCCCTGAAAAAAAATAAAAAGTGGGAGATTAATATTGGCCTCTGGGCATGTGTGCCAGTCCTGAGCGTGCCATCTCTCTCACAAATAGTGGGCCATAGAAAGCCTATTTATGTTTTTGGTTGATTTGGGTTCTAAATTCTACCTGAAAAAATCAATAAATCAATCAGTGGGAGATAAATATTGGCCTCTGGGCTTGTGTGCCACTCCTGACTCCTGTGTGCGTCATCTCTCACTCAGTGGGCCATAGAAAGCCTTTTTTTGTTTTATTTGTTTTCTAAATTCTCCCTGAACAAAATCATTTTATTTTATTTGGTTTCTAAATTCTTCCTGAAAAAATCATTTTATTCTATTATTTTTTTTTCCTAAAGTCTCCCTGAAAAACAAAACAAAAACAAATCAGTGGGAGATTAATATTTCCCTTTCTGCTTGTGTGCCAGTCTTGACTCCTGGGTGTGCCATCTCTCTCTCTCTCTCCAATTGTGGGCCATAGAAAGCCTATTATTTTTTTAGCTGGATTTGGGTTCCAAAATCTACCTGAAAAAAATCACTACATCAATCAGTGGGAGATAAATATTGGCCTCTGGGCTTGTGTGCCACTCCTGACTCCTGTGTGCGTCATCTCTCACTCAGTGGGCCATAGAAAGCCTTTTTTTGTTTTATTTGTTTTCTAAATTCTCCCTGAACAAAATCATATTATTTTATTTGGTTTCTAAATTCTTCCTGAAAAAATCATTTTATTCTATTATTTTTTTTTCCTAAAGTCTCCCTGAAAAAACAAAAAAAAACAAATCAGTGGGAGATTAATATTGCCCTTTCTGCTTGTGTGCCAGTCTTGACTCCTGGGTGTGCCATCTCTCTCTCTCTCTCCAATTGTGGGCCATAGAAAGCCTATTATTTTTTTTAGCTTGATTTGGGTTCCAAAATCTACCTGAAAAAATCACTACATCAATCAGTGGGAGATAAATATTGGCCTCTGGGCTTGTGTGCCACTCCTGACTCCTGTGTGCGTCATCTCTCACTCAGTGGGCCATAGAAAGCCTTTTTTTGTTTTATTTGTTTTCTAAATTCTCCCTGAAAAAATCATTTTATTTTATTTGGTTTCTAAATTCTTCCTGAAAAAATCATTTTATTCTATTATTTTTTTTTCCTAAAGTCTCCCTGAAAAAAACAAAAAAAACAAATCAGTGGGAGATTAATATTGCCCTTTCTGCTTGTGTGCCAGTCTTGACTCCTGGGTGTGCCATCTCTCTCTCTCTCTCCAATTGTGGGCCATAGAAAGCCTATTATTTTTTTAGCTTGATTTGGGTTCCAAAATCTACCTGAAAAAATCACTACATCAATCAGTGGGAGATAAATATTGTCCTCTGGGCTTGTGTGCCACTCCTGACTCCTGTGTGCGTCATCTCTCACTCAGTGGGCCATAGAAAGCCTTTTTTTGTTTTATTTGTTTTCTAAATTCTCCCTGAAAAAATCATTTTATTTTATTTGGTTTCTAAATTCTTCCTGAAAAAATCATTTTATTCTATTTTTTTTTTCCTAAAGTCTCCCTGAAAAAAAAAAAAAAAACAAATCAGTGGGAGATTAATATTGCCCTTTCTGCTTGTGTGCCAGTCTTGACTCCTGGGTGTGCCATCTCTCTCTCTCCAATTGTGGGCCATAGAAAGCCTATTATTTTTTTAGCTTGATTTGGGTTCGAAAATCTACCTGAAAAAATCACTACATCAATCAGTGGGAGATAAATATTGGCCTCTGGGCTTGTGTGCCACTCCTGACTCCTGTGTGCGTCATCTCTCACTCAGTGGGCCATAGAAAGCCTTTTTTTGTTTTATTTGTTTTCTAAATTCTCCCTGAAAAAATCATTTTATTTTATTTGGTTTCTAAATTCTTCCTGAAAAAATCATTTTATTCTATTATTTTTTTTTCCTAAAGTCTCCCTGAAAAAAAAAACAAAAAACAAATCAGTGGGAGATTAATATTGCCCTTTCTGCTTGTGTGCCAGTCTTGACTCCTGGGTGTGCCATCTCTCTCTCTCTCTCCAATTGTGGGCCATAGAAAGCCTATTATTTTTTTAGCTTGATTTGGGTTCCAAAATCTACCTGAAAAAATCACTACATCAATCAGTGGGAGATAAATATTGTCCTCTGGGCTTGTGTGCCACTCCTGACTCCTGTGTGCGTCATCTCTCACTCAGTGGGCCATAGAAAGCCTTTTTTTGTTTTATTTGTTTTCTAAATTCTCCCTGAAAAAATCATTTTATTTTATTTGGTTTCTAAATTCTTCCTGAAAAAATCATTTTATTCTATTTTTTTTTTTTCCTAAAGTCTCCCTGAAAAAAAAAAAAAAATCAAATCAGTGGGAGATTAATATTTACATTTGTGCTTCAGTGACAGTCCTGCGTGTGTGGCATCTCTCTCATTTGTTGCCACCAACAACAGAGTGTGTAACATTGTGCCTGATTTTCGTTGTGGTCTCACTCACCTGTAAAGGGGTAGCTAAATCATACTGAAGTTATAGCTCACCGTGTAAGTTGTGTGACAGCAACAAATACCGTTAGTTTGTTTACGTTTTTAAAACAATGAGGAAGTCTGGTGGAAGAGGTCGTGGCCGGGGGCGTTCATTGTCAGCTGGTAATGAGGGTAGTGGTAGTGGTGGAGCATCAGCTGGTCGTGGGAAAAAAAATATTGCACCTAAGTCTGGAGCTGTGGAGCCAGGTTCGTCGTCTGGCTACACAAGGCCTCGAACGCTCCCTTTTCTGGGAGTAGGAAAACCGCTTTTAAAGCCGGAGCAGCAAGAGCAAGTTTTGGCTTATCTTGCTGACTCAGCCTCTAGCTCTTTTGCCTCCTCTCGTGAAACTGGTAAATGTCAAAGCAGCGCGTAGTTAGTGGATGTTCACGGTCAGGGACAAGTCGCTTCCTTGTCCTCTTCAGCAAAAACAACAACAGAGAAGAATGCAGCAGGCGACACAACGGGTTACTCCATGGAGCTCTTTACACATACCGTCCCTGGCTTAGAAAGTGAAGCAGTTAACAGTCCATGCCCATTACAAGTTGAATCTGACATGGAGTGCACTGATGCACAGCCACAGCCAGACTACTATGCTGGTCCTTTGACTCACACCACAACATTGCCCTCGCAGGGTAATGATCAAGAATCAGACCCTGATGAGACTATGTTGCCCCATCATGAACGCTATACCACCGACCGACACGGTGACACAGACGAAGTTGCACACGAGCTACAAGAAGAGGTAATAGATGACCCAGTTCTTGACCCCGATTGGCAGCCATTGGGGGAACAGGGTGCAGGCGGCAGCAGTTCTGAAGCGGAGGAGGAGGGGCCGCAGCAGGCATCAACATCGCAACAGGTTCCATCTGCCGGGCCCGTATCTTGCCCAAAACGCGTGGCAAAGCCAAAACCTGTTGGAGGACAGCGTGGCCATCCGGTTAAAGCTCAGTCTGCAATGCCTGAAAAGGTATCCGATGCTAGAAAGAGTGCAGTCTGGCATTTTTTTAAACAACATCCAATTGATCAGCGCAAAGTCATCTGTCAAAAATGTTCAACTACCTTAAGCAGAGGACAGAATCTGAACAGTCTCAATACAAGTTGCATGCATAGACATTTAACCACCATGCATTTGCAAGCCTGGACTAACTACCAAACGTCCCTTAAGGTTGTAGCACCCTCGGCCAATGAAGCTAGTCAGCAACGCAACATCCCTTCCGGCAGTGTAGGGCCACCATTTTCCGCACCACCTGCAGTATCTGTGCAGGTTTCTTTGCCAGGCCAAAGCAGTCAGGGTCAGGGAATCACCAGTTTCGTAGTAGGAAACACTGCATCTAGGGCACCGGCGGCAACAATACCATCTCCCACCGTCTCTCAGTCTGCCATGTCCACCGGCACCCCCGCTAGTTCCACGATCTCCAGCTCTCCAGTCCAGCTCACCCTACATGAGACTATGGTTAGAAAAAGGAAGTACTTAGCCTCGCATCCGCGTACACAGGGTTTGAACGCCCACATAGCTAGACTAATCTCGTTAGAGATGATGCCCTACCGGTTAGTTGAAAGCGAAGCTTTCAAAGCCCTGATGGACTACGCTGTACCACGCTACGAGCTACCCATTCGACACTTTTTTTCCAGAAAAGCCATCCCAGCCCTCCACCAGCATGTTAAAGAGCGCATCGTCCATGCACTCAGGCAATCTGTGAGCACAAAGGTGCACCTGACAACAGATGCATGGACCAGTAGGCATGGCCAGGGATGTTACGTGTCCATCACGGCACACTGGGTGAATGTTGTGGATGCAGGGTCCACAGGGGACAGCAAGTTTGGGACAGTTCTGCCTAGCCCACGGTCTAGGAAACAGTTGGCTGTAGCCGTTCGCACCCCCTCCTCCTCCTCTTCGTCCTCCTGCAGAAGCGAGAGCTCGTCCACAGACCGCAGTCGCACAACCACTCCATCCGCAGCTGCCACTGTTGCACACCAGGTCTCCCATTATGGGGCAGCTACTGGCAAACGTCAGCAGGCTGTATTGGCTATGAAGTGTTTGGGCGACAACAGACACACCGCGGAAGTTCTGTCCGAGTTCTTGCAGAAAGAAATGCAGTCGTGGCTGGGCACTGTAGATCTTGAGGCAGGCAAGGTAGTGAGTGATAACGGAAGGAATTTCATGGCTGCCATCTCCCTTTCCCAACTGAAACACATTCCTTGCCTGGTTCACACCTTAAACCTGGTGGTGCAGTGCTTCCTGAAAAGTTATCCGGGGTTATCCGACCTGCTCCTCAAAGTGCGTGGACTTTGCTCACATATCCGCCGTTCGCCCGTACACTCCAGCCGTGTGCAGACCTATCAGCGTTCTTTGAACCTTCCCCAGCATCGCCTAATCATAGACGTTGCAACAAGGTGGAACTCAACACTGCACATGCTTCAGAGACTGTGCGAACAGAGGCGGGCTGTTATGTTTTTGTGGGAGGATACACATACACGGGCAGGCAGTAGGATGGCAGACATGGAGTTGTCAGGTGTGCAGTGGTCGAAGATTCAAGACATGTGTCAAGTCCTTCAGTGTTTTGAGGAATGCACACGGCTGGTTAGTGCAGACAACGCCATAATAAGCATGAGCATCCCCCTAATGCGTCTGCTGATGCAAAGTTTGACGCACATAAAGGATCAGGCGTCTGCAGCTGAGGAAGAGGAAAGCCTTGATGACAGTCAGCCATTGTCTGGCCAGGGCAGTGTACAGGACGAGTTAGCGGGCGAAGAGGAGGAGGAGGACGAGGAGGATGATGGGGATGATTATATTTTTAATGAGGAAGCTTTTCCGGGGCCACTGGAAATTGGTGGCGCGGCAAGGCCGGGTTCTGGTTTTTGGAGGGACACAAGTGACGTGGATTTGCCTGAAACTGCCCCTCAACCAAGCACAACCGCAGATTTGAGAACTGGAACTTTGGCCCACATGGCGGATTATGCCTTACGTATCCTCAAAAGGGACACACGCATAACTAAAATGATGAACGATGACGATTACTGGCTGGCCTGCCTCCTTGATCCTCGCTATAAAGGCAAATTGCAAAATATAATGCCACATGAGAACTTGGAACTAATATTAGCAACCAAACAATCAACTCTTGTTGACCGTTTGCTTCTGGCATTCCCTGCACACAGCGCCCGTGATCGTTCTCACACGAGCTGCAGGGGCCAGCAGACCAGAGGAGTTAGAGGGGCAGAAATCAGAAGTGGCGTTGGCCAGAGGGGTTTTCTGACCAGGTTGTGGAGTGATTTTGCTATGACCGCAGACAGGACAGGTACTGCAGCATCAATTCAAAGTGACAGGAGACAACATTTGTCCAGTATGGTTACAAACTATTTTTCATCCCTTATCGATGTTCTCCCTCAACCGTCATTCCCATTTGATTACTGGGCATCAAAATTAGACACCTGGCCAGAATTGGCAGAATATGCATTGCAGGAGCTTGCTTGCCCGGCAGCTAGTGTCCTATCAGAAAGAGTATTCAGTGCTGCAGGTTCAATACTAACAGAAAAAAGGACTCGTCTGGCTACCCAAAATGTAGATGATCTAACCTTCATTAAAATGAACCACAACTGGATTTCGAAATCTTTTGCCCCACCTTGCCCGGCTGACACCTAGCTTTCCTATGAAAAGGTCTTGCCTGTGGACTATTCTGAATGCCTTTTCCAATCTCGTAATTTTCTGCACCTGATTGTCCAGCATACGACATGTTTACACCTCACTAAATGGCCAAACTCCCCACACGGGGCCGTGGTATCGACACTTGGCGACAGCACCCGTGAGAGTGCTGTTTGTCTGAAGAGGTGGGTGTGCCCGCTTTTGGTCGACGGCACTGCCACTGGGTCCCTCCTAGTACAATAAAGTGTCTCTGGCGGTGGTGGTGCGCACCCAACGTCAGACACACCGTTGTAATATGAGGGGCCCTGGGCCTGTACCGCCGGCCACAAGACAGTTCCCCCCCCCAGCTCAAACAGTGCTCTACCACTTGCAAAATTATCTCACAGCTCCACCAATGTTTAGTCTATGCGCTGACATCCTTCAATGCCTGCCACTGACAATACCATTGTATTGACATTTTTGTTATGTTAGGCCTTCGAAGCCTGTCTGCGGTCACTCCTGCCCGTGTACCCCTGGAACCAATTTAAAATTGCCTACAGCCAGCCCAATTTTTTTATTTTAGGCCTTCGATGCCTGTCTGTGGTCAATCCTTCCACTAGGCCTCCACTGACCACACCACTGCTGCCCGTGTACCCCTGTAACCAATTTAAAATTGCCTACAGCCATGTGTTATTATTTTAGGCCTTCGATGCCTGTCTGCGGTCACTCCTTCCACTAGGCCTCCACTGACCACACCACTGCTGCCCGTGTAACCCTGGAACCAATTTAAAATTGCCTACAGCCATGTGTTATTATTTTAGGCCTTCGATGCCTGTCTGCGGTCACTCCTTACAATATGCCTCCACTGACCACACCACTGCTGCCCGTGTACCCCTGGAACCAATTTAAAATTGCCTACAGCCAGCCCAATTTTTTTATTTTAGGCCTTCGATGCCTGTCTGCGGTCCGTTCTTTCTACTACTACTACTACACTGACCAGGCCACTGCTGCCCGTGTACCCCTGGAACCAATTTAAAATTGCCTACAGCCATGTGTTATTATTTTAGGCCTTCGATGCCTGTCTGCGGTCACTCCTTCCACTAGGCCTCCACTGACCACACCACTGCTGCCCGTGTACCCCTGGAACCAATTTAAAATTGCCTACAGCCAGCCCAATTTTTTTATTTTAGGCCTTCGATGCCTGTCTGCGGTCCGTTCTTTCTACTACTACTACACTGACCAGGCCACTGCTGCCCGTGTTCCCCTGGAACCAATTTAAAATTGCCAACAGCAATGTGTTATTATGTTAGGCCTTCGATGCCTGTTTGCGGTCACTCCTTCCAATAGTTCTCCACTGACCAGACCAATGCTGGCCGTGTACCCCTGGAACCCAGCTGAAAGTGCATGTAGCCTCCTTTTTTTCTTTGTTTTATATTTAGAAGGCCCAGATGAACTACGCTGTGCAACGGTTCAAGCTACCCAGTCGACATTTCTTTTGCGAGAAAAGCCATCCCAGCCCTCCACCGGCATGAAAAAGTCTGCATTGTCATAGCACTCAGGCAATCAAACAGTAGAAAGGTGCACCTGACAAGAGACGCATGGACCAGTAGGCATGTCCACAAAAAGTTACGTGTCCATTACGGCGCACTGGGTTAATGTGTTGGATGCATGGTCCACAGGGGACAGCCTACAAAGTCTGTCTGCAGTCCCTAATTCCAATTTTCCTCCGCTGACCACACCACTGCTGCCCGTGTACCCCTGGAACCAATTTTACAGTTTCTACAGCCTAATTTTGTTATGTTAGGCCTACTACGCCTGTCTGCGGTCCCTCCTTCCAATACTCGTCCACTGACCACACCACTGCTGCCCGTGGACCCCTGGAACCTATTTTTAATTGCATAGAGCATCCTTTTTTTAATAGTAGGCGTACAAAGTCTGTCTGCGGTCCACTATTGAAATTGTCCTCCACTGCCCAGAGCACTGCTGCTTGTGTACCCCTGTAACTTTTTTAAGCTGCAGTGAGCCACATTTTTGGGTTAAGTCCTACTACCTGTGTCTGTCTGCGCCACTCAATTCAGCTGTGTTCCTTTGAAAAAAGCTGAGCGTCAATAGTCTTGTTTTCAGCCTCTAGGAATTTTAAAACTGCATTGGGGGTACAACTTTGGTAGGGCCTACTAACGGTGTCTGCCTCCCCAAGGTGTGCCCCAGGTTTCCTCGCCATTGCTTCGATCTTAATGCTCTCGTTTAGTAGTTGTTGGAAACTACATTGCATTAGGCCTACAAATTGGGTATGGGGTGTAGAGAGATGGTGTGTTCCACTCCAAGGTGTTCTCCAGGTTACCTTTCCTGAGCTCCGATCTTCCGGCTCTCGTTTAGTAGTTGTTGGAAACTACACTGCATTAGGCCTACAAATTGGGTATGTGGTGTAGAGAGATGGTGTGTTCCACTCCAAGGTGTTCTCCAGGTTGCTTTTCCTGAGCTTCGATCTTCATGCTCTCGTTTAGTAGTTGTTGGAAACTACACTGCATTAGACCTACAAATTGGGTATGGGGTGTAGAGAGATGGTGTGTTCCACTCCAAGGTGTTCTCCAGGTTGCCTTTCCTGAGCTTCGATCTTCCGGCTCTCGTTTAGTAGTTCTTGGAAACTACACTGCATTAGGCCTACAAATTGGGTATGGGGTGTAGAGAGATGGTGTGTTCCACTCCAAGGTGTTCTCCAGGTTGCCTTTCCTGAGCTTCGATCTTCCGGCTCTCGTTTAGTAGTTGTTGGAAACTACGCTGCATTAGGCCTACAAATTGGGTATGGGGTGTAGAGAGATGGTGTGTTCCACTCCAAGGTGTTCCCCAGGTTTCCTCGCCAGTGCTTCGATCTTCATGCTCTCGTTTAGTAGTTGTTGGAAACTACACTGCATTAGGCCTACAAATTGGGTATGGGGTGTAGAGAGATGGTGTGTTCCACTCCAAGGTGTTCTCCAGGTTGCCTTTCCTGAGCTTCGATCTTCCGGCTCTCATTTAGTAGTTCTTGGAAACTACACTGCATTAGGCCTACAAATTGGGTATGGGGTGTAGAGAGATGGTGTGTTCCACTCCAAGGTGTTCTCCAGGTTACCTTTCCTGAGCTCCGATCTTCCGGCTCTCGTTTAGTAGTTGTTGGAAACTACACTGCATTAGGCCTACAAATTGGGTATGGGGTGTAGAGAGATGGTGTGTTCCACTCCAAGGTGTTCTCCAGGTTGCCTTTCCTGAGCTTCGATCTTCATGCTCTCGTTTAGTAGTTGTTGGAAACTACACTGCATTAGGCCTACAAATTGGGTATGGGGTGTAGAGAGATGGTGTGTTCCACTCCAAGGTGTTCCCCAGGTTTCCTCGCCAATGCTTCGATCTTCATGTTCTCGTTTAGTAGTTGTTGGAAACTACACTGCATTAGGCCTACAAATTGGGTATGGGGTGTAGAGAGATGGTGTGTTCCACTCCAAGGTGTTCTCCAGGTTGCCTTTCCTGAGCTTCGATCTTCCGGCTCTCGTTTAGTAGTTGTTGGAAACTACGCTGCATTAGGCCTACAAATTGGGTTTGGGGTGTAGAGAGATGGTGTGTTCCACTCCAAGGTGTTCCCCAGGTTTCCTCGCCAATGCTTCGATCTTCATGCTCTCGTTTAGTAGTTGTTGGAAACTACACTGCATTAGGCCTACAAATTGGGTATGGGGTGTAGAGAGATGGTGTGTTCCACTCCAAGGTGTTCTCCAGGTTACCTTTCCTGAGCTCCGATCTTCCGGCTCTCGTTTAGTAGTTGTTGGAAACTACACTGCATTAGGCCTACAAATTGGGTATGGGGTGTAGAGAGATGGTGTGTTCCACTCCAAGGTGTTCTCCAGGTTGCCTTTCCTGAGCTTCGATCTTCATGCTCTCGTTTAGTAGTTGTTGGAAACTACACTGCATTAGGCCTACAAATTGGGTATGGGGTGTAGAGAGATGGTGTGTTCCACTCCAAGGTGTTCCCCAGGTTTCCTCGCCAATGCTTCGATCTTCATGCTCTCGTTTAGTAGTTGTTGGAAACTACACTGCATTAGGCCTACAAATTGGGTATGGGGTGTAGAGAGATGGTGTGTTCCACTCCAAGGTGTTCTCCAGGTTGCCTTTCCTGAGCTTCGATCTTCCAGCTCTCGTTTAGTAGTTGTTGGAAACTACGCTGCATTAGGCCTACAAATTGGGTATGGGGTGTAGAGAGATGGTGTGTTACACTCCAAGGTGTTCTCCAGGTTGCCTTTCCTGAACTTCTATCTTCAGGCTCTCATTAAATTGTGGTTAAACGGAACAACTGCATTTGGCGTACTAGTTGGTTTGGGGCCTACTATCGGTGTCTGCCACTCCTTGCTGTTCTCCTGGTTTCCTGTCCTGACATTCCATTTTCAGGCTCTCGTTAAGTAGTTGTTAATGTTAGACTGCATTTGGCCTACTAGTTGGGTTGGGGCCTACTATCGGTGTCTGCCACTCCTTGCTGTTCTCCTCCACTGAACAAAGCTGTGCCGCCTGTTTACTACGGTTGCCAATTTTGAACTGCATTTCGACTACTTACTGATTTGGGCCTACTCTCTGTGTCAGCCTCTCATTCCAGTTGTCCTCCACTGCAGTGCCCCCTGGTTAGTCCTGTGTTACCAATTTTGAACTGCATTTAGCCCACTTTATTCTTTGGGCCTATATCTGTGTTTCCTCCTCATCCTGCCCATTGCCCAGCCAGTGATAGATGAGTCTGCTGGTACATTGACCCATAACGCAAAATTCCCCGTGCACGCTACACAGCAAGATTGTGACCCTGCTGAAAGTCAGGTTCCTCTTCCCGCATACCATACCACCTTACACGGGGACAAAGAGGAAGGTGCAGATGAAAGTGCAGGTTCCTTCATCAGGTGGGGGGAGGAATACTAGTTGGCGACGTCACTGGCACAGGGCCTCTCATAGTACGCAAAAGTGTTGCTGCCGGTGGGAGGCGCCCCCGCCATGCAAACACACCGCTGTACTTTGAGGGGCCCTGTGCCAGTGCCAATGCCAACGAGTGGGCCCCCCCTGCTTGCTCAGGATCACAGCACTTGCAAAGTTGAAATACTTACCGCTCCCTGCTCCACTGCCGTGACGTGGTCCAGATTTACTGGGCCCACTAATTACTTGAACCAGCCCTACCCCCCACAACTTTAGCCAAATGACCCCCAATTTCAAATGCCTTCCAATTATTATAAGGTAAATTACGATTGACAAGCTTCTTTAACAAGAATGGATGTTTTTGCCATTAAAATGGGCAGTGTAGGTGTTTTCCTGGCCTCCACTCACTGCCGACTATGCTCCCCCATTGACTTGCATTGGGTTTCGTGTTTCGGGCGATACCCGACTTTTCGCGATAATCGGCCGATTCCACTCGACTCGACTTCTAAGATAGTCGGGTTTCGCGAAACACGGCTCGACTCTAAAAAGGTCAAGGTCGCTCAACCCTAATCTGGACGTGTGGGACAGGCCTAAGTCAGATTTCCCGTCTACTGGGTATGGTGGTTTTTTTTTTTGAAAGGAAGCGTCTCCATGTGCCTTCTTTTGCTATAAATACAAGACCCTGTATGTGTATGTGTATAGACTGTCCTGAGGAAGTGGTGTGATCACCATGAAACGCGTAGAAATAAAGTCTATTCTCTATTACATCTATTTGGACTTCTCTGGTACATTATCCTGACAGTTGAGCAGCGCAGTTTGATGCTCCATTCTCTTCACCTAGCAAAGGATCTTTTATTATGTATTACACCATCCCTTATTACATACAGTACTACTCACAAAAACATGGCTGCATAGTAAAATAATTTGTTTGGCCCACAAATGTGAAAGAGAAGGCTGCAGAGTATACTTTTTTTTACATTCACTACTCGCAAACAAAAGCTGCAAAGTACACTTATTTTTTACACACACTACTCAGTAAAAAATGCTACAGTGTACACTTATTTTTAACACACACTACTCACAAAATACCACAGCAAAGTGCAATTATTTTTTACACACACTACTCGTATAGACACAGGTAGGTACAGTAAAATTGTTTGTTTGGCCTACAAATGGCAAAAAGATGGCTGTTGCAAATTATTTGTTTGCCATACTACTGGAGATACACAGCTGTCCTGAAAAATTATTTATTTGGCCTACAAATAACAACAAGAAGGTTGTTGCCAGTTATTTATTTGCAACACTAGTAGAAAAAACAGCAGTCCTGAAAAATATTTTTTGGGCCTATAAATGGCAATGAGATGGCTGATGGAAATTATTAATTTGGCAAGCTACTAGAAAACACACAGCAGTACTGAAAAATTATTTCTTTGGCTTACAAATGGCAAATAGACGGCTGATATGATTTATTTATTTGCTAAACTACTAGAAAACACAGCGGTCATGAAAAATAATTCTTTGGCCTATAAATGGCTATGAGATGGCTTATACAAGTTATTTATTTGCAACACGGGCAGCACGGTGGCTCAGTGGAGTCCTGGGTTCAAATCCCATCAAGAACAAAATCTGCAAGGTGTTTGTATGTACTCCCCGTGTTTGTTGGTTTCCTCCGACTTCTCTGGTTTCCTCCCACATGCCAAAGACATACTGATAGGAAATTTAGATTGTGTGCCCCATCGGGGACAGCGATGATAATGTGTGCAAACTGTAAAGCGCTGCAGAATATGTTAGCACTATATAAAAATAAAGATTATTATTATTATTAACACTACAGAAAACACAAATGGCAACGAGCTGGCTGATGCCAGTTATTTATTTGCATCAGTACTAGAAAAGACATATCAGTACTGAAAATTATTTATTTGGCATACAGATGGCAACGAGATGGTTGATGCAAATTATTTATTTGACACACTATTAGAAAAGACAAAGTGATACTGAAAAATTATTTTTTTGGCCTACAAATGGTAATGAGATGGCTGATGCCAGTTATTTATTTGCATCTCTACTAGAAAACACATGCCGGTCCTGAAAAGTTTTTTCTTTGGCCTAGAAATAACAGCTAGATGGCTGATGCCAGTTATTAATTTACGGCACTACAAGAAAACACACAGCGATACTGAAAAAATATTTGTTCTGCATACAAACAGCAACTAGATGTCTGATGCCAATTATTTATTTGCAACACCACTAGAAAATACACACTGGTCCTGAAAAATGATATCTTTGGCCTAGTCCAGAAATTATTTTTTGGTCCTAGAAATGGCAATGAGACTGCTGATACAATATATTTCTTTGCAAAACTAGTAGGAAACACACAGCTGTCCTGAAAAACTATTTATTTGGTCTACTAATGGCAATGAGACGGCTGATGCCAATTAGCTATTTCTCAGACTACTGAAAAGCACACTGTGCCAAAGGACAGTAATCCCACAGGCAGGGGGGAGCAGAGTATAAACAGTGGCTTAAAGAACAGTTCTCTCACGGGGGGGGGGGGGGTAAGGGGTGCTGAGTACACACATACACACATCGCATTTTAGCACAGTACTCTCACGGACAGGTTTGTGTGACGCCCCAGGGTCCTGGTCATGACAGTGGCATTGCTTTCCTCACGGGGAGAGTAATGTCACGCTTGGAAGGGATTCCTTTTATCAGGTAACCACAATTCACACAACATGTTCACACTCCAAGCCAGAAGGAGAAGCTCTGAACCCAGGTTAAGGGTGAACTCCCCTATAAATACATTCTGGTCTGGTGGGAAAGAGAGTTTTCAGACAGTCTATCAGAGGACTGAGAAGAGAGCAGTTGAGTGTCGAAAGGACTGAAGGGGCCATGTAGCCAGAGTTGCTACAGCTCCTGGAGAAAGAGAGCGAATACGAACGGAAGAATATTGTTTAGTGAGCGTGCAAGAGAGCAAAGCACAGGAGAGTGACATTTGGGGAGGACAGCTGCGATTGTGAAGCGCAGATTACCGGTAGCCGTAAGGCCGAGGTTGTGAGGGACTCTAAGGCTACGGTCACACTATCAGTATGTGGTCAGTATTTTACATCAGTATTTGTAAGCCAAAACCAGGAGTGTAACAAACAGAGGGGAAAGCTATAAATAAAAACACGTCACCACTTCTGTATTTATCACCCACTCCTGGTTTTGGCTAACAAATACTGATGTGAAATACTGACCAAATACTAATAGTGTGACCGTAGCCTAAGGCCGGCCTCACACTAGCGAGTTTTACGGACGTAAGAGAGGTGCAGAAAATACGGATTGCATACGGTACAATGCTTCTCTATGCCCCTGCTCCGATCAGCCGTATTTTACTGATCCGTATTATACGGTCTTCTACGGCCATAGAAAATCGCAGCATGCTGCGTTTGTCACCGTATTGCACAAAAAATCCGCCAATGAAAGTCTATGGGGGCCAGAAAAATACAGATTACACACGGACCAGCAGTGTGACTTGCAAGAAATACGCAGCGGTGTTAGAGAGAAAAGCCGGCAATTCAGCGCTGGTGTACAGTAAAATCACCCAAAAAACCAAAACGCAACAAGGATCCTTAAAATATAACTTTTAATATTTAAAGCTAAAAAAGTTTGTTCCAATATATGCAACAAAGGTATTTCAAGTTATAACCCATGAAAGTCAGATACAAACTACCTTACCCTGTCTGGTAGCCTATTCTCAATCCCTACCTGACAGCGGAGGTTGGCACCCTAAGTTTCTGCGGTAGGCGCCCCCGCTCCTCGACGACTGGCCCTAATAGCCCTAACTAGACCCTATATTCCCTGAAAAAGACGTGCCAAATCTATCCACCCCAGAAAAAATGAAAGAAATATAAAAAATATAAACACTACACAAATGAAAGTAGAAAAAAATCAAAAAAATAAACATAGCAGAAAAACAGAAAAAAATTTTTTCTTGATCCGTCGAATCAGAGAGTCCCTTAAATAGGGATATTTGGAAATGTCACTGCCAAAGGGGTTGAAATAACACCCATGTCTCTTTAATCCAGAAAGATATCAGCGGGCCACTCCATCTCATATATATACTTCAGGGTGACCATGTGCATTCTGTACATTCAATGATGTTTCCCAAAAAGGGACATATCCAGTATAAATACCCCCCCCCAAAAAAAAATGAAAGGAATATAAAAAATAAAAAAAAACTACAAAAATAAAAATAAAAAATGAAAAAAATAAACACAGCAAAAAAACACAAAATTGTTGTCTGCCAGAGGAAAAAAGTCCCTTAAAGGGAAATAGTCCAAATTCACATCCCAATAAGTACAAATACCAATGTCTCGTTTATCCATAAAATATCAGCGAGCCACTCCATCCCGTATATTTTTACTTACAAGAAAAAAATATAATAATAAATATAGTCCAGAAAATAAATCCAAAATTAGTCCAATGACTCCCAAATAAATGGATTTCACAAGAGGACAGTGGCCCACCTCATACCAGAGACATCCCAGCAAAAAGAAAAAACAGAGGACCATCAGAGCCGGTTAAAAAAGTTGTCCCAAGACACCCCATAGTTCAATACTGTATCCAACGCTTCTACTCATCTGCGTCCCAGAGGCGTTGTGGGTGGTGATGCGATCATCCAGCTCCGTTAAGACTCCTGCCGGGATGTCCTCCCTATTCTGCCCGACGCGTTTCCCCCCCGTGAAAATCCTGGGGGTTCATCAGGGGACATGGATTAATGCCACAGAGCTATCTATGCATCTTGATAGCTCTGTGGCATTGATCCATGTCCCCTGACACATCCATGTCCGCCTCTGGGACACAGATGAGTAGAAGCGTTGGATACATTATTGAACTATGGGGTGTCTTGGGACAACTTTTTTAACCGGCTTTGATGGTCCTCTGTTTTTTCTTTTTGCTGGGATGTCTCTGGTATGAGGTGGGCCACTGTCCTCTTGTGAAATCCATTTACCGTATTTGGGAGTCATTGGACTAATTTTGGATTTATTTTCTGGACTATATTTATTATTATATTTTTTTCTTGTAAGTAAAAATATACGGGATGGAGTGGCTCGCTGATATTTTATGGATAAACGAGACATTGGTATTTGTACTTATTGGGATGTGATTTTGGACTATTTCCCTTTAAGGGACTTTTTTCCTCTGGCAGACAACAATTTTGTGTTTTTTTGCTGTGTTTATTTTTTTCATTTTTTATTTTTATTTTTGTAGTTTTTTTGATTTTTTATATTCCTTTCATTTTTTGGGGGGGGGTATTTATACTGGATTGAACATTGAATATACAGAATGCACATGGTCACCCTGAAGTATATATATGAGATGGTGGCCCGCTGATATCTTTCTGGATTAAAGAGACATGGGTGTTATTTCTACCCCTTTGGCAGTGACATTTCCAAATATCCCTATTTAAGGGACTCTCTGATTCGACGGATCAAGAAAAAATTTTTTTCTGTTTTTCTGCTGTTTATTTTTTTGATTTTTTTCTACTTTCATTTGTGTAGTGTTTATATTTTTTATATTTCTTTCATTTTTTCTGGGGTGGATAGATTTGGCACGTCTTTTTCAGGGAATATAGGGTCTATTTAGGGCTATTAGGGCCAGTCGTCAAGGAGCGGGGGCGCCTACCGCAGAAACTTAGGGTGCCAACCTCCGCTGTCAGGTAGGGATTGAGAATAGGCTACCAGACAGGGTAAGGTAGTTTGTATCTGACTTTCATGGGTTATAACTTGAAATACCTTTGTTGCATATATTGGAACAAACTTTTTTAGCTTTAAATATTAAAAGTTATATTTTAAGGATCCTTGTTGCGTTTTGGTTTTTTGGTTGTTCTCTAGGATCCTGATACTATTTGCTTTGAGTGGTTCTTTTGTACAGTAAAATCACACTGACAGCTTACAATAGAATATGTAGAATAAATGTGTACACATAGAATAGGTATATATTTATATATATATATATATATATATATATATATGTCATTGAGACACATATATGTATATATATTAATATTTAATACAGCGCTAGATAGCTTTAAAGCCGGTAATTCAATTGCCGGCTTTTGCTATCTCCTTCCTAAACCTGACATGATATAAGACATGGTTTACATACAGTAAACCATCTCATATCCCCATTTTTTTGCATATTCCACACTACTAATGTTAGTAGTGTGTATGTGCAAAATTTGGGCACTCTATTAAATTTAAGGGTTAAATGGCGGAAAAAATTGGCGTGGGCTCCTGTGCAATTTTCTCCGCCAGAGTAGTAAAGCCAGTGACTGAGGGCAGCTATTAATAGCCTGGAGAGGGTCCACGGTTATTGCCCCCCCCCCCTGGCTAAAAACATCTGCCCCCAGCCACCCCAGAAAAGGCACATCTGGAAGATGCGCCTATTCTGGCACTTGGCCACTCTCTTCCCATTCCCATGTAGTGGTGGGATATGGGGTAATGAAGGGTTAATGTCACCTTGCTATTGTAAGGTGACATTAAGCCAAATTAATAATGGAGAGGCGTCAATTATGACACCTATCCATTATTAATCCACTAGCATGAAATGGTTAAAAAAAAACACACACACACATTATTAAAAATTATTTTAATGAAATAAACACACAGGTTGTTTTAATATTTTATTGCTCTCTCAATCCATCTGAAGACCCTCGCGCTGTAACAAAGGAAAAATAATAAACCAACAATATACATACCTTCTGATGATCTGTAACGTCCCACGATGTAAATCCATCTGAAGGGGTTAAAATATTTTACAGGCAGGAGCTCTGCTATAATGCAGCTGTGCTCCTGCCTGTAAAACCCCAGCGAATGAATGGAAAGTAGGTCAATGACCTGTAGTTACCTTCATTCGTGGTGATTCACCCTCTGCTGGTTGTCCTCATATGAACTCGAGCGTGGGAACTTTCCTGGAAAGTTTTTAGCCAGGGGGGCCAATAACCGTGGACTATGAACCATGTCTCATATCATGTCGGGTTTAGGAAGGAGATAGCAAAAGCCGGCAATTGATTTACCGGGTTTCTGCTATATCACGCTGAAGTAAATATAAATATATATATATATATATATATATATATATGTGTGTCTCAATGATATATATATATATATATATATATATATATATATATATATATATATATATATATATATATATATATAGACAGTATATGTGTTTTTATGATTTTTTGAGAACATGGATCCATTGTATGTCCGTATGTCGGTTTTGCAAGCCTGCTAGAAAATCTCGCAGTACGGATGCCATACGGATTACATACGGAGGATGCCATGCGCAAAATACGCTGACACACCCTGCCTACGGAGGAGATATGGACCACTATTTTGGGGACTTTTCTGCGTATTACGACCGTAAATTACGGACCGTATTTTTATACACTGAGTGTGAGGCCGGCCTAAGACAGCAGAAACCGGCAGGACAGCTGAACTACACGTAACCTGTCCGCCCTAATACAAAGGAGACACAGTGACACATAGAGCCCGGGTCGTGATAGAAACCCTGTAAAAAGGCTCGAGCCACCTGTCATACGGGTTCCTGCACCACCTTCATGGAGGACAGAGAGAACTGCGAGGACCTTGCCAGAAGCCATAGGCAGTAAGGGACTACAATTACATCGCGCTATGAGGAAGGCTTTTAACTCCACCTGGTAAGGGGGGAACTCTGAATTCGCTTCCAAGCTGGCCAGACCATGCCTGTACCTGTGATCTGGTGTCCTGTACTGTGGCTGCCTGAAGTCTTCAGTAAACCAGGTAAAGAGACTGCAAACCTGTGTCCTCCGTTCTTTACTGCACCACTCACCGTCCTCATCCATACCTCGGGAGGCCTGGGGACATACTTCACCTGTGGGAAGTTATACCATTTCAGCTGCCTTAAGATCACCCCAGTGGACCCCTTTAAGCAGCTTCGGTTTCCTCACGTACCGGAGACACTGACTCACGTAGACACATTGAAATCAATGTGTCTCTGCACATGTCAGCGTGTTTTCACGGATCGAGTGTGTGCAAAACACGGAGACATATCAGTGTTCGTGGGAGCGCACGGATTACACGGACCCATTAAAGTCAATGGGTCTGTGTAAAACACGTACCGCACACGGACGTTGTCCGTGTGCAGTCCGTGTGCCGTGCAGGAGACAGCGCTACAGTGAGCCCTGTCCCCCCCACATAGTGCTGCAGAGAAGATATGAATAATCCTTTTTTTTGTTTTGTTCTTGTTTAAAATAAAGATCCTTGTCCCCTCCCACCCCCTGTGCGCCTGCCCGCTGTTATTAAAATACTCACCCGGCTCCCTCGCAGTGTCCTGTCCTGGCCACAGCTTCTCCTGTATGCGGTCACGTGGGGCCGCCCATTACAGAAATGAATATACGGCTCCACCCCTATGGGAGGTGGAGCCGCATATTCATGACTGTAATGGGCGGCCCCACGTGACCACTCATACAGGAGAAGCTGCGGCCAGGACAGGACACTGCGAGGGAGCCAAGTGAGTATTTTAATAACACCGGGCGGGCGCACGGCGGGGAAGGGGGGGAAGGGCAGGGGTGGATTAAGGGTAGCCAGGGCCCCGGGCTGTTCACACACTGTGGGCCCCCCCGGTCATGTGACAGGGGGTCATGTGACGGGGGGTCATGTGACGGGGGGTCATGTGACGGGGGGTCATGTGACGGGGTCATGATATACCCGAACCAGATTATTCCAGAAAAATGGCCGGGCCCTACTCTACTGTAACCTATTAAATATTTGTTAAAATCTGCAATACAATTTAGGTATATCTTGACCAATAATATCACATACAAGGAACAAATACCACCGCACCATGTCAAGACCACATATTACCACTTGGTGACCAAATAGCACATACAAGGGACAAATACCACAACACCATTTGCAGACCACATATTACCACCACATAGTGACTGAATACTACAATACTGATCAGTAATGAAAAAAAACAAAAAACACAATACTATCACCATAAGTGCCAGTATTCACAGGAGATCTGTAATTAGTATGCAATGTCTGTGTAGAGGTAATACAGAGATCACTGGTGGTATTATACACAGGAGCTCTGTATATAATGTATATGGAATACAGTGATCACTGGTGACATTGTACACAGGACCTTTGTATATAGTATACAGTGTATAGTGTCAGTGTATAGGTAACACTGACTCACCAGTGACGTCTCTAGGTGAAGTGCTTCATCTTTCATCCAGCACAGACCGCCATCATTTCTTCCAGCCAGGACTCATTTCTGCAGGAAATAACACAGTTATCTCGAGCTCCGCTTGCAGAACACATTACTTAATTTTTCACAACTTCTACATTACACCACATGAAGATAAAGTAACAGGACCGCCCCCCCATTTAGAACAGTATACTCAAAAAATAAAATAAATACATCACTGCAGTAATAATATCCCTTAATTAGCCCCTATGGTAATAATATTCCCCACCCTGGCCCCGTTTATCTCATTCCTGGCTCCAGCCATATGTTCTCGCATCCTGCCCTCATGAGTATCCATTCTACACCATATGATCTCCCCATCCTGCCCCATCTGTCTCCATCGTATCCATCCTGCCCCATGATCCAATCCTGCCCCATGTCTCCAATCATGCCCCGTGTCTACATTCTGCCCATGCCTCCAGTGTGTCCAGCATATTACCCCCAGTGTGTCCTCAAGCAATTTGCCCAACTGCCTCCAGCATTGCCCCACTGTCTCCAGCATTGCCCCCAGTGTGTCCTCCAATCTGCCCCAGTGTCTCCAGCATTGCCCCCCAGTGTGTCCTCCAATCTGCCCCACTGTCTCCAGCATTGCCCCCAGTGTGTCCTCCAATCTGCCCCACTGTCTCCAGCATTGCCCCCAGTGTGTCCTCCAATCTGCCCCACTGTCTCCAGCATTGCCCCCAGTGTGTCCTCCAATCTGCCCCACTGTCTCCAGCATTGCCCCCAGTGTGTCCTCCAATCTGCCCCACTGTCTCCAGCATTGCCCCCAGTGTGTCCTCCAATCTGCCCCAGTGTCTCCAGCATTGCCCCCCAGTGTGTCCTCCAATCTGCCCCAGTGTCTCCAGCATTGCCCCCAGTGTGTCCTCCAATCTGCCCCAGTGTCTCCAGCATTGCCCTTAGTGTGTCCTCCAATCTGCCCCACTGTCTCCAGCATTGCCCCCAGTGTGTCCTCCAATCTGCCCCACTGTCTCCAGCATTGCCCCCAGTGTGTCCTCCAATCTGCCCCAGTGTCTCCAGCATTGCCCCCCAGTGTGTCCTCCAATCTGCCCCAGTGTCTCCAGCATTGCCCCCAGTGTGTCCTCCAATCTGCCCCAGTGTCTCCAGCATTGCCCTTAGTGTGTCCTCCAATCTGCCCCACTGTCTCCAGCATTGCCCCCAGTGTGTCCTCCAATCTGCCCCACTGTCTCCAGCATTGCCCCCAGTGTGTCCTCCAATCTGCCCCACTGTCTCCAGCATTGCCCCCAGTGTGTCCTCCAATCTGCCCCACTGTCTCCAGCATTGCCCCCAGTGTGTCCTCCAATCTGCCCCACTGTCTCCAGCATTGCCCCCAGTGTGTCCTCCAATCTGCCCCACTGTCTCCAGCATTGCCCCCAGTGTGTCCTCCAATCTGCCCCACTGTCTCCAGCATTGCCCCCAGTGTGTCCTCCAATCTGCCCCAGTGTCTCCAGCATTGCCCTTAGTGTGTCCTCCAATCTGCCCCAGTGTCTCCAGCATTGCCCCCAGTGTGTCCTCCAATCTGCCCCAGTGTCTCCAGCATTGCCCCCAGTGTCCTCCAATCTGCCCCAGTGTCTCCAGAATTGCCCTTAGTGTGTCCTCCAATCTGCCCCACTGTCTTCAGCATTGCCCCCAGTGTGTCCTCCAATCTGCCCCACTGTCTCCAGCATTGCCCCCAGTGTGTCCTCCAATCTGCCCCAGTGTCTCCAGCATTGCCCCCCAGTGTGTCCTCCAATCTGCCCCAGTGTCTCCAGCATTGCCCCCAGTGTGTCCTCCAATCTGCCCCAGTGTCTCCAGCATTGCCCTTAGTGTGTCCTCCAATCTGCCCCACTGTCTCCAGCATTGCCCCCAGTGTGTCCTCCAATCTGCCCCACTGTCTCCAGCATTGCCCCCAGTGTGTCCTCCAATCTGCCCCACTGTCTCCAGCATTGCCCCCAGTGTGTCCTCCAATCTGCCCCACTGTCTCCAGCATTGCCCCCAGTGTGTCCTCCAATCTGCCCCACTGTCTCCAGCATTGCCCCCAGTGTGTCCTCCAATCTGCCCCACTGTCTCCAGCATTGCCCCCAGTGTGTCCTCCAATCTGCCCCACTGTCTCCAGCATTGCCCCCAGTGTGTCCTCCAATCTGCCCCACTGTCTCCAGCATTGCCCTTAGTGTGTCCTCCAATCTGCCCCAGTGTCTCCAGCATTGCCCCCAGTGTGTCCTCCAATCTGCCCCAGTGTCTCCAGCATTGCCCCCCAGTGTCCTCCAATCTGCCCCAGTGTCTCCAGCATTGCCCTTAGTGTGTCCTCCAATCTGCCCCACTGTCTTCAGCATTGCCCCCAGTGTGTCCTCCAATCTGCCCCACTGTCTCCAGCATTGCCCCCAGTGTGTCCTCCAATCTGCCCCAGTGTCTCCAGCATTGCCCCCCAGTGTGTCCTCCAATCTGCCCCAGTGTCTCCAGCATTGCCCCCAGTGTGTCCTCCAATCTGCCCCAGTGTCTCCAGCATTGCCCTTAGTGTGTCCTCCAATCTGCCCCACTGTCTCCAGCATTGCCCCCAGTGTGTCCTCCACTCTGCCCCACTGTCTCCAGCATTGCCCCCAGTGTGTCCTCCAATCTGCCCCACTGTCTCCAGCATTGCCCCCAGTGTGTCCTCCAATCTGCCCCACTGTCTCCAGCATTGCCCCCAGTGTGTCCTCCAATCTGCCCCACTGTCTCCAGCATTGCCCCCAGTGTGTCCTCCAATCTGCCCCACTGTCTCCAGCATTGCCCCCAGTGTGTCCTCCAATCTGCCCCACTGTCTCCAGCATTGCCCTTAGTGTGTCCTCCAATCTGCCCCAGTGTCTCCAGCATTGCCCCCAGTGTGTCCTCCAATCTGCCCCAGTGTCTCCAGCATTGCCTCCCAGTGTCCTCCAATCTGCCCCACTGTCTCCAGCATTGCCCCCAGTGTGTCCTCCAGCATTGCCCCCCAGTGTTCCTCCAGCATTGCCCCCCAGTGTGTCCTCCAGCATTGCCCCCCAGTGTGTCCTCCAATCTGCCCCAGTGTCTCCAGCATTGCCCCCCAGTGTGTCCTCCAATCTGCCCCAGTGTCTCCAGCATTGCCCCCCAGTGTGTCCTCCAGCATTGCCCCCCAGTGTGTCCTCCAGCAATGCCCCCCAGTGTGTCCACCGATAACTGATCCAAAAAAAACAAACAAAAAAAAAAACAAGCAGTCTCCTCACCTGTCCGCGCTCCAGGCGGCGAGCTCCCTGCAGCAGCGCACACTTGCCGGCGACTGACAATGACGTCAGACGCCGGCGACGTGTGTGCGCTGCGGCCGACATCAGTTGTTGTTAACTGTTAATAGTTAGGAGCAGTACAGGAGACAGCGCTAGAGATAAGCGCTGTCCCCTGCATCTGGTGCTGAAGCCGCCATTCATATCTTCTCTGCAGCAGCGTTTGCTGTAGAGAAGATATGAAAAATCTTTTTTTTTTTTGTTTCTCGTGTTTAAAATAAAGATCCCTGTCCCCTATCCCCCTTCCCCAGGGGCGGATTATCAGAGGGTCAATATGGGCGGTAGCCCAGGGCCCCCCCAGACCACTGGGCCCTGGGCTACCGCCCATGTTGACCCTCTGATAATCCGCCCCTGGGGAAGGGGGATAGGGGACAGGGATCTTTATTTTAAACACGAGAAACAAAAAAAAAAAGATTTTTCATATCTTCTCTACAGCAAACGCTGCTGCAGAGAAGATATGAATGGCGGCTTCAGCACCAGATGCAGGGGACAGCGCTTATCTCTAGCGCTGTCTCCTGCACGGTGCGTGTGGTACCCAGTCGGCACACGGGCGGCACACGTGTGCCGCACGTGTGCCACACTGATGTGCCACACTGATGTGCCACAGAAACGCACGGGCACACGGACACGGATAATTCCGATTCCGATTTTTCCGGTACCGGAATTATCTGGACGTGTGAGACTGGCCTAATAAAGTTTTAGGATTTTACTCTTGGACTGTGTGCTTGATTTCTCTTGGTAGGGATTCCTTTATAGGATTGTCCATGTATATTCTTTGTCGTGGCCCTTGGTATTGAGGCACAGGGTTCCATTCTCATTTACACTATTTGATTATGGTTTCTTCTTGATTATGTTGCGCTCTGTAGACAAAAGAACATCAAGATCTCTGGAGAGGGACTTGCAACCTTCAGATTGTTGATATTGTTCAACATTTTTGTTCTAAAGTCCTCAGGCACTTTAGGCCATGTGCACACGTTGTGGATTTAGATGCATCAAATCCGCAGTGTAGTGCACAAGCAATGTTAGTCAATGTGAAATTGACATTTGGTGTGCACATGCTGTGGAAAAAATGCACGGAATCATACTGCAGCATGTCAATTCTTTTTGCGGATCTGCAGCGTTTCTGCACTCATTGGCATTCATTGTGTCAGGCCAATGCAATGTGCAGCAAAACTGCAGGTTTAAAAAAGATCTGCGGATGTGCCTGTGAGAAAAGCAGATTGGGAGGGGGGAGAGTGTGTGGACAGAGACTGTGTGGGCGGAGAAGATGTGCGGGGCTGTGTGCGGGTGTTTGTGTGTCGGCAGGGGTGTGCGGGGCTGTGTGTGTCTGTGTGTGTGTGCGGAGATGTTTGGAGCTGTGTGCTGGTGTTAGTGTGTGTGTGCGTGGGTGTGCGGGGCTGAATGTGTATGTGTGTGAGGGGCTGTATGTGTGCGGGTCTGTGTATAGGCAGGCATCGTCCAATGGGATTACTAGTCTCATCTGGCTATGCCTGCTACAGTGACAGGTAGCTGGATGATGGGACAGTAGTAATCCCATCATCCTGCTACTGCATTCAAGTGTAAAAAAAAAAATACATATACAGTACATACAACATAGAGTATATACTGTTATGGCTGGCAATCAGGCAACACAGCGTGCAGTAATCAGCGCACATACAGAGATCTGGCAATAACCAAAAACAATAGGACGAGCTCTGAGACGTGGAATCTCTGTAGACTGCAGTACCTGATCTATCCTCACACAACTATAAGCAGCAGTGGATTGCGCCTAACAACTACCTATGCAACTCGGCACTGCCTGAGGAGCTGACTAGCCTGAAGATAGAAATACAAGCCTGACTTACCTCAGAGAAATACCCCAAAGGAATAGGCAGCCCCCCACATATAATGACTGTTAGCAAGATGAAAAGACAAACGTAGGAATGAAATAGATTCAGCAAAGTGAGGCCCGATATTCTAGACAGAGCGAGGATAGCAAAGAGAACTATGCAGTCTACAAAAAACCCTAAAACGAAAACCACGCAAAGGGGCAAAAAGACCCACCGTGCCGAACTAACAGCACGGCGGTGCACCCCTCTGCTTCTCAGAGCTTCCAGCAAAAGACAATAGCAAGCTGGACAGAAAAAAACAGAAAACAAACTAGAAGCACTTATCTAGCAGAGCAGCAGGCCCAAGGAAAGATGCAGTAGCTCAGATCCAACACTGGAACATTGACAAGGAGCAAGGAAGACAGACTCAGGTGGAGCTAAATAGCAAGGCAGCCAACGAGCTCACCAAAACACCTGAGGGAGGAAGCCCAGAGACTGCAATACCACTTGTGACCACAGAAGTGAACTCAGCCACAGAATTCACAACAGTACCCCCCCCTTGAGGAGGGGTCACCGAACCCTCACCAGAACCCCCAGGCCGACCAGGATGAGCCACATGAAAGGCACGAACAAGATCTGGGGCATGGACATCAGAGGCAAAAACCCAGGAATTATCTTCCTGAGCATAACCCTTCCATTTGACCAGATACTGGAGTTTCCGTCTAGAGACACGAGAATCCAAAATCTTCTCCACAATATACTCCAATTCCCCCTCCACCAAAACAGGGGCAGGAGGCTCCACAGATGGAACCATAGGTGCCACGTATCTCCTCAACAACGACCTATGGAATACATTATGTATGGAAAAGGAGTCTGGGAGGGTCAGACGAAAAGACACCGGATTGAGAATCTCAGAAATCCTATACGGACCAATAAAACGAGGTTTAAATTTAGGAGAGGAAACCTTCATAGGAATATGACGAGAAGATAACCAAACCAAATCCCCAACACGAAGTCGGGGTCCCACACGGCGTCTGCGATTAGCGAAAAGCTGAGCCTTCTCCTGGGACAAGGTCAAATTGTCCACTACCTGAGTCCAGATCTGCTGCAACCTGTCCACCACAGAATCCACACCAGGACAGTCCGAAGACTCAACCTGTCCTGAAGAGAAACGAGGATGGAACCCAGAATTGCAGAAAAATGGAGAGACCAAGGTAGCCGAGCTGGCCCGATTATTAAGGGCGAACTCAGCCAACGGCAAAAATGACACCCAATCATCCTGGTCAGCGGAAACAAAACATCTCAGATATGTTTCCAAGGTCTGATTGGTTCGTTCGGTCTGGCCATTAGTCTGAGGATGGAAGGCCGAGGAGAAAGATAGGTCAATGCCCATCCTACCACAAAAGGCTCGCCAGAACCTCGAGACAAACTGGGAACCTCTGTCAGAAACAATATTCTCAGGAATGCCATGTAAACGAACCACATGCTGGAAGAACAAAGGCACCAAATCAGAGGAGGAAGGCAATTTAACCAAGGGCACCAGATGGACCATTTTAGAAAAGCGATCACAGACCACCCAAATGACCGACATTTTTTGAGAAACGGGAAGGTCAGAAATGAAATCCATCGAAATATGTGTCCAAGGCCTCTTCGGGACCGGCAAGGGCAAAAGCAACCCACTGGCACGTGAACAGCAGGGCTTAGCCCTAGCACAAATTCCACAGGACTGCACAAAAGCACGCACATCCCGTGACAGAGATGGCCACCAGAAGGATCTAGCAACCAACTCCCTGGTACCAAAGATTCCTGGATGACCGGCCAGCACCGAACAATGAAGTTCAGAGATAACTTTACTAGTCCACCTATCAGGGACGAACAGTTTCTCGGCCGGACAACGATCAGGTTTATTAGCCTGAAATTTCTGCAACACTCTCCGCAAATCAGGGGAGATGGCAGACACAATGACTCCTTCCTTGAGGATACTCGCCGGCTCAGATAACCCCGGAGAGTCGGGCACAAAACTCCTAGACAGAGCATCCGCCTTCACATTTTTAGAGCCCGGAAGGTATGAAATCACAAAATCAAAACGAGCAAAAAATAACGACCAACGGGCCTGTCTAGGATTCAAGCGCTTGGCAGACTCGAGATAAGTCAAGTTCTTATGATCAGTCAATACCACCACGCGATGCTTAGCACCCTCAAGCCAATGACGCCACTCCTCGAATGCCCACTTCATGGCCAGCAACTCTCGGTTGCCCACATCATAATTACGCTCAGCAGCAGAAAATTTCCTGGAAAAGAAAGCACATGGTTTGAACACTGAGCAACCAGAACCTCTCTGTGACAAAACCGCCCCTGCACCAATCTCAGAAGCATCAACCTCGACCTGGAACGGAAGAGAAACATCAGGTTGACACAACACAGGGGCACAGCAAAAACGACGCTTCAACTCCTGAAAAGCTTCCACGGCAGCAGAAGACCAATTAACCAAATCAGCACCCTTCTTGGTCAAATCGGTCAATGGTCTGGCAATGCTAGAAAAATTACAGATGAAGCGACGATAAAAATTAGCAAAGCCCAGGAATTTCTGCAGACTTTTTAGAGATGTCGGCTGAGTCCAATCCTGGATGGCCTGAACCTTAACCGGATCCATCTCGATAGTAGAAGGGGAAAAGATGAACCCCAAAAATGAAACTTTCTGCACACCGAAGAGACACTTTGATCCCTTCACGAACAAGGAATTAGCACGCAGTACCTGGAAAACCATTCTGACTTGCTTCACATGAGACTCCCAATCATCTGAGAAGATCAAAATGTCATCCAAGTAAACAATCAAGAATTTATCCAGATACTCACGGAAAATGTCATGC
This sequence comes from Ranitomeya imitator, assembly GCF_032444005.1. Taxonomy (NCBI): domain Eukaryota; kingdom Metazoa; phylum Chordata; class Amphibia; order Anura; family Dendrobatidae; genus Ranitomeya; species Ranitomeya imitator. The sequence continues at coordinate 664,307,813 of NC_091283.1, forward strand.
ATAAAAGACTGAAAAACAGATGGAGCATTGGCAAGTCCGAACGGCATCACAAGATACTCAAAATGACCCTCGGGCGTATTAAATGCCGTTTTCCATTCATCTCCCTGCCTGATTCTCACCAGATTATACGCACCACGAAGATCAATCTTAGTAAACCAACTAGCCCCCTTAATCCGAGCAAACAAGTCAGAAATCAATGGCAAGGGATACTGAAACTTAACAGTGATCTTATTAAGAAGGCGGTAATCAATACACGGTCTTAGCGAACCATCCTTCTTGGCTACAAAAAAGAACCCTGCTCCCAATGGTGACGACGATGGGCGAATATGTCCCTTCTCCAGGGACTCCTTCACATAACTGCGCATAGCGGTGTGTTCAGGTACGGACAAATTAAATAAACGACCCTTAGGGAATTTACTACCAGGAATCAAATCGATAGCACAATCACAATTCCTATGCGGAGGTAGGGCATCAGACTTGGACTCTTCAAATACATCCTGAAAGTCCGACAAGAACTCTGGGATGTCAGAAGGAATGGATGACGAAATAGACAAAAATGGAACATCACCATGTACTCCCTGACAACCCCAGCTGGTTACCGACATAGAGTTCCAATCCAATACTGGATTATGGGTTTGTAGCCATGGCAACCCCAACACGACCACATCATGCAAATTATGCAGTACCAGAAAGCGAATAACTTCCTGATGTGCAGGAGCCATGCACATGGTCAGCTGGGCCCAGTACTGAGGCTTATTCTTGGCCAAAGGTGTAGCATCAATTCCTCTCAACGGAATAGGACACCGCAAAGGCTCCAAGAAAAATCCACAACGTTTAGCATAATCCAAATCCATCAGATTCAGGGCAGCGCCTGAATCCACAAACGCCATGACAGAATACGATGACAAAGAGCACATTAAGGTAATGGACAAAAGGAATTTGGACTGTACAGTACCAATAACGGCAGAGCTATCGAACCGCCTAGTGCGTTTAGGACAATTAGAAATAGCATGAGTAGAATCACCACAATAGAAACACAGTCTGTTCAGACGTCTGTGTTCTTGCCGTTCTACTTTAGTCATAGTCCTGTCGCACTGCATAGGCTCAGGTTTACTCTCAGGCAGTACCGCCAGATGGTGCACAGATTTACGCTCGCGCAAGCGACGACCGATCTGAATGGCCAAGGACATAGACTCATTCAAACCAGCAGGCATAGGAAATCCCACCATTACATCCTTAAGAGCTTCAGAGAGACCCTTTCTGAACAAAGCCGCTAGTGCAGATTCATTCCACAGAGTGAGTACTGACCATTTCCTAAATTTCTGACAATACACTTCTACATCATCCTGACCCTGGCATAAAGCCAGCAGATTTTTCTCAGCCTGATCCACTGAATTAGGCTCATCGTAAAGCAATCCGAGCGCCAGGAAAAATGCATCAACATTACTCAATGCAGAATCTCCTGGTGCAAGAGAAAACGCCCAGTCCTGTGGGTCGCCGCGCAAAAAAGAAATAATAATCAAAACCTGTTGAATCGGATTACCAGAAGAATGAGGTTTCAAGGCCAAAAATAGCTTACAATTATTTCTGAAGCTCAGGAACTTAGTTCTGTCACCAAAAAACAAATCAGGAATCGGAATTCTTGGTTCTAGCATCGATTTCTGATCAATAGTATCTTGAATCTTTTGTACATTTACAACGAGATTATCCATTGAGGAGCACAGAGCCTGAATATCCATGTCCACAGCTGTGTCCTGAAGCACTCTAATGTCTAGGGGAAAAAAAAGACTGAAGACAGAGCTAAGAAAAAAAAATGATGTCAGGATTTCTTTTTTCCCTCTATTGGGAATCATTGGTGGGGCTCCTTGTACTGATATGGCTGGCAATCAGGCAACACAGCGTGCAGTAATCAGCGCAAATACAGAGATCTGGCAATAACCAAAAACAATAGGACGAGCTCTGAGACGTGGAATCTCTGTAGACTGCAGTACCTGATCTATCCTCACACAACTATAAGCAGCAGTGGATTGCGCCTAACAACTACCTATGCAACTCGGCACTGCCTGAGGAGCTGACTAGCCTGAAGATAGAAATACAAGCCTGACTTACCTCAGAGAAATACCCCAAAGGAATAGGCAGCCCCCCACATATAATGACTGTTAGCAAGATGAAAAGACAAACGTAGGAATGAAATAGATTCAGCAAAGTGAGGCCCGATATTCTAGACAGAGCGAGGATAGCAAAGAGAACTATGCAGTCTACAAAAAACCCTAAAACGAAAACCACGCAAAGGGGCAAAAAGACCCACCGTGCCGAACTAACAGCACGGCGGTGCACCCCTCTGCTTCTCAGAGCTTCCAGCAAAAGACAATAGCAAGCTGGACAGAAAAAAACAGAAAACAAACTAGAAGCACTTATCTAGCAGAGCAGCAGGCCCAAGGAAAGATGCAGTAGCTCAGATCCAACACTGGAACATTGACAAGGAGCAAGGAAGACAGACTCAGGTGGAGCTAAATAGCAAGGCAGCCAACGAGCTCACCAAAACACCTGAGGGAGGAAGCCCAGAGACTGCAATACCACTTGTGACCACAGAAGTGAACTCAGCCACAGAATTCACAACAATATACTCACCAATCACCTAGTCCCCGAAGCCCTCTATCACCTGTAAAAAAATTAAAAATAATAAACCAACAGTATACTCCCTGATCAGATGTAATCCATTTAATAACGAGTGTCCTATGACAATCTCCTATGGAAAGCTGGCAGGTATCCTTCCACACTGTATCCCTCCACCGCTGTCAGTACAGTATAATTCATACTGTCACTTGCGGCACTGCTGCATGGAAAAATTCTCACTCAGCAGTGCCGTAAAGTGAGAGGCCATTGAACCCTCAGTGATAACACAGCAGGAGCCATTGTATCCTGTCGTGTGTCACTAGAGACCTATAGAGCTGTCACATCTCCTGATGTGACAGCTCTATAAGGGAGATCGTCGTGGGACACTTGTTATTAATTGAACAGCATCGGACCAGAGAGTAAACTGTTGGTTTATTATTTTTTATTTTTGCAGGTGATCGATGGCTTCAGGGAATTAGGAGTGGGTGCAAGTATGGTGAAATTAAGAATATCAAAATACTATAAGCCGACCCGAGTATAAGCCGACCCCCATAAGTTTGCCACAAAAAACTGGGAAAACTTATTGACTCAAGTATAAGCCTAGGGTGGAAAATGCAGCAGCTACTGGTGAATTTCAAAAATAAAAATAGATGCTCCATACCGTTCATTATGGCCCCATAGCTGTGCCATATAGTGCTCTACACCGTTCATTATTGCCCCATAGATGTACCATAGAAAGGTGTGCCATATAGTGCTCTGCACCATTCATTATTGCCCCATAGCTGTGCCATATAGTGCTCTGCACAGTTCATTATTGCCCCATAACTGTGCCATATAGTGCTCTGCACCGTTCATTATTGCCCCATAACTGTGCCATATAGTGCTCTGCACCATTCATTCTTGCCCCATAACTGTGCCATATAGTGCTTTACACCGTTCATTCTTGCCCCATAACTGTGCCATATAGTGCTCTACACCATTCATTATTGCCCCATAGATGTACTATAGAAAGGTGTGCCATATAGTGCTCTGCACCGTTCATTATTGCCCCATAGCTGTGCCATATAGTGCTCTGCACAGTTCATTATTGCCCCATAACTGTGCCATATAGTGCTCTGCACCGCTCATTCTTGCCCCATAGCTGTGCCATATAGTGCTCTACACCGTTCATTCTTGCCCCATAGCTGTGCCATATAGTGCTCTGCACCGTTCATTATTGCCCCATAACTGTGCCATATAGTGCTCTGCACCGTTCATTCTTGCCCCATAGCTGTGCCATATAGTGCTCTGCACCATTCATTATTGCCCCATAACTGTGCCATATAGTGCTTGCACCGTTCATTCTTGCCCCATAGCTGTGCCATATAGTGCTCTACACCGTTCATTCTTGCCCCATAACTGTGCCATATAGTGCTCTACACCGTTCATTATTGCCCCATAGATGTACCATAGAAAGGTGTGCCATATAGTGCTCTGCACCGTTCATTATTGCCCCATAGCTGTGCCATATAGTGCTCTGCACAGTTCATTATTGCCCCATAACTGTGCCATATAGTGCTTGGCACCGTTCTTTATTGCCCCATAACTGTGCCATATAGTGCTCTGCACCGTTCATTCTTGCCCCATAGCTGTGCCATATAGTGCTCTACACCGTTCATTATTGCCCCATAGATGTACTATAGAAAGGTGTGCCATATAGTGCTCTGCACCGTTCATTCTTGCCCCATAGCTGTGCCATATAGTGCTCTACACCGTTCATTCTTGCCTCATAACTGTGCCATATAGTGCACTGCACCATTCATTCTTGCCCCATAACTGTGCCATATAGTGCTCTGCACCGTTCATTCTTGCCCCATAACTGTGCCATATAGTGCTCTGCACCGTTCATTCTTGCCCCATAGCTGTGCCATATAGTGCTCTGCATCGTTCATTATTGCCCCATAACTGTGCCATATAGTGCTCTGCAGCGTTCATTCTTGCCCCATAGCTGTGCCATATAGTGCTCTACACCGTTCATTTTTGCCCCATAGCTGTGCCATATAATGCTCTGCACCGTTCATTATTGCCCCATAACTGTGCCATATAGTGCTCTGCACCGTTCATTATTGCCCCAGAGCTGTGCCATATAGTGCTCTGCACAGTTCATTCTTGCCCCATAGCTGTGCCATATAGTGCTCTGCACCGTTCATTATTGCCCCATAGCTGTACATATAGTGCTCTGCACCGTTCATTTTTGCCCCATAGCTGTGCCATATAGTGCTCTGCACCGTTCATTTTTGCCCCATAGCTGTGCCATATAGTGCTCTGCACCGTTCATTTTTGCCCCATAGATGCTCCGTATAAAGCTGTGCCATTGCTGCTGCTGCAATAATAAAAAAAAAAAATGCCATACTCACCTCTCTTGCTTACAGCTCCCGGCGTCTCGTCCCAGCGTCTCTCCGCACTGACTGATCAGGCAGAGGGCGGCGCGCACACTATATGCGTGATCGCGCCCTCTGACCTGAACAGTCAGTGCAAGAGGACGCGAAGACAGAGCTGCGCCCGGCGTGTGGAACGCGGACAGGTGAATATAAAATACTCACCTAGTCCCGCCGCCCCTGACGCTGCCCTGCCTGTCACACTGTCTTCGGGTGCCGCAGCTTTTCCTGTCAGCGGTCACTGGCACAGCTCAGAGGAATGAATATGTGGCTCCACACCTATGGGAGTGGAGTCCATATTCATTTCTCTAATGAGCGGTCCCACGTGACCGCTGAACAGGGGAAGAGCTGCGGCACCTGGAGACAGTGTGACAGGCAGGGGGAGCGTCAGGAGCGCCGGGACTAGGTTTGTATGCCTCAGCGCCCTCTCCCCCTCACCCGCCGACCCTGCCGCCCACCGTGGCTCGAGTATAAGCCGAGAGGGGCACTTTCAGCCCAAAAATTTGGGCTGAAAATCTCGGCTTATACTCGAGTATATACGGTACTTTTTTCTGGCTGTGTCTTTATTTAACTCTTTCACTTAGGATTAGTAATGGATAGGTATCTTATTGATGCCTCTCCATTACTAACCGGGCTTAATGTCACCTTACAATCAAAGGAGACATTAACCCCTTATTACCCCATATGCCACTGCTACAGGGCAGTGGGAAAAGAGAGGCTAATTGCCAGAATTGGCGTATCTTACAGTTGCGCCATTTCTGGGGCAGCTGGGGCTAGTAATTGTAGCCAGGAGGCAATATCCATGGCCTCTCTCTAGGTTATGAATATCAGCCTGCAGTTGTCTGCATAGCCTTTTCTGGCTATTAATTATAGGGGGACCCCACATCATTTTTTGGGGGGGATCTCCTATTTTAATAGCCGGTAAAGGCAAAATATACAGCTGCGGGCTGATATTCATAGCCTGGGAAGCTCTATTGGTATTAACCCCTTCCCAGGCTAGAAACAGCCCCCAGCCGTCGGCTTTCCCTCTCCGGTGCAGAAAATTGCGCGGGAGCCCACGCCATATTTTTCCCTTGTTTTAAATTAAAGATAATGCGTGCACATTTTGTGTGTGTGTCTTTACTTAACTATTTATGCACCATTTTATTAGGTTAATTGTTAAACATCGCCCTTGGTATTATCTATCTATCTATTATCTATCTATATATCTATCTATTACACTGCGCAACAAATTTCAGAGAAGTTCTTGTCCCCTGAGAAAATTTTATTGTATGTTATAGTTTTTGATATGCTCAATGCGAATATGTGCTCCAAAATCTGCATCACGTAAGGTTTTTAACCCCTTCATGACCAGAGCTGTTTTTGATTTTTCGTTTTCGTTTTTCGCTCCCCTTCTTTCCAGGGCCATAACTTTTTTTATTTTTCCGTCAATATGGCCGTGTGAGGGCTTATTTTTTGTGGGACGAGCTGACATTTTTAATGATACCACTTTTGTGCAGATACAATATTTTGATTGCCCGTTATTGCATTTTAATCCAATGTCACGGTGACCAAAAAAAACATAATTCTGGAGTTTTGATTTTTGTTATCGCTACGCCGTTTAGCAATCAGGTTAATTCTATTTTTTATTGATAGATCGGGCGATTCTGAACGCGGTGATACCAAATATGTGTAGGTTTGATTTTTTTTATTGCTTTATTTTTAAAGGGGGGTGATTTGAACTTTTATGCTTTTTGATATTTTTTTAATATTTTTAAACAATTTTTTTTTAACTTTTGGCATGCTTCAAGAGCCTCCATAGGAGGCTAGAAGCTGCCCTAGCGCGATTGCCTCTGGTACATAGAGGTGATGCTCAGATCATCTCTATGCAGCAGAATTACAGGCTTGCTATGGGCGCCGACCACAGGGTGGCGCTCATAGCAGTCTGCCATCAATAACCATAGCGGTCTCGAGGAGACCTCTGGTTGTGATGGCAATGCAGCGATGACCCCTGATCACGTGACGGGGTTGTCGCTGCGCATATTTCCGGACCGGTGTTCGGAAGTGCATTTAAATGTCAGAGTTTGACAGCGGCATTTAACTACTTAAAGGGAACCTGTCACCCCGAAAATCGCGGGTGAGGTAAGCCCACCGGCATCAGGGGCTTATCTACAGCATTCTGTAATGCTGTAGATAAGCCCCCGATGTTACCTGAAAGAGGAGAAAAAGACGTTAGATTATACTCACCCAGGGGCGGTCCCGCTGCTGGTCCGGTCGGATGGGCGTCTCTGGTCCACTGCGGCGCCTCCCATCTTCATTCCAAGACGTCCTCTTCTGATCTTCAGCCACGGCTCCGGCGCAGGCATACTTTGCCCTGTTTAGGAAAGGTCAGAGAGGTCCGGCGCCTGCGCACTGCAGTACTTTGCCTTTAAGAGTTGTACGCACACCGTAAAAATTTTATTGTTGGCAACGTTCAAGTGTTCTCACCTCCCATAAAGGGAAGCACAGTTAAATTAATTTGTTTTACAGCATTTTAAAATTGTGCATGTCTGTTGCTAATGTATTGTTGCTTTCTTTTCCCAGTCCGGGAGTACTGGATTTAATGGGGGGGGGAAAGACACGGAGCTGCACCTGCCCCACACGCGGCAGCATCCAAAGAAAGGACAAGAAAGGAATTGTATTGTAGAAAGTGAGACACAAAGTCATAGCACAAGGAGAAAACCAGAAGGAGTTCTGCCCTGAGAGAGGCTGCCTCCTTCTGAGGTGCGTAGCCGGTGGCCGGAACACCGAGGGAGTAATAGACTCATGATTTCTCTGCTCTCTCCATATCATTGGGACAGCGAAGGACATTGAAGGTTGTGATCCATTCAGCCATGCTCTAAAGCTTCTAGAACAAGATGCACAGCATACAGTGGGGCAAAAAAGTATTTAGTCAATCAGCAATAGTGCAAGTTCCACCACTTAAAAAGATGAGAGGCGTCTGTAATTTACATCATAGGTAGACCTCAACTATGGGAGACAAACTGAGAAAAAAAAATCCAGAAAATCACATTGTCTGTTTTTAACATCTTATTTGCATATTATGGTGGAAAGTAAGTATTTGGTCAGAAACAAAATTTCATCTCAATACTTTGTAATATATCCTTTGTTGGCAATGACAGAGGTCAAACGTTTTCTGTAAGTCTTCACAAGGTTGCCACACACTGTTGTTGGTATGTTGGCCCATTCCTCCATGCAGATCTCCTCTAGAGCAGTGATGTTTTTGGCTTTTCGCTTGGCAACACGGACTTTCAACTCCCTCCAAAGGTTTTCTATAGGGTTGAGATCTGGAGACTGGCTAGGCCACTCCAGGACCTTGAAATGCTTCTTACGAAGCCACTCCTTCGTTGCCCTGGCGGTGTGCTTTGGATCATTGTCATGTTGAAAGACCCAGCCACGTTTCATCTTCAATGCCCTTGCTGATGGAAGGAGGTTTGCACTCAAAATCTCACGATACATGGCCCCATTCATTCTTTCATGTACCCGGATCAGTCGTCCTGGCCCCTTTGCAGAGAAACAGCCCCAAAGCATGATGTTTCCACCACCATGCTTTACAGTAGGTATGGTGTTTGATGGATGCAGCTCAGTATTCTTTTTCCTCCAAACACGACAAGTTGTGTTTCTACCAAACAGTTCCAGTTTGGTTTCATCAGACCATAGGACATTCTCCCAAAACTCCTCTGGATCATCCAAATGCTCTCTAGCAAACTTCAGACGGGCCCGGACATGTACTGGCTTAAGCAGTGGGACACGTCTGGCACTGCAGGATCTGAGTCCATGGTGGAGTAGTGTGTTACTTATGGTAGGCCTTGTTACATTGGTCCCAGCTTTCTGCAGTTCATTCTCTAGGTCCCCCCGTGTGGTTCTGGGATTTTTGCTCACCGTTCTTGTGATCATTTTGACCCCACGGGGTGGGATTTTGCGTGGAGCCCCAGATCGAGGGAGATTATCAGTGGTCTTGTATGTCTTCCATTTTCTAATTATTGCTCCCACTGTTGATTTCTTCACTCCAAGCTGGTTGGCTATTGCAGATTCAGTCTTCCCAGCCTGGTGCAGGGCTACAATTTTGTTTCTGGTGTCCTTTGACATCTCTTTGGTCTTCACCATAGTGGAGTTTGGAGTCAGACTGTTTGAGGGTGTGCACAGGTGTCTTTTTATACTGATAACAAGTTTAAACAGGTGCCATTACTACAGGTAATGAGTGGAGGAAAGAGGAGACTCTTAAAGAAGAAGTTACAGGTCTGTGAGAGCCAGAAATCTTGATTGTTTGTTTCTGACCAAATACTTATTTTCCACCATAATATGCAAATAAAATGTTAAAAAAACAGACAATGTAATTTTCTGGATTTTTTTTCTCAGTTTGTCTCCCATAGTTGAGGTCTACCTATGATGTAAATTACAGACGCCTCTCATCTTTTTAAGTGGTGGAACTTGCACTATTGCTGACTGACTAAATACTTTTTTGCCCCACTGTACTCGTATATGAGGTGTCCACTGTTTGTCCTGATCTCCAATTGAACATTCAAAGTATAGTTCATATGCTTTCTTAACAAGTGGAGTCATTTCCTTCTTTTGTGCTTTCATTGTATATTCTCCGCATATGTAGCAGAAATTATCACTGCTGTTGAGACACTGACGCGACATTTCAAAATAAATCTTCAGTTTTTAAAATTAAAAGTATTCAGGCGAATCGCACATATGATAGTAACTAGATGGAGGCCCAATGGAGGACGGTAATGTCAAGATGAGGGCAGGCTTTGCAGCTTTGAGAATCTCTCCCCCCATGTGCTCACCCACCTGTCCACTCTCTCTTTCCCCATGTGCTGACTTCTCCCGTCTGTGCTCTCTTGAGATCACAGAAGATACATTTTGTGAGGTAAAATATTGTTTAAAAAGTCAGTGAAATATTTTACCTCATAAAATGAATCTTCGGTGATCCCCTACTGTAATGTCAGTATTGTCTTTTGATTCTTCCCCTGCCTAGGAAATGTGGTATGCTCCGTACATGGTCAGCCGAATGATTCATTGCGCCTGCGCGGAATTCGCATAATAAGTACTTGTATATGTGTAGATCAGCGAGTTAATGCTATTTCAGTGGAAAATTCAGAATATACTGTTTCAGAAAAAGTTCATATATGAGTTTTTAGAATTACAACAGAATATTATAATGTTTTATATCTTTTCTCAAAAACCTTATGTGATAGGACAATTCTGAAGTCATTTCTGAAATCAGCATGAAAAAATCAGTCAGGAACACTCAAAATTGTCCGAGGGACAAAACCTTTGCAACACAGTGCTATCTATCCATTATCTATCTATCTATCTATCTATCTATCTATCTATCTATCTATCTATCTATCTATCTATCTATCTATCTATGTGTGTGTAAACATTATTCTTCAATGGAGTATGTAAAATAAGAGGTTGGACAAAGAAATGACATCACAATTCTTTTTTTTGTTGTTAAATAATAGATCTTTATTAAGGTTACAAAAGCGCAGACAAATCCGCATGAAAATCCGCACAAAAAACGCAGCAAAGTGCAGCAAAAATGCGTGGATTTTTACCTGCATTTTCTGCCAAGAGATGCAGATTCTGGCAGAAAATTCTGCAAACCAATCTGCAACGTGTGCACATACCCTTGCGTTTCTTCACCCATTCCATAACAGAAATCTGCAGGAGGAAACAAAACGAAGAAATCTGCACAAAATCTGCAACGTGGGCACATACCAAAAAAAAAGGCGCAGATTCTGACCTGCGTTTTCTGCCAAGAAATGCAGAATCTGTGCAGAAAATTCCACAGTCAAATCTGCAGTGTGTGCACATACCCTTATGTTTTCCATGCTTAGTGTGGCACACACAGGCAGACGATGAAAGAACTGAGTGAACTTCACCCCTTTGTATTTGTTTTCAGGTGTGATTTTGATATTGCCCACGCTTGTTTCTTGCCACAGGTGAGTTTTAACGAGCATCACATGCTTGAAACAAAGTTGCTTACCCACGATTTTGGAAAGGTGCCAACAATTTGTTGGGGTTTTTTGTGAAATTATGTCCAATTTGCCTTTGTTTTCTCTGTTTCTTTGTGTTGTTCCAATAAACAGAAAGGAAACAAATACGTGTATAACAAAACATATGCAATTGCAATAATTTCCTGGGAAAAATACTTCATTTTCATTCTTCATACTTTCATACTTCTTCATACTACAATACTTCATACTTTCATTTTCAGGAACAATTTAAATGGTGCCAACACTTTTTGCTATGACTGTATAGTAATAATGTCCCCCATTCAGCCATCTATAATAATTATGTCCCCGAAATTGTCCTCATCCTGGCCCAAATATTGTAATAATATTCCCTATTATGACTCCAACACTTAATACTGTGATAATGTACACCATGCAAAAGCTTTTCAAATAGACCTAAAAAAAGATTCTTATCACCTGTCCTTGTTCCCACACTGAGCCACATTCTCTTCCTCCTCCAAGGCTGGCATAGTTGGGTGGAATGCAGTGATGCCACCTGTGACAAGATGCCTATGTCAGCTGCCAGCTCTAATAGACCAATGACTTATCTAGGTATAGCAGAGCAGGGAGATGGTGACTCTCTGCTCCACAATACATTTCAACTGCGGATGGAGATTAAAATAGTGCTTGCATTGACATGCCCCCTTCCTCCACAGGCTGTTTGCGGTCCACCCCCTGTGACTATGACCATTATGCCCCTGTCTAGCAGTAGTCCAAGGACTGTGTCAACTATTGCAGCTCATCATATTTGAAATGAATTGGACTGAGCTGCAATACTAGACAGATCCCATCCATACAGAAAAGTGTATTATTTCTAGAAGAAAAAAAAACCTTTTTTTGTGATCATAGACAAACCAATTGTTGTCTAAAATTGGGAATTTTTTTAAAGAGTACTCAAAATTGTTTTCTTATTATCAGTTCTGCCAAGGATGACATGACTCCAACTGACGGTACAGAAAAATGCGATAGAAAATCTGAAGTACCACATTCTAGGACCAGGCCAAAGTCTTATGGAAGAGCCACAAGGAAAGACATAACAGACAAGTTTGGAGGGTGAGTATAACATGAGTCACATAGAGATTACCAGGTACTGACTGGGGCTGACATTCAGTCCTGGCATTTGAAATCACACAGGCCCATGTTGTCCCCGTCCCGATGAACCAGATGGGATATATTACTAATATTACCCTGGATGGAAGAAAGCAAGATTTACTACAAGACCAATATTTCTAATGATACCTGTGGCTGCTGGGGTAAGTGACAGAGTCAGCAACTTTGTGCTCCATGACAACTCTTAACAATATGGGTATCTTGAGAACACCAATTCTGTTAACAACATAGCAGACAAGGCGGCCCATGACCAGACAGGCCCTTCTGGCATTTGCCAGAATTGCCAGATGGCCAGTCCGGCCCTGGAGATTACTAAATTTCAGAAAGTAACAGGAACACTAGTGAAATGTAGTAGTCAACAATAACCCGGCCAATCCTTCTGTAATTTCTGATCAAGGCCAAACACATCCAACAGGCCATCAAAATATTCAAAATGTAATTGCTTATAATCATCAGTTTCTGTGCATTTCTCATACTTTTAATTTGTGCACTGTTCTTTGAGCACATGCAAACAATTCACTTACCGTATGTGAAATAATCAGTCGTGATGTTAAAGGGAACCTGTCAGCTGATACATGCTGCCCAACTCGTCGGCAAATCGTGGGCAGCACGTATCACTGCGACTGGCTGTACGATCACAGATATATGTATGCTTTTAATAGCTGCCGTGCGGGGGACAAGTCGTACAGGCCGACTCCTCGGCAAGCTTATCCCCGCCCGCTGACAGTGACTAGCAAGCCTCTGCTTATACATGGCTATTAACAGCATGTTTGTCTCTGAAATTCTTCGGCGTTTCAGAGACCAACATACCTGGCTGGTATACTACAGCCAGTGGCTGAGACGTGGTTTGGGCAGCATGTATCAGATGACAGGTTCCTTTAACAAAAAATAATTTGTAATATGGAATTGTGTTGTACAACATTTTGTTTATCTCCTACATGATAGGCAATAGTGGTGAAGATACTAATGAAAAAGAGTGCTTAAGGCAGGACTCATCCCACCCAAAAAAAACAGGCAATTTTTAATTCGTATTGTTCTCTGCATGTCCTCAGTACGCCATCATTATTTACACCAATGTGACATCCATATAATATCTGTTTTTATATGTATCAACAATTTAGAAGAAAAATAAAAAAATGTTTTCCATGTTACGATAATTGTTGCAACAGATCCGTATGACACATTTTCTTCAATGTTTCCATTTAATCTGCAAAACAGATCAGATGAGTTCTTCATAAACGAACAAGCCATAAAAGTGTTAGCCTGGGTAGGCATATGGATGTCACAGACAAATCCTGCTAGGGACTCCCAAATACTTGTCTGGATGACCATGCATTGCATAGTCACATTCCCTTTAAATGGACAGTCTGCACTATCGCAGTTTTCCATTGACAGACAGACACCAGGGAAATGAGTTTTTTTTATCTTCCAACAGCAAAAATAACTGATTATTATGAGCTTTAGGCCGGTTTCACACGTCAGTGGCTCCGGTACGTGAGGTGACAGTTTCCTCACGTACCGGAGACACTGACTCACGTAGACACATTGAAATCAATGTGTCTCTGCACATGTCAGCGTGTTTTCACGGACCGTGTGTCCGTGTGCAAAACACGGAGACATGTCAGTGTTCGTGGGAGCGCACGGATTACACGGACCCATTAAAGTCAATGGGTCCATGTAAAACACGTACCGCACACGGATGTTGTCCGTGTGCAGTCCGTGTGCCGTGCAGGAGACAGCGCTACAGTAAGCGCTGTCCCCCCACACATGGTGCTGAAGCCGCGATTCATATCTTCTCCGCAGCAGCGTTTGCTGTAGAGAAGATATGAAAAATCCTTTTTTTTTTTGTTTCTCGTGTTTAAAATAAAGATCCCTGTCCCCACTCCCCTCCCACCCCCTGTGCGCCCGCCCACTGTTATTAAAATACTCACCCGGCTCCCTCGCAGTGTCCTGTCCTGGCCGCAGCTTCTCCTGTATGCTGTCACATGGGGCCGCCCATTACAGAAATGAATATGCGGCTCCACCCCTATGGGAGGTGGAGCCGCATATTCATGACTGTAATGGGCGGCCCCACGTGACCGCTCATACAGGAGAAGGGGATTTATAGTGTTTCCAGAAGATCTCTTTTCTGTTGAGAGTCTGGACTCTAGGGTGATCCCTATTGACCATGTCCCCCTTGATAATCCTAATCGAGTCCAGACTCTCAACAGAAAAGAGATCTTCTGGATTCACAAGCTGAACACTATAAATCCCAATGGATTCAACGAAGCAACTGATTTGTTCAATTGATTTGGATATTTCTATGGATTCTGCTCTGTTCCCCTGTAGAACCTCATTATTACTCTGCACGTTATAACGTTTGTTTTTATTTATTTTTTAGAAAAGGAGGGGAAAAAGAAAAAAAAATATTCTCAGGGATTTTTTTGGAGTTTTTTTTTCCCCACTGTTATCTCTTTGATTTCACAGACTCTTGGGAAACTACCACCAAACAAAACAATCCATTCAAATCCACCCACAGCTCAATGGTTCAAAACATCAATAGCAGGCTCCTGACAAAGAATAAATGTTTTAACACCGTAGGTTCCAGCACTCCCCCAGCTTGCAAAAGTTATTCATTTTTGCTTAACTACTCTTTTTAATGTGTTTTTTTGTATTTAGATTCTTACATGTATGAGCAATGGTTTTAAGTGCTATACTCAATTATATTTTATGATTGTTTCGTGTGTTTTATGATGTACATATGTGTTTGAATATGTGTTTAAGGCTACTTTTACACTAGTCCGTCGTACGTTGCAAACCATCAGCCCGACGTACCGACGGACAGTGTGATTGATTAGCACAACGTGGGCAGCGGATGCAGTTTTACAACGTATCCACTGCCCATTGTGAGTTCCACGGAGGAGGGGGCGGAGTTTTGGCCGCGCATGTGCGGTCGAAAATGGCAGACCCGACGCACAAAAAAACGTTACATTGAACGTTTTTTGTGCGTCGAGGCCGCCAAAAACACGACGCATCCGTTGCACGACGGATGCGATGTGTGGCAATACGTCTCATGCTTCGCTAATGCAAGTCTATGGAGAAAAAACGTATCCTGCGGGCAACTTTGCAGGATGCGTTTTTTTCTCCAAAACAACGCATTGCGACGTCGTCTCATGACGCTAGTGTGAAAGTAGCCTAAGTCCGATTTCCTCCCCACTGGGTGTAGTGTTTTTTTTGAAAGGAGGCATCTCCATGTGCCTTCTTTTGCTATAAATACAAGACCCTGTATGTGTATGTGTATAGACTGTCCTGAGGAAGTGGTGTGATCACCACGAAACGCGTAGAAACAAAGTCTGTTCTCTATTACATCTACTTGGACTTCTCTGGTACATTATGCCGACAGGCTAGCAGCGCAGTCTGATGCCACATTCTCTTCACCTAGCATAGGATCATGAAGGGGCAAGAGTCTGATTGCGGTAGGAGATATGCACGGGAGAAATCTTGTATGCGATTGTGGGAAGAGGAGATAAGAGGGCAGTGTGAGGATCGGCGGTTATGTGCAGGTAAGTACCAGGAGACTAGGTCACAGATGTATGGAAGAGACAGGTTGTCGATGGCTTTGTATGCTATAGTTTGGGTTTTGAACTGGAGTCTCTGGGCAAGGGGAAGTGTTGTGAATTCTGTTGTCAAGCTCCCTCCTGTGGTCGTGAATGGTACTTCGGCGAGTTCCGTCTATGGGCTCCCTCTGGTGGCTATGAGTGAAGCTGCGGCTTCTGAGGTTCCTTACACAGGTGACGTGGTTTATCCTTTGGTTGGCTGTTCTATTTAACTCCTCTCAGATCGTTACTCTAGGCCAGCTGTCAATGTTTTTGCATTCGTTCAGTTCGCTCCTGGATCTCTCTGGTGACCTGCCTTCTCCTGCAGAAGCTAAGTTCCTTATAGTCTTATTTTGTTCTCTGTTTTCTTGTCCAGCTGGTTTTCATGATTTTGTCTTGCTAGCTGGAAGCTCTGGGATGCAGAGTGGCCCCTCCGCACCGTGAGTCGGTGCGGAGGTCTTTTTTTGCACACTCTGCGTGGTCTTTGTAGGTTTTTGTGCTGATCGCAAAGTTTCCTTTCCTATCCTCTGTCTATTTAGTTAGTCTGGCCTCCCTTTGCTGAACCTGTTTCATTTCTGTGTTTGTGACTTTCATCTTTACTCACAGTCAATATATGTGGGGGGCTTCCTTTACCTTTGGGGAATTTCTCTGAGGCAAGGTAGGCTTTATTTTCCTTCTCTAGGGCTAGATAGCCCTTAGGCTGTGACGAGGCGCCTAGGTCTGGTCAGGAGCGCTCCACGGCTATTTCTAGTGTGTGTGATGGGATTAGGGATTACGGTCAGCAGAGTTCCCACATCCCAGAGTTCGTCCTGTATGTGGTTTAACTATCAGGTCATTCCGGGTGCTCCTAACCACCAGGTCATAACAGTACAGCTGGCCCGTAAGTATTAATGCATCTCAATAGAGGGATAAGAGAACTTCTGAGACCATTTTTTTTCTTTGCACTGTGTTTTGTCTTTCTTATCCCCTAGACCTTTGGGTGGTTTAGGACACAGGTGTAGTTATGGACATTCAAGGTTTGTCCTCTTGTGTGGATCATCTCACTGCAAGAGTACAAAACATTCAAGATTTTGTGGTTCAGAATCCTATGTTAGAGCCTAGAATTCCTATTCCTGACTTATTTTCTGGGGATAGATCTAGGTTCTTTAATTTCAAAAATAATTGTAAACTGTTTCTAGCTTTGAAACCCCGCTCCTCTGGGGACCCCGCTCAACAAGTAAAAATCATTATTTCTTTGTTACGTGGTGACCCTCAAGACTGGGCATTTTCCCTTGCGCCAGGAGATCCGGCATTGTGTCATGTTGATGCGTTTTTTCTGGCGCTTGGATTGCTTTATGATGAACCAAATTCAGTGGATCAGGCAGAGAAAACCTTGCTGGCTTTGTGTCAGGGTCAGGATGAAGCGGAGGTGTACTGTCAGAGGTTTAGAAAGTGGTCAGTGCTTACTCAGTGGAATGAATGTGCCCTGGCGGCAATTTTCAGAAAGGGTCTTTCTGAAGCCCTTAAGGATGTCATGGTGGGATTTCCCACACCTGCTGGTCTGAATGAGACTATGTCTTTGGCCATTCAGATCGATCGGCGCATGCGTGAGCGCAAAGCTGTGCACCATCTGGCGGTGTTCTCTGAGCATAGGCCAGAGCCTATGCAGTGTGATAGGACTTTGACCAGGGCTGAACGGCAGGAACACAGATGTCGGAATGGGCTGTGTTTTTACTGTGGTGAATCCACTCATGCTGCTATCTCCGATTGTCCTAAGCGCACTAAGCGGTTCGCTAGGTCTGCCACCATTGGTACGGTACAGTCTAAATTTCTTTTGTCCGTTACTCTGATTTGCTCTCTGTCATCCTTTTCTGTAATGGCATTTGTGGATTCAGGCGCTGCTCTGAATTTGATGGACTTGGAGTTTGCCAGGCGCTGTGGTTTTTTCTTGGAGCCCTTGCAGTATCCTATTCCATTGAGAGGAATTGATGCTACGCCTTTGGCCAAGAATAAGCCTCAGTACTGGACTCAATTGACCATGTGCATGGCTCCTGCACATCAGGAGGATATTCGCTTTTTGGTCTTGCATAATCTGCATGATGTGGTCGTTTTGGGGTTGCCATGGCTACAGGTCCATAATCCAGTGTTGGATTGGAAATCTATGTCGGTGTCCAGCTGGGGTTGTCAGGGGGTACATGGTGATGTTCCATTGCTGTCAATTTCGCCTTCCACTCCTTCTGAAGTCCCTGAGTTTTTATCAGATTACCAGGATGTATTTGAAGAGCCCAAATCCGGTGCCCTACGTCCTCATAGGGATTGCGACTGTGCTATTAATTTGATTCCTGGTAGTAAGTTTCCTAAGGGCCGTCTGTTTAATTTATCTGTGCCAGAGCACGCCGCTATGCGGAGTTATATAAAGGAATCCTTGGAGAAGGGTCATATTCGTCCGTCGTCATCACCGTTGGGAGCAGGGTTCTTTTTTGTGGCCAAGAAGGATGGTTCTTTGAGACCTTGTATTGATTATCGCCTTCTAAATAAAATCACAGTCAAATTTCAGTATCCTTTGCCGCTGCTGTCTGATTTATTTGCTCGGATTAAGGGGGCTAGTTGGTTCACCAAGATAGATCTGCGTGGTGCGTATAATCTTGTGCGAATTAAACAGGGCGATGAATGGAAAACAGCATTTAATACGCCCGAGGGCCATTTTGAGTACCTGGTGATGCCATTCGGGCTTTCTAATGCTCCATCTGTGTTTCAGTCCTTTATGCATGACATCTTCCGAGAGTACCTGGATGGATTCATGATTGTATATTTGGATGACATTTTGGTCTTTTCGGATGATTGGGAGTCTCATGTGAAGCAGGTCAGAATGGTGTTCCAGGTCCTTCGTGCGAATTCCTTGTTTGTGAAGGGGTCTAAGTGTCTCTTTGGAGTTCAGAAGGTTTCATTTTTGGGTTTCATTTTTTCCCCTTCTACTATCGATCGAGATGGACCCTTTTAAAGTTCAGGCCATTTACGATTGGACTCAGCCGACATCTGTGAAGAGCTTGCAGAAGTTTCTGGGTTTTGCTAATTTTTATCGTTGCTTCATCGCTAATTTTTCCAGTATTGCTAAACCGTTGACTGATTTGACCAAGAAAGGTGCTGATGTGGTCAATTGGTCCTCTGCGGCTGTAGAGGCTTTTCAGGAGTTGAAGCGACGTTTTGCTTCTGCCCCTGTGTTGTGCCAGCCAGATGTTTCGCTCCCTTTTCAGGTTGAGGTTGATGCTTCTGAAATTGGAGCAGGGGCTGTGTTGTCGCAAAGAAGTTCTGATGGCTCAGTGATGAAACCCTGTGCCTTCTTTTCTAGAAAATTCTCGCCTGCTGAGTGCAATTATGATGTGGGCAATCGGGAGTTGTTGGCCATGAAGTGGGCATTCGAGGAGTGGCGACATTGGCTTGAAGGAGCTAAACATCGCGTGGTGGTCTTGACGGATCACAAGAATTTAACTTATCTCGACTCTGCCAAATGGTTGAATCCTAGACAGGCTCGATGGTCGCTCTTTTTCTCCCGTTTTGATTTTGTGGTTTCATACCTTCCGGGATCTAAGAATGTGAAGGCTGACGCCCTGTCAAGGAGTTTTGTGCCTGACTCTCCGGGTGTTCCGGAGCCGACGGGTATTCTTAAAGAAGGGGTAATTTTGTCTGCCATTTCCCCTGATTCGCGGTGTGTGCTGCAAAAGTTTCAGGCTGATAGACCGGACCGTTGTCCTACGGAGAAACTGTTTGTCCCTGATAGATGGACTAGTAGAGTTATCTCTGAGATTCATTGTTCAGTGTTGGCTGGTCATCCTGGAATCTTTGGTACCAGAGATTTGGTGACTAGATCCTTTTGGTGGCCTTGCTGTTCTCGTGCCAGTGGGTTGCTTTTGCCCTTGCCGATCCCGAAGAGGCCCTGGACGCATATTTCCATGGATTTTATTTCTGATCTCCCTGTTTCTCAAAGGATGTCGGTCATTTGGGTGGTTTGTGATCGCTTCTCTAAGATGGTCCATTTGGTACCCTTACCTAAATTGCCTTCCTCCTCTGATTTGGTGCCATTGTTTTTCCAGCATGTGGTTCGTTTGCATGGCATTCCAGAGAACATTGTCTCGGACAGGGGTTCCCAGTTTGTTTCGAGGTTTTGGCGGTCCTTTTGCGCTTATATGGGCATTGATTTGTCTTTTTCTTCGGCTTTCCATCCTCAGACTAATGGCCAAACCGAACGAACTAATCAGACTTTGGAGACATATCTGAGATGCTTTGTCTCTGCTGATAAGGATGATTGGGTGTCCTTCTTGCCTTTGGCTGAGTTCGCCCTTAATAATCGGGCCAGCTCGGCTACTTTAGTTTCGCCGTTTTTCTGTAATTCTGGTTTCCATCCTCGTTTCTCTTTAGGGCAGGTTGAGCCTTCGGACTGTCCTGGTGTGGATGCGCTGGTGGACAGGTTGCAGCAGATTTGGACTCCTGTGGTGGATAATTTGACATTGTCCCAGGAGAAGGCTCAACGTTTTGCTAACCGCCGGCGTTGTGTTGGTCCCCGACTTCGTGTTGGGGATTTGGTTTGGTTGTCATCTCGTCACGTTCCTATGAAGGTTTCCTCTCCTAAGTTTAAGCCTCGGTTCATTGGGCCATATAAGATTTTTGAAGTTCTTAATCCTGTGTCATTTCGTTTGGACCTTCCAGCTTCTTTTGCCATCCATAATGTGTTCCATAGGTCGTTGTTGCGGAGATACGTGGCGCCTATGGTTCCCTCCGTTGATCCTCCTGCCCCGGTGTTGGTCGAGGGGGAGTTGGAGTATGTAGTGGAGAAGATTTTGGATTCTCGTGTTTCGAGACGGAAACTCCAATACCTGGTCAAGTGGAAGGGTTATGGTCAGGAAGATAATTCCTGGGTTTTTGCCTCTGATGTTCATGCTGCCGATCTTGTTCGTGCCTTTCATTTGGTTCATCCTGGTCAGCCTGGGGGCTCTGGTGAGGGTTCGGTGACCCCTCCTCAAGGGGGGGGGGGTACTGTTGTGAATTCTGTTGTCAAGCTCCCTCCTGTGGTCATGAATGGTACTTCGGCGAGTTCCGTCTATGGGCTCCCTCTGGTGGCTATGAGTGAAGCTGCGGCTTCTGAGGTTTCTTACACAGGTGACGTGGTTTATCCTTTGGTTGGCTGTTCTATTTAACTCCTCTCAGATCGTTACTCTAGGCCAGCTGTCAATGTTTTTGCATTCGTTCAGTTCGCTCCTGGATCTCTCTGGTGACCTGCCTTCTCCTGCAGAAGCTAAGTTCCTTATAGTCTTATTTTGTTCTCTGTTTTCTTGTCCAGCTGGTTTTCATGATTTTGTCTTGCTAGCTGGAAGCTCTGGGATGCAGAGTGGCCCCTCCGCACCGACTCACGTCTTTTTTTGCACACTCTGCGTGGTCTTTGTAGGTTTTTGTGCTGATCGCAAAGTTTCCTTTCCTATCCTCTGTCTATTTAGTTAGTCTGGCCTCCCTTTGCTGAACCTGTTTCATTTCTGTGTTTGTGACTTTCATCTTTACTCACAGTCAATATATGTGGGGGGCTTCCTTTACCTTTGGGGAATTTCTCTGAGGCAAGGTAGGCTTTATTTTCCTTCTCTAGGGCTAGATAGCCCTTAGGCTGTGACGAGGCGCCTAGGTCTGGTCAGGAGCGCTCCATGGCTATTTCTAGTGTGTGTGATGGGATTAGGGATTGCGGTCAGCAGAGTTCCCACATCCCAGAGTTCGTCCTGTATGTGGTTTAACTATCAGGTCATTCCGGGTGCTCCTACCCACCAGGTCATAACAGGGAAGCCATTGAAGGGATTGACAGAGAGGTGAGGCAAGGGAATAGCGGGGGACAGGTGGATTAGTTGGACAGTAGAGTTTTGGATAGATTGGAGGGGTGCAAGAGAGTTAGAAGGGAGGCCACAGAGCAGGAGTTTGCAGTAGTCGAAGCTGGAGATGATGAGTGCATGGACTAGGGTTTTTGCCGAATCTTGATTTAGGAATATACGGATAGGGGAAATATTTTTTATCTTGAGTCAGCACAAAGTGGGAAGAACTTGACACAGCATTGTATCTTAATTAAACAGACGACTATTTTTAGCAAGCGAGAAAGAGTAGGCTGTTATCTATATCTTGATTTTTGAATTTGTGTTGGTCAAGAAAACAGACTTTTGTTTGTGTAAGCCTGTAATACTGTCATGTCATATAACATATTGTGCTCTTGTCCTTGATGACTAGTGATGTTTACTGATATGCTAATTATGCATTGTGTAGGATAGTTTAGTGAATTCAAAAACAGAGGAGGAAAAACTATGCACATAGATTAAATAATCAAGTAATGTTACTTGATCTGATCTCCATTCTTACCCTTTATGTTAATATTGAATGAAGGATACTTATTAAGTATAGAAAGAGGTTACATGCCTCTATAGAGAGACAGAGAGACTGAGAGAGAGCCGGAGATTCTGCCAAGACATCCAAACATCCAGTAGACCCTACCGGACTGATGACAATACATCATGGTTCCATCACTAGGGACTAGTGTTGAGCATTCCGATACCGCAAGTATCAGGTATCGGCCGATATTTGCGGTATCGGAATTCCGATACCGAATTCCGATATTTACCGCATATCGGATACCGGAATCGGAAGTTCCCATAATTCAAAACTGCACGCAGCAGCCAATGAGGAATGAATGGAAGTGTGGGCACATCCTGTTTAGCATGGTGGGCATGTAACTACTGGCAAGGCTGTGATTGGCTGCTGAAATGATGTCACGATGCACAATAAAAACCGCTGCCGCCATTTTGCGCTCACTCTGCTGTGATTTCAGTTATGGACAGGACGCTGTGTTCTAACTGAGGGCCAGTTGAGATAGCTAATTGCTTTATTTTGCTTTTCCAAGGCTAATTTAGCAAACGCTGTGTTCACTGTTCAGTTCACCTTGCTCTTGCCTTGCAGCGCTGTTTTAACAGCGTTCTGCAAGGTCTCTGTGTGTGTGTGTGTGCAGCTCCCTCTGTAGTCTGTGTGCAGCCATATACCAGGTTGTATTCAGCTCAGGGGGGGTTCACACTGCCTCACACAGTTCTATCCATTGTCCTTTTTTGCTCATAGTGCAGCCTGCTGCACATTTTTTCTAAAATTTCCTATTAGTGTCTTTCCACCCGTCTCCAGCCAAATAGTGGAAAAACACTAGATAGGATAACCTAGAGGGGGGGTTTTGGGCCTTGCAGCGCCGTTTACGGCTGTCTGCACGGTCTCCGTGTGAGCGCAGCTCGCCCTGTAGTCTGTGTGCAGCCACAGCCGGTTGGATTCAGCTCAGGGTTTGTCACTGCCTCATACCGTTAAATAAGTTGTCCTTTTTTGCAAATAGTGCAGCCTGCTGAAATTTTTTTCTAAAATTTCCTATTAGTGTCTTTCCACCCGTCTTCAGCCAAATAGTGGAAAAACACTACATAGGATAACCTAGAGGAGGGTTTTGGGGCCTTGCAGTGCTGTTTACGGCTGTCTGCACGGTCTCCGTGTGAGCGCAGCTCGCCCTGTAGTCTGTGTGCAGCCACAGCCGGTTGGATTCAGCTCAGGGTTTGTCACTGCCTCATACCGTTAAATAACTTGTCCTTTTTTGCAAATAGTGCAGCCTGCTGAAATTTTTTTCTAAAATTTCCTATTAGTGTCTTTCCACCCGTTTCCAGCTAAATTGTGGAAAAACACTACATAGGATAACCTAGAGGAGGGTTTTTGGGCCTTGCAGTGCTGTTTACGGCTGTCTGCACGGTCTCCGTGTGAGCGCAGCTCGCCCTGTAGTCTGTGTGCAGCCACAGCCGGTTGTATTCAGCTCAGGGTGCGTCACTGCCTCATACCGTAAAATAACTTGTCCTTTTTTGCAAATAGTGCAGCCTGCTGCACATTTTTTCTAAAATTTCCTATTAGTGTCTTTCCACCCGTCTCCAGCTAAATTGTGGAAAAACACTACATAGGATAACCTAGAGGAGTGTTTTTGGGCCTTGCAGCGCCATTTACGGCTGTCTGCACGGTCCCCGTGTGAGTTAAACTCGCTCTGTAGCCCGATCTGCAAAAAAAAAAAAGTAAAGTTCACCAAACACCATTTAACACTTGTGTAGGCCACATTTTATCAATAATAAAGTCTAGTCCACACTTTACAAAATTAGTGTTTCTTACACCTGTTAGGAGGAGCATTTCAGGAATAAGCACACTAAGGCCTTAGTACTTTTCTGCTTATCTTTATCTGTCAACCAAGATGAAGAGGGCAGGGAGTAAGGCGCGTGGGCGCGGAGCAGGGAGAGGAGCAGGGAGAGGACGTGGTGATTCTGTGCCTGCTGCGGGCACCGGTGACTCATCATCACCCAGTTTCAGCAGGGAACAGTCCTTCATGCGCAGCTTTGTCGGAGAGCGCCGTGCACCGCTGCTGCGTGAAGATCAAATTGAAGCCGATGGATGGCAGCTAACGCATAGGCATAGACTTCAATTAGTGCCACATCCTCTCAGGCACAGACCACTGGAGAGCAGCCATCTGTCTCTTTACAACCTGCCAAATTGGCCAGGCAGTCAGAGAGCCCAGGACAGGAGCCGTCTCTACTTCTGTTCTCTGAATCTCTTGGCTTGGAAACAGGGGGCCAGCCAAGCAGCATTGGAGAAATGGAAGAAGAGGCAGTGTGCAGTGATGCCCAACAGCTTTGTCTCTCTGACTCTGAAGAGGCGGGTGGGCCAGTGCCTCCGGTGACCACAGCACAGTACGCATCTGATGATGAAACTCAGGTGCCGATTTCTGGTGCGTACTGTGCTGCCGAGACTACCCAGGAGGAGCAGTTGGTCTCAGAGGGTTGTGGAGATGATGAGGTCCTTGACCCATCGTGGCGTGAGGAACAGGAAGGTGGTGGGAGCAGCTCTGAGGAAGAGATTCCCCAAACGGGCCAAAGAGGGAGAGGGAGGGGGAAGACTGCGGAGCCTGTAGCCTCCACTTTGGCACCCGTTAGGAGCCTGTCTCTTCCAAAAGCCAAAAAGGGCGCTCCCAAGACTTGCAGTGCCTGGTCCTTTCTTGACACAGTTGCAGATGACATTTGTTTTGTCAAATGCAAGCTGTGTCATCAGAAAGTCAAAAGAGGGAAAAGTGTCAGCAACCTCAATACCACAAATATGTGGAAACATGTGCGGACCAGGCACGCGGTGGAGTTACAAAAACACACTGAAGACCTAGGCCAACCAACAGCGGCAGCTACCACCTCTTCAGCTTGTGTTGCCTCTTCCTCCAGCTCACACACAGTTTGTTCGGCTTCCTCCCAGGATCGCCATGGAAGAACCTCTGGCACTGTTGTCCAGATACCTAGTGTAATTCCACCCACAGCACCACGTTCCCAGTCATCCTCACACTCCCAGCCTAGTCTACAGCCATCGGTAGTACAGGCATGGGAGAAAAGGCGGGCATTCTCGGCAAACCACCCCGAGCACAGGCTCTGAATGCAGGCATTGCCAAACTTCTGTCACTGGAAATGCTCTCATTCAGGCTGGTGGAGACTGACAGCTTACGTGACTTGATGGCATTGGCAGTCCCACAGTACAAGGTGCCCAGCCGCTTTTACTTCAGCAGGCAAGCCGTCCCTGCCCTGCACAAGCATGTGGAGGGACACATAAAACACGCGCTACTGAACGCCGTCAGTAGCAAGGTCCACCTCACCACCGATGCGTGGACCAGTCAACATGGACAGGGGCGATACCTTTCCGTCACTGCCCATTGGGTTAATGTTGTTGAGCCGGGTACAGATCGTGCGAGTGGCGCAGGACGTGTCCTTCCCACTCTATGGATTGCAGGAATCCAATCTGTACGCATTGACTCCTCCTCTTACACAAGTTCCTCAGAATCATCGCTGCAGGAGCCGTCACAGTCCACCTCCACATGGACCCGTGAACGTTTACCTGTTACGACCGACATGAGCACAGCCGTGGCCAAACGTCAACAGGCCGTCTTGAAATTAGTTTCTTTGGGGAATCGAAGCCACACAGCGCAGGAGCTCTGGAATGCCATCAAGCAGGAGAGCGATGTGTGGTTTGTGCCAGCGAATCTCCAGCCAGGCATGGTAGTGTGTGACAATGGCCGAAATCTGGTGGCAGCTTTGGCCCTTGGCAACCTCACTCACATCCCATGTCTGGCACATGTGCTCAATTTGGTTGTGCAGAGTTTTCTGAGGGACTATCCGGATCTTGATGCACTTCTGCACAAGGCCCGCCTAGAGTGTGCTCACTTGCAGCGTTCCAGCTTGGCAAGATCCCGCATTGCTGCTCTGCAGCGCCGATTTCGCCTTCCGGAACATCGCATCATATGTGACCTACCTACCAGGAGGAATTCCACGTTACATATGTTGGAGCGGTTGTGTGAGCAGCAGCAAGCAGTAATGGAGTACCAGCTGCATCAGGCGCAAAGAAGGCGCAGTCAGCGCCGATCAGACTTCACAACCACAGAGTGGGCCACTATGAAGGACGTCTGCCAGGTTTTGCGTCCTTTCGATTATTCCACGCAGATGGCAAGTGCAGATGATGCACTAGTCAGCATGACTGTCCCTCTTATCTGCCTGCTTCAACAAACACTGCAAGCGATAAGGGATGATGTTGCGGAAGAGGTGGAGGATGAGGAGTCACCTTTTCCATCAGCTTCTGGACAGTCAGCGCCAAGGGGTTCCTCACAAAGGGGTCGGCAGGGGACACTTTGTGAGGAGGATGAGGAGGAGTCAATGGAGGAGGAAGAGCTCCGTCCAGAGGAGGGAGTTACACAATTGTCCAGTGGTCAGTGTGTACAGCGAGGGTGGGGTGATGAAGAGCGGGCAGAGATCATGTCTCAAGCAGGGGACAGCGTTTCTGGGCCAGTTGGCAGTCTGCAGCACATGGTTGATTTCATGTTGCAGTGCCTGAGAGACGACCGCCGCATCGACCACATTCTCAACATGCCTGATTATTGGGTGTACACCCTCCTCGATCCTCGCTACCGGGACAACGTCCAAAACCTCATCCCAGCGTTGACCCGGGAGCGTAAAATGCGGTAGTACCACGACACACTGGTGAATTCCATCATCTTCTCCAGTCCAACTGAGAGGAGTGCTGCTAGTGCTTTACAAAGCAGCTCAGTGCATCGAGACAGTGGAGGAGGCTCTGCACAAAGAGGGAGCAGAAGCAGGGCCTCTGCCCATGGCAAGACCAGTATGGCCCAACTGTGGCAAACTTTTGTGTGCCCGCCCCAAATGTCTACACCATCACCGGCGGCTCCAGTCAGCAGGAGGCAACGGTTCCGTCAGATGGTGACAGACTACATGTCTTGCCCTCTTACTGTACTCCCAGACGGCTCTTCCCCTTTCAAGTTTTGGGTCTCTAAGCTGGATACATGGCCAGAGCTAAGCCAGTATGCATTGGAGGTGCTGGCTTGCCCTGCGGCTAGTGTCTTATCGGAACGTGTCTTTAGTGCCGCAGGTGGTGTACTAACAGACCGTCGCATGCGACTATCCTCCGATAACGTTGACCGGCTTACTTTTCTGAAAATGAACCAGGCCTGGATCTCGCAGGAATTTGCCACTCCTCTGCCTGATTAAGTAATTGGGTGTCATCCAGGTCTCCTGATGTGTTCATCTTTCTACCACCTGAACTGTAATTCCTGGGCTCCAACACCTCCAGTTGCGGCTCAGAAGTGCAGGCTGCACAGTCAAAACATACGACCCAGTGTTATTGGGTTTCAGTAACGTCAGCTGATCCCCAGCTGTGTAGCCGGCAATGTGTCCTGCGACCACCACGCTGGCACAACAACCTAAATGTAAGGGAACCTGTCCCCCCCCCCGGCTTTTGTTACTGAAAGAGCCACCTTGTGCAGGAGTAATGCTGCACAAGGAAAAGGTAGCTCTTTTAGTTTAGCTCCTTGCACACGCAGAACTTAACACTAATAATATGTGTTCACTGATACCGAATATACCGTCCCAGAGGTGGGACTTTCATTCGTTATGTGACGCAGCACAGCCGTCATTCCTACCCCCTTGGTGCCGTGCGCTGCCTCCTCAGCGTTGTTTTAAGCTGTCACGGAGCCTGCGCTGTTCTGTTATCCCTTGGCCATGCCCAATTTGCGCTGCCTGTCTTCGGACATAATTTGGTGTCAGGCTGCCTGCGCCTGTGCGTCCGCACTGCCCGAGATCCCGCCTCGCAGTGTCTTCTGATTTAATCACACTGCGGGCCTGGGATCCATGGGCATGCGCAGTGCATATCTTCCCCTCAGGCTCTCGCTCATCTCCCTCCGCCTTCTTCAGACTATGCGCCGTCAGCTGATCCCTAATAGCATGCCACGGCCGTGACGCCACACAGTCTGAAGAAGAGGGAAGGAGGGGAGTGAGAGGCGAGGATATGCACTGCGCATGCCCATGGATCCCAGGCCCGCAGTGGGATTACATTAGATGACACTGCGAGGTGGGATCTCGGGCAGCGTGGACGCACAGGCACTGCCAGCCTGACACCTAAATGATGTCAGAAGACGGGCACCGCTAATTGTGCATGGCCAAGGGATAACAGAACAGCGCAGGCTCCGTGACAGCTTAAAACAACGCTGATGAGGCGGCGCACGGCACCAAGGGGATAGGAATGACAGCTGTGCTGCGTCCCATTACGAAGGAAATTCCCACCTCCGGGACGGTTTTACGGTATCAGGGGACACATTTTATAAGTGTTTACTTCTGTGTTTGCAAGGAGCATAATTAAAAGAGCCACCTTTTCCTTTTGCATCCTTAGTGCTGCACAAGATGGCTCTTTCAGCTACAAACGCCTGGGGGGGGGGTTAAAGGTTCCCTTTCAACTTGCTACAATCAGGCTTCGGCCTACACTCTGTTCCTCTGCTACTTGTGCTGTCCCTGGGCTCTAACACCGCCAGTTGGTGCCTGGAAGTGCTGTCCGCACAGTCAATAGTCGCTCCTCTGTTATTGGGGTTCAGTAACGTCAGCTGATCCCCAGCTGTGTGTGCGGCAATACCTCCAATCTGCTCCTCCTGCTGTCCCTGGGCTCTAACACCGCCAGTTGGTGCCTGGAAGTGCTGTCCGCACAGTCAATAGTCGCTCCTCTGTGATTGGGGTTCAGTAACTTCAGCTGATCCCCAGCTGTATATCCGGCAACATGTCATGCGACCGCCACGCTGGCACACTATCAGACATTTACATGCCTACAGTGCAGGCTTCGGCCTACACTCTGCTCCTCCTGCTGTCCCTGGGCTCCAACACTGCTGGTTGATGCCCGGAAGTGCTGTTTGCACAGAGCCAATGTGTTAGTGGGGTTCAGTCACGCCTGCTGCTCCCCTGCTGTGTATCCGGCAACGTGTCATGCGACCGCCACGCTGGAACAACTAAAATGTAAGGGAACCTGTCCCCCCCCTAGGCATTTGTTACTGAAAGAGCCACCTTGTGCAGCACTAATACTGCACAAGGAAAAGGTGGCTCTTTAAATTATGCTCCTTGGAAACGCTGAACTACACACTCATGTAATGTGTCCCCTCACACCGTCAAACCGTCCCGGAGGTGGGACTTTCCTTTGTAATGTGACGCAGCACAGCCGTCATTCCTACCCCCTTGGCTCCGTGTGCCGCCTCCTTAGCGTTGTTTGATTCTGTCACGGACCCTGTGCTGTTATGTTATCCCTTGGCCATGCACAGTTTGCCCTGTCCGTCCTCTGACATCATTTGTTGTCGGCCTGGCTGTGCCTGTGCGTCCACGCTGCCCGAAATCCCACCTCGTAGTGTCGTCTAATGTGATCCCACAGTGGGCCTGGGATCCATGGCCATGCGCAGTGCATATACTCGCCTCTCACTCCCCTTCTTCACGCTTCTTCAGACTAGGCGGCATCAGCTGATCCCTAATAGCATGCCACGGCCGTGACGCCGCACAGTCTGAAGAAGCAGGAAGGAGGGGAGTGAAGGGCGATGATATGCACTGAGCATGCCCATGGATCCCAGGTCCGCAGTGGGATTACATTAGATGACACTGCGAGGTTGGATCTCGGGCAGCTTGGACGCACAGGCACTGCCAGCCTGACACCTAAATGATGTCAGAAGACGGGCACCGCTAAGTGTGCATGGCCAAGGGATAACATTACAGCGCAGGCTCCGTGACAGAATCAAACAACGCTGAGGAGGCGGCACAAGGCACCAAGGGGGTTGGAATGACGGCTGTGCTGTGTCACATTACAAAGGAAAGTCCCACCTCCGGGACGGTTTAACGGTGTGAGGGGACACATTATATGAGTGTGTAGTTCAGCGTTTGCAAGGAGCATAATATAAAGAGCCACCTTTTTCCTTTTGCAGTATTACTGCTGTACAAGATGGCTCTTTCAGCAACAAATGCCTGGGGGGGGGGGTTAAAGGTTCCCTTTCAACTTGCTCCAGTGCAGGCTCCGGCCTACACTCTGCTCCTACTGCTGACCCTGGGCTCTAACACCGCCAGTTTTTGCCCGGAAGTGCTAGCTGCACAGAGAAAAAACACCAGCCAATGTGTCAGTGGGGTTCAGCAACGCCAGCTGTTCCCCTGCTGTGTAGCTGGCAACGTGTCCAGCACAAGCCACGCTGGCACAACAGACCTAAAGCTGCCACCAGTGCAGGCTTCGGCCTACACTCTGCTCCTCTCCTCCTCCTGCTGACCCTGGGCTCCAACACCACCAGTTTTTGCCCGGAAGTGCAAGCTGCACAGAGAAAAACACCAGCCAATGTGTCAGTGGGGTTCAGCAACGCCAGCTGTTC
This sequence comes from Ranitomeya imitator, assembly GCF_032444005.1. Lineage (NCBI taxonomy): Eukaryota > Metazoa > Chordata > Amphibia > Anura > Dendrobatidae > Ranitomeya > Ranitomeya imitator. The sequence goes on from NC_091283.1 coordinate 664,338,330, forward strand.
CCCTGCTGTGTAGCCGGCAACGTGTCCTGCAAACGCCACGCAGGCACCTGAACTGAAATTAAAGGGACCCTGCCCCCCCCCAGGTGCTTCTATGTATAACAGCCACCTTGTACAGCAGTAATGCTGCATTTGTACAAGGTGGCTAACTTTTTCTCCTTACCCACGTGGAACTCAACACGTACAAAATGTGTCTCAGTACAGACCATTACACTGTCCCTGAGGTGTGACTTTCCTTTCTAATGATATGCAGCACCCCCCTTGGTAGCGCTGCCCGTCTTCTGACATCATTGGTTGGCTGGCTGCGCCTGTGCGTCCGCCCTGCTCGACACAACGCCCCTCGGTGTCTTATTTATTTTGACAGCGAGGGTGTGATTGATGGGCATGTGCAGTGCATATGTTCGCCTGTCTTCATTCATCTCCCTCCGCCTTCTTCAGACTGTGCGGCCTCATGGCCGCGGCATGCGATAAGGGATCAGCGGAGGCCGCCCAGTCTGAAGCAGGTGTAAGGACATGTGTGAGCGGCGAACATATTTACTGCACAAGGCCATGAATCCAAGCCCCGCAGTGTGAATTTTTGAAAACACACTGTGGGTCTGGGATTCATGGCCATCGCTAACCGCACCGGCCTACATGAAATTAGGTCAGAAGACGGGCAGCGCTAACAGGGCATTGCCAAGGGATAACACAAGAGCGCAGACTCCTGTACAGCAAATAACAACGCTCAGGAGGCTGCGCCCAGCACCTAGGTGTAAATTTTGACACCTGTGATGCGCCTCCTTAAAAAGACAAGTCATGCCTCTACTACAGTTTGACTGTATAATGGGCTAAATTGTGTACGTGTTTCATTCAGCGTGTGCAAGGAGCAAAATTCATAGAGCAACCGTTTACTTGTGCAGCATTAATGCTGCACAAGGTGTGGCTCTTGTACTTTGTAACACCTGAGGGTGGGTTAAAGGTTACCTTTGAAATTGGTTCAACTACGCTTCGGCCTACACTCTGCTCCTCCTGCAGACCCTGGGCTCTAACTACGCCAGTTGGGGCCCGGAAGTGCTGGCTACACAGAGAAAAACA